>NC_061510.1:369786522-369829267 GCF_022539505.1 Lolium rigidum
ACAGCCAGAACGTTATATTGAGTTGACAATTTTTGTGCATGTTCCCCAGGTTGTTATCTAACTTTCATTAGTTGAACACTTTTCGAGCTGAGCAACGTAAGATTTTTGTAAAAATCGATTTCTGTACTGCTGTCAGGTTTTGGCAGATTTCTGCCATCTCGCTTTTCCGTGTTTCTTTTAGTTTGCTATTTCTTGCTTTCACTTTGTTTCTTTCCTAAAACACAAAAAGACCAAAAATATTTCTGTTGTTTCTCTTCATCATTTGTTTATCTTGGTTTCTTGCATTTGTTTCGCTTTATTTGCTATTGCTAGTTTGCTATAAGAAAACCCAAAAAGATTTTGCTTTGTTTGCTTGTTTCCTTTTGTTCTTCACTACAAGAAAACAGTCACATAGGGACGTTCTACATAGGACGCTCGTGTATTCGTCTTAAAATTCAGAGCCAGTTAGCATGTAGAGACGTTATTGCAGACGTTGTACAAAACGTCACATGTTTCATGTACGGTTAGGCACCACGTTTATAACCCTAATAGTTTGTTGCCCATCTCTAAGTTAGAGAAAATAACTTGCGCCTCCTCCCACCTGATCAGATCTGAGATGGGCAAAACAAACTACCGCCGCCGGTTCCCATCCACAAGAAAAGTGGCGACCTCCATTATGCCGCCGATCTTCAGATCGCCACCCCTCCTGCTCCTCCTCTCGCCGCCGTCCATTCCTGTCATCACCTCTAAGACCTAGACCCTCTCTCTCCATGGACATCAAGGTTAGGAGTTAGCACTCTTTCTCTCTACCGACACCAGCGGTCATGGCGTTCCCGCGGCAGCTAGCGACCAATTCCCCTCTCCTTCGTGAAGCACCCTTTTATTTGCGCAGCCAACGGAATTGCTAGTTCGCACATGGCGAGATCCGCGAGTTAGATCATCGTTGCCTTCCATCTTATGTGCATACAGATGAGGTGTTCGATAATATTACCGAGATGAAATTACTTTCGGTTTCCAGTTAACTCGCTGCAACTTGGCATCAGGTTAGTGAAGTTGGGCTTAAATATATATTAGACTGCTATTTTGATGAAGTTTTATTACTGTCCGGAATTCCAAATGATGGAACAAGGTACGTAACCTCCACCAGATTTATCTCCATGTCGTGAACTCGACTATTCTAGTAGATGCATTGCAGGCTGGGTTACAACCTTTTGATTTAATTTGGCAGTGCATCAATTATAGTCTGTTTCGATGTACACCAATGCTTGGCAAGGTTTGTCACTCTTCCCTTCTATTCGATGTACATGGAGATGCTTCGCATATTGAAACTTCACATGTTCTACCACACCCATATGTATTAATTAATATTTATAACTATTACCACTGAATATTAAAGCATGTCCGCATTTGCAAACAATAAGCTAGAATATCGAAGTGAAGAGATTATGTTTTTTTTTGTTATGGATACTGCCTCTAATGATAATATATACTTCGGTTATGCTACTACTGTGTTAATGCCTGGTTGTTGAGCATGGGAATAAATGAATATCTATGAAGTTCCATTTTGTTATGATCCAGTTTGTCTTGTTTTGCCACCGCAGGATATGTTGATGGTTAGATAGGAGTCTTGTTTAAACTTGTCTCTATTTGAGGAGAGAACAAAATTGACAAGGTAGAAAAACCATAGTTCTTGCTAGTCACTAGTTTCTAGAAAGTGATCTCATGCATGTTCAACACAATATTTACTCTTCATATGTTTATAATGATATACATTGTAGATATCTCTTAATGGAAGTGAGACTTCCTAGTGAAGTGTTCTAGTTAATCTATTTGTATTTGATTTGATTTTTTGTACAGGGTAACTGGTTTCGATGATTTTTGAAGCCGTAGAATAAAAGTATCATGGAAATCTAAGGAGAGGTTAAGATGGCGACTCGGGAGATCATGTATCGTTAATCTGTATGCATAAGCTTATATATAGTAGATAGATGTTAACTAGGTACACAATGTATTTAGGATTTAAGGGAGTTTGTTCGGTGGAATCAGATTTTCATTTTGTAATGGATCTAGAGTTTGATTGTAAAATACTATTGCTCTTAAGAAATAAATATATTTTTCCCACAGTGAGTTGTAATTTTATACTGTTTTGTCGTTTGTAATAGAACAAATTACTTCCAGATTTCAATTGGTAATTATCAGCAATACCAAATAAAAAGAAACAATATGAAAAAATGCATTCCAATTATTTAAGACGCAATAAAGCGGCTCAACATGATTAGAGGCGATGAGTAAGCTCATCAAATAAAACGTCTATATGGCAGTAAGGATGCTTTATCAACGTCTCATTGTCTCCTAAACACGCTTAGCATAGCGTCTCTACATATCTTGAGACGGTGCATAAAGAGACGCTTCTAAGACGTTTTACTTAGCGACTCTACATTCGTGTAGAGATGAAATAAAGCGTCTTTAGCACATAAATTAGACGTCTCTACATGCATTTTTTGTTGTAGTGCTTGTTCTCAAATTCGAAAACACCAAAAATATTTGCTGTTCTTCTTTGGTTTGTAAAGTTCATTATGAGTTCAGTGGTCTTCGGTGGCTGGAGCGTGGTTTTCATTTCATATTATCCAAGCTACACAAGTGAAAAGGCAATAATGACGATCTACGACAATCTGATTGTGGTGAGAGGCTGGTATGAACTCTATTTGTTTTCATTTTTGTACATATACTCATCCATGTGAGCATGCTTAGTTGGTTCATGTGAGGTATATGTTATTTAAGAAAGTCTAGTAGTTCATGATCTCTCATGATTAGCCCCAATTTATTAATATGAGTAGCATGTCATGGATGTTTGCTTGCATTGTTTTATTCATAAGTAAGTATGGCATTGTGGTATCCTCCTCTGAATAATTCATTTATATCGACTTGGCACATGCTCACGCATGCATATGACTGAATAAAAGTCAATTAAGCCTCAATGATTTACATTGCTTCAGAGTTCTTGTATCACTTTTATGCCTCAGTTAATTTATTTTGCCGCAAGCATGATTATGACATTTATTGCTCTCTTGATTTGTCGCTCCCTAGTCTTTTGCTAGCCTTCACTTGTACTGAGCGGGAACGCTGCTCGTGCCTCCAAACACATGAAAACCAAGTTATTCTAGAGTGTCCACCATAAATACCTATGCATGGCATTTCAAACCATTCCAAGTAAATTCTCATGCGCTACCTTTAAAACCTTCAAAATGCTTCTTAATTTGTGTTAATGTTTCATTGCTCATGAGGAAGTATGTGGTGTTTAGCTTTCAACCTTGTCATTTACTTTTGACGGACTCTCATATGGACTAGTGGCACATCCGCTTATCCAATAATTTTGCAAAAAGAGCTGGCAATGGGATTCCCAGTCCCGAATTAATTAATTTAAATAGACACTCCTCCATGGTTTGTGATTGTTGGACGGCACCCGAAGGATTCGGTTAGCCATGGCTTGTGTAAGCAAAGGTTGGGGGAGTGTCATCATCATAATAAAACTAAACTAAAAAGGCACTCCTTCATGGTATGTGATTGTTGGCGAGGCACCCGAGGATTCGGTTAGCCATGGTTTGTGTAAGAAAGGTTGGAAAGAGTGCCACATAAACATGCAAATAATTCATGGGAGCCGCTCTTGGGAGTCCGGTTGGCGAGGTAGTTGGTGTACCCATTACCATTCGTTGACAACAACAAACACCTCTCAAAATAATTTTACTCCTGCTTTATAAATGAAAAGCTCTAGCGCATGTTAATCCCCTGCTTCCCTCTCGTGAAGGGTCAATCTTTTACTTTTATGTTGTGTCTCCATTCTTTCTTTGAGCACTTTCTTGAGAGCACAACTTGTCATTCTTAGTATAATATGCTTGTCTCAAAATATGATTGATTGTGGTATAACTTTGATGCTTTTATCTTTGACAATCACTACTTCTAGTCTTTCTCGTGAACTTCGGAGGTGCCCGGGCATTTATGTTTTGCCGATCAAATACAGGCAAGCGAGATACCACTTTATCATACTCTCTTATGAACATTGCAATCTTGCCTATATACATGATTCATGATGCTTATTATTAATTGTTGGTACCTCTTCATGGTTGACATAGCTGTTAGATGATCTTATTTGCATGTATCTTATTATGAACTGCTCAAGTATTAGCCATATCATGAGAATATATGCATCATATGAGCAAATGTGTTCGTGAAAGTTCTTTTATCGCTCAGTTGTTAACTGAATTGCTTGAGGACAAGCAATAAGCTAAGCTTGGGGGGGTTGATACGTCCAAAACGTATCTACTTTCCCGAACACTTTTGCTATTGTTTTGCCTCTAATTTGTGTATTTTGGATGCAACTAACACGGACTAACGCTGTTTTCAGCAGAACTGTTCTGGTGTCTCGTTTTTGTGCAGAAATCCAACTTTCGGGAAAACCTCGGGATTTTGACGAAAGGCCCTATTTTCCCAGAATACCGACAGAGCCGAAGGACAATTCAAGTGGAGGCCCGAGGGCCCCACACCATAAGGCGGCGCGGCCTAGGGGGCCCGCGCGGCCCTATGGTGTGGCCCCCTCGGCCGGCCTCCGACGCCCTCCTTCGGACTACTTATTCGCCTCGACCTAAAAACGCACGGGAGAAGTGGAAGTCGCCGTAAACCCTCCGTAACGCTGCCACATCGTGAAACTCCGTCTCGGGAGCCGAAGTCTCCGTTCGGCACTCGCCGGACGGGGAATTGGAGGAGATCATCACCGCCATCACCGCCAACGCCTCTCCATCAACCAGCCATGTTTCCCCCATCCATGTGTGAGTAATTCCCCCGCTGTAGGCCGAAGGGGATGGTAGGGATTGGATGAGACTGGTCATGTAATAGCATAAGATTGTTAGGGCATAGTGCCTAGTGTCCGTAGATGTTACTTTTATGATATTGTTGCAACTTGTTATGCTTAATGCTTGTCACTAGGGCCTGAGTGCCATGATCTCAGATCTGAACATGTTATTGATTCATGAAGATATTCGTTGTTTATGATCTTACCCGCAAGTTGTATACACATGTCGCCGTCCGGAACCAATGGCCCCGAAGTGACGAAATCGGGACAACCGGAGGGAATGGTAGTGACGTGAGGATCACATGTGTTCACGGAGTGTTAATGCTTTGCTCCGGTACTCTATTAAAAGGAGTACCTTAATATCCAAGTAGTTTCCCTTGAGGCCCGGCCGCCACCTGCCGGTAGGACAAAAGATGTTGTGCAAGTTTCTCATTGCGAGCACGTACGACTATAATTGGAACACATGCCTATTGATTGATTAGTACTTGGATACCATTTTATTATTATCTCGCAAATGCCCTCGCTATGATTGTTACATGAGTTTCTCTCATCCACGCAACGCCCGTCATCCGTCCCCGTGCCTACGTAGTTTTAATCCTGCTCGTTTACTAAAATCACTACTGCTGTCTTTGTTACTCTGCTGTCGTTATTTCACTATCGCTATCGCTATAAAGCCGTTACTATCGATAAACTCTTGCGAGCAAGTCTGTTTCCAGTGCGACTGAATTGACAACTCCGCTGTTAAGGCTTTCAAGTATTCTTTGTCTCCCCTCGTGTCGAATCAATAAATTGGGTTTTACTTCCCTCGAAGACTGTTGCGATCCCCTATACTTGTGGGTCATCACCCACGCGGTCCCTTTCTACCAGCCCCACGCGACGCGGCCCCACACGTCAGCATGGAACGGTCAACTAAACGGGAATCCTTCCGTCTGAGCTCCTTCTGCAGGTTTCAAACAAGGGCTTGGGGAAAACTGAGGAAAAACTAAGGAGCTAGGGAAAACTGAGTACAACTAAGGACCTGAGGGCACAAAAATAGAAATCCCTATATATATATATATATATATATATATATATATGTATGTATGTATATATATATATAGACGGGTAGCACTATTCTGAAACTGGTGCTCAGAATATTATTTTGAGCACCAACGACTGTATAAGGGGGTGATTCGTAGGAAAACCAGAGAAAACGGTTTGCTCCGCTCCCACTCACCCTCCAGGCCTCCACCTCTCGATCCCCTGAGCATAACCCCTCGATCCCCGCTATTCGCCCCTCCGGTGGTCGATCTCAGTGGCCGTTCCCCAGGCTGGCAGCCGCGCGTCGCCCTCCAACCTCCCGACGGCAGCCACGCGCGGTTCCAGTCACCGACATCCACGCGCCATCCTTTCCCGCCGGCATCCGCGTGACGTCCTCCCGAGAAGGCGGCCACGCGCCGTCCTCCCGCGCGAAGGCCGCTGTCCGTTCACCAGCACCTACCCCCCAACTGCCACACCCCATCCCTCACTGACCCAGAATCGCGCCGGTCCAGCGGGAATCTCGAACCAACCCGACCTGCCTCCCCTCAGGCTCCACTCGCCGGAGAGCCTGGTTCCCCTGACGCCCATCCCCATCCCGGTGCCCCATCTTCCGCAACACTGGCCAGGGAGCCGCGGCCCGATCTCTGCCTCCATCCCCATGCGCCCTGTTGCCTCCCCACTTCCAGACCTGTCCTCCTAGCTCCTCGTCGATCCCTGCCTCTGGCGGAAGCACAAGATCTCTTCCCACGCGGGGTGTTCTAAATCCCCTGCCGGGAAGGGCCTCATGTCGCTGCCCAGGCTCATAGCACTGCACCACGGAACGGAGGATCTGGAGAGGGCGGACTCCTGGCGCTGCAGAGGATCGGCTGGGGCGCGAAGGAGATGGCCCGGCCGTCGTCCATGGGACTACCCAGCTCGGTGCTATCTCTGATTTTTTCCTGTTTCTTGCTAGGCAGTACAGGCAAGTTCTGGAGAAAAGGTTAAACGCGCGGTCGTAAGAAGTGCAAGTGCACAGCAGCTCGGTGCTATCTCTGATTATTTCCTGTTTTTGGTTATAAAGAACAGGCTGCTGCTCTGCTCTCTCTGGCAGGCACATCAGCTCCTCTCTGTTTCTCTCGCGAGCAATTGCGCAACAGCTGTTCCTATATCTTCTTTTATGGCTCCTATTTAAGCAGCCCTCCTCTATCTCTTTCGTGCGTTCTACATAGGCTGCAACTGCTCTCTATTTTTCTATTTCTTGTAGACTATAGTCTAATAGATTGTTCCCTATGATTTATTGCTTTGTAGTGCTTGCTGATATGCCAAAGAGATTGGGTGGTAATTTTTTTCCAATTTTGTATGAAACTGTTTTAATTTACCTCTCCCAAAAGAGATGCGTTGACATGTTAGAGCTAAGAAACCGGCAGAACACTGGAAATACACCTTGCTTGATATTTGAAATTCAGAAAAATAATGATGAAAATCATATGAATAGAGGTTCAAGTAGTAATCATCCAGAAGTACAAATAAAGGAAGTATAGGTCCAAATGAATACTAAATTGAATGATATTTATGCACTTCAGTTCGAATGCTCATCCAATTAATTTGACCACACCTTTGGGTGGCTAACCGCGAACTCCTGCTGTTACACGCGTAGAAGGGAAGTACAGGATGTGGAGACAGACAATACAATTTAGGGGATTTGGGATTTTTCCACATTTCTTGATTGTGGGGTAGAACACATCTTTGAAACTAGGAAGTATACTAATCTTATACTAGACCCAGGCAGTTCAGTTCTGAATCTTTTTGTTAACTTTCTCACATGCAGATACGCACGAGAACATCGGGTATTACAGGGCGTTTTGTCACTAGTGAATGTAATGAAGTACACACGTCGGGGTATTACAGACATGCCGATGAGTTAGCATCAAAATTTGCTCCACTAAGTGTACCTAAAATATTACTAAAAGATTAATTGTGGCGAATGACATATGTTAACAGTGCAATACACTTGTATTCCGCCAACATTTGGAAGCCTCCCGGTGGTGCTGGTTTTGTAATCCAGATTTTTTAATATCCTTCATGATTCATTTGTGAAACCTCACTTTTATAAAAAAAACGCTAGAAAACTTACGACAGCCGCCTCGTCCTCCCACAACGCTGCCACTCAGGCCACTCCAAGATAGGCGCGCCCCTTCTCTACTTGGCTAGGATTGTATTTCATATTTGATGAATCAAAAGCCCAACAGGAACTACACAAATGGAGCATAAAGAAGTATAGATGGAAGGTTCAAGAAGTATAAGTTGATTAAAATAAAAAATGAAAATGTGTCATCCGTGGGGAAGTTCAAATACTTACGCTGAGAAGCACACCCATTAGACACGAGCAGTAAAACCACTTAATATAGAAAATACAAGAAAAACGTCAAATAACCAACTGTAAAAAAACAAAATAATCCCGTCATCCGCAGGAAAGAGCAAATACTTGACGCTGAGAAGTGCACCCATTCGACACGAGCAGTACACTCACTTAATATTGGAAGTACATGAAAACCAATAGAAACCAAATGTAGAAAAGCAAAATAATCCTATCATCCGCGATGAAGTTCAAATACTTGACGCTGAGAAGTACAACCATTTGACACGAGCAGTTCATCCACTTATTATAGGAACTAAAAGAAAACCGAAAACATCCAAATATAAAAAAATCCTGTCATTTGCGAGGAAGTAAAAATATTTGACGATGAGAACTAAAATCATTTTGCATGATCAGTACAATCACTTACTATAGGAAGTACAAGAAGACCGACAAAATCCAAATTTAAAAAATCCCTTCATCCAAGAGAAAGTTCAAATACTTGATGTTGAGAAGTACAACCATTCGATACGAGCAGTACAAGAACTTATTATAGGAAGTCCAGGAAAACCGAGAAAATCAAAATGTAGAAAAATCAAAATAATAATGTCATCTACGAGGAAGTTCAAATACTTGACGATGAGAAGTACAACCATTCAACATGAGCAGTACACCAACTTAATATAGGGAGTACAAGAAAACCGACAAAATCCAAATGTAGAAAAAACAAAATAATAACGTCATCCGCGAGGAAGTACAAGCTGTGATTCCGAGAAGAACAAGCCAAGACTACAGGAAGTAGAAGCGGTAATTACAGGAACTAAAAGTATTGAAACAATATACTCCCACATAAGTTCACATAGCAACGTTGTGAAGTTCAAATATTAAGATCCGTGAAGTGTAGAATCTCGTAAATAAAGTGTATGGACAATCTAAAATTATCATTCGGAAACACACATGTTTAGTATTTGTAAAACACACTAGTATCAAAACATTTTTGATAAGTACAACTACGAAGGCCAAGAAGTACACGGACCTGTCGCGGGAAGTTCAGCTGCGCAAGAAGTATCAAAACGTGTGGTTGTACTGAGAATTTTGTATGGTCCTAGACCTTAAACGGACACCGTATGAGAAAATTATAGCCCTTGTACTGAAATTTTTTGTGAAACCGCGCCGAGAAGTACAACCGCATTGAACGAAAAGTACAAGTTCATCTAAACGGAAGTTCAATGCTCTGTTTTTACGGGGAGGAAATCTTTTGTGCCAATATCATCGATCTAATCACCGATCACTACAATAATTGTCACCAAAAGCTTTATATGATAGACTATGTGTCTAATTTAATTATCTACTGCATTTCACAACAAATAAATGGATCTAATCCATTAAATTCAAGTCGCTATCTTGCAAAATATACCGAAAACATGATTTCAAAACTTGTAAAATAAGTTTTAAATCGTTTATGTTTGGAAAAAATGGTAGATATAAAAAAGATGTGCCTTTTTGACACATTTCCAACCGTATATCATTTTCGTTGTTTAAATATTCCGCATGGAAATCGTGGGAAAAATCATTCGGTGCCCGTCACATAAAACAGACGGACAGTAATTCAAGTTATTATGTTAAAATCCAAGGAAGTAGAGAAAACGATTGGAATAAGAAAGTTGCACCTAGTCCATAGCTTTCCAACGCCATATTATTTGCATCATTCTGTCAACGGTTGAAACAAATCATCCAAATTATTGTCCGCTCGTTTTTGAGTACGTCCGAATTTCGGTATTTTCAAAATTATTCAAAAACTGTGAGGATTTAAAAAAAATGTAAACCATGAAAAAGTTGGGAAATTTCATTATCTCTCCAACAGTATATCATTTGCACAGTTTCGATAGCGATTCGAAAATCAAATGAAAAATTAGTTTTCTGTCCATATACAAGTGTTTTCATATTTTTAAATTAAGTTTAAACCATGTAAAATCTGGGAAAAGTGTGAACATGAAAAGGTTGAGGATTTTCATTATCTATGCAATGGTATATCATTTTCACAATTCCACCAAATGGTGCAGAATCTCAAAGTATAATTAGTAACTCTGAAGAAATGGGAAGTTCAAGTAAGTTCCGATAGAAAGCTCAACCCTGTTATTCGGGAAGTTCAACCGTTCGACACGAGCAGTACAAGCACCTATTATAGAAAGTACAAGAAAAAAAACAAAATATAAATGTAAAAAAACAAAATAATCCCATCACCCAAGAGGAAATTCAAATAGTTGACATAGAGAAGTACAACCATTCGACACCAGCAGTACACGTACTTAATATCGGAAGTACAAGAAACTGACATAATTCAAATGTAGGGAAAACAAAATAATCCCGTCATCCGTGAGGAAGTACAAGGAGTTATTCCGAGAAGTACAAGCAGTAATTACATGAACTGCAAATTGTAGAAAGAAAATACTCACACATAAGTTCACATATCAATGTTGGGAAGTTCAAATATTAAGATCCAGGAAGTGCAAAATCTCTTAAATAGAGGCTAGGGAAAATCTAAAACTATCATTCTGAAACACATGTTTAATTATTGTAAAACACACTAGTATCGAAACATTTCCGAAAGTATAACCGCAAAGGCCAAGAAGTACAAGGACATGTCGCGAGAAGTTCAAATGCGCGTGGTTGTGCTGCATATTTTGTGTGGTGAAAATCATAGCTTTGTTTTACTGAACACTTTCATGAAACCGCACCAAGAAGTACATCCGCATTTCCCGATAAGTACACATTCATGTCAAGGGAAGTTCAGTGCTATGTTTTTACGGGGCGGAAATCTATTGTCCAAATCTCATCGATTAGATCACCAACCACTTCAATCATTATCACCAAAAGCTTCATATGATAGAGTATATGTCTAATTTCATTACCTACAACATTTTACAACAAATAAATGGATCTAATCCATCAAATTTAAATCATTATCCCACAAAATATACAGGAAACATGATTCCAAAACTTCTCAAATTATTTTTAAACCGTTCAGATTTGGCAAAAATGGCAGATACAAAAAGATGCGCCATTTTTACAGCTTTCCAACCATATATCATTTGCATTGTTTAAATATACCACATGGAAATCGCGGGGAAAATCATTTGGTGCCCGTCACATAAAACGAGCGGACAGTAATTCGAGTTATTCTCTTAAACTACACGAAATTAGAGAAAACAATTGCAATAAGAAAGTTGCACCTAGTCCATAGCTTTCCAATGCCATATCATTTGCATCATTTTGACAAACGGTTGAAATAAATCATCCAAATTACTATCCGCTCGTTTTTTAAGTACGTCCAAATTTCGGTATTTTCAAAATTATTCAAAAACTGTGAGGATTTTGAAAAAATGTAAAAAAAGAAAAAGTTGTGCAATTTCATTATCTATCCAACGGTATATCATTTGAACATGTTGGATAAGTGATTCAAAAATCAAACAAAAAGTTCGTTTTCTGGCCATATAGAAGCGTTTTCGTATTTTCAAAATTAGATTTAAACCGGGCATAATGTGCAAAAATTGTGAACATGAAAAAGTTGTGGTTTTTCATTATCTATCCAACGGTATATCATTTGCACATTTCCAAATGGTTGATAAACTCGTAGTATAATCAGTAGCTCTAAAGAAAATGGAAAGTTCAGGTAAGTTCCGACAGAAAGGTCAACCCTCTTATCCAGGAAGTTCAACCTTGTGTCCAGGAAAGTTCAAGTCGGTGCTCAGAATATTATTGTGCAACTGGTTGCAGAATAGTGCTGGTATATATTGACAACCTTCTTAAAATTATTAGATCCAACGGTTGCGGGACGGTCTTCTAGCAACCGAGCGTATACGAGCAATTCAAGAACAATTGGCGGAATTTTTACTTGAGCAAGTCATAGATTCAAACGGAGAATACCATCAACGATGAATCAATTTTGGAAGTCGATGATCCATAGAAATTCTATTGTACATATATATGCATGAACGTGTGTCACTTCGATCTATATATTCATAACTTTTTTATGTAATACTAGGAAATTTGCCCATGCGTTCCAACGGGAACAAAAGAAAACAACATCTTGTGGGAGAGTGGCATGTTCCACTTTGATAAAATTATCGTCTACCCTCTCGAGATCATGCTCGGAGGATGTGGTGGTGTCGGCGGAGCTGGTTCCCCTAGAGGCAGTTTCCATGTTGCAGTACTCGATGACCTGAGTAAGGATGGCATTTGGGAGCGGTGCGTTGTTCTCGACGTAATCATCTTTGATCATCCGGCGGATGCGATAGCGGTACTCGATGACATGAGTAAGGATGACATTTGGGAGCGGGGTGTTGTTCTCGACGTAATCGTCTTTGATCATCCGGCGGATGCGATAGTGCCGCCGCTTCGGGCAATCTCTTCTCGTCCACGATCTCGTCGGAGACACCTCTACTGCTAAATATTAATGCCCTTTTTAACATTGACATGTTCCTACTCCATGAATCAACTATAAACAAACCAGTTCAGACATGCATGTAAAAATATTCAAAACGAAAAATTGTAGTTCCATTTACGGCTTTCTTCCAAATTTGAATACAATTTGATAGGCCATTGCATTAACCGCAACAGAAAAAAAATGTTCTGAAATAAACTAAATCCCTGGTTATGCTGGAATAATAACTATCAAAATATAAAAACAAATATTACCTCTATCCATAAAAGGTTGTCGAATATTTGTCTAAATTCGAATATATGGACGAAGGTAGTATATATATTTCTTGGGATATTGAAATCATGCATCACCCAACAAAATATCTTAGTTATAGCTTAATTAGTATCTCTCTAGTTTTTTTATTGCCGAAATCTAAGTACGGTCTTTCATTTGGCTTTTTTTCTCCATCGTGCAAGCTAGCTAAATCTAAATGAGAGATCAATTGGCCTACATGTCCAGCGAGGAAACAGTAAAACTCAGGATAGGGTCGTCAGTCCCCCAGGCGCATGTGCAGATCTATCTGCAGTATCGTTCTTGCATGAATTAGCACATCAGGCTAGCCCTTTACAACTTGTATGAGTCTTTGGGCAGGACAAGCACCGGGAGCGTCAGCGATGCTGAAGCTGCCCATCTCCATGAGCATCGTCATCAGTCAGTACTCAGTAGTCACATCTAGTACCGGCAATCAAGCGGAGGAAAAACAGCCCGGAAATCACTCCGCCGCGGCCACGGGCGCAACGGCCAAGTCGACAGGCAGGCTTGTCTACAGTACAGCGTGGGTAGGTGTGGCTGGACAACTGCTTCGTGGGCAAAAGATTGGGGATCGAGATCGCACATGCCGCCGAACTCAAGCACACGAGCGAGATGGGGATTTGGGGATGGGGGTGGGGGCGGGCAGTGGCCGGTCTTTGGCGTCGTCCCGGAGGGCCTAAGGGCATCTCCAACCGGGCGACCCATCCCGCGCCCGCGCGTCCGGATGGATCGAAACGGACAAAAACGCGGCCCAGCGCGCGGACCCATCCCTAAAACGGATGGCCGCGGCGTCCGGGACGACCCAAATGCGTGGCCGCGGACGCGAAAGGCTGGTCGCTCGCGTCCTCCCCTTGTCCGCCCTGGCCCGCCTGTCTGCCACCCAAAACACAAGGCCGCCGCACACATCTCCCCACCCGCTCCGCCGCCACCCACGGACCGGCGATTTCGGAGCGCGTCGACGCCGGCCATCGTCGTCGAGACGCCGGCAAGCGAGGCGGAAGCATAGGTCGAGGTCCCGCGCTGCTTTCGCCGCGTCGTAGCGAAGTCGGAGGACGCCGGCGCCGGCGTTGTTGTCCTCTCACCGTCGCGACACCTCCCGCCGTTCGCAGCCGCGCCGTTTCCGCCGGAGGTGAGCCCTCCTGCACCGTGTTTCCGGACCGCAAATCGGCTGAGACGGCCATGGCTGCGGGTCCCTAGAGAAGCATTTGGATCGCCTCCGCTCGCGAGGTGTTCGTTCAAAAGCTCGAACTAATATGTGTCCCTTTTCGGATCATGGTGGACGGCGACGACGAGTACTACTTCAAGAACTTCATCGACACGTCGTCGGAAGAGGAGTCCGACGACGAATTTTCACGGATCTCTGCGGTGCTCATCCACGAGCACATTGTCTCGCGGATCCCCGTGTTCCGGGGTCCTTGCCGGGGCGCGCGGCCGCCTTGGACCGCAAAGAGAACGCGGCCACGACCAGCTCTACAACGACTACTTCCAACCCAATCCATTGTTCGTGCCGCACTTGTTTCGCCGTCGTTTTCGGATGAACGAGGCCGCTGTTCCGCCGGATAATGGATGGCGTCAAGATCTACGACGACTACTTCGTGCGAAAGTGGATGCACTTGGCAAGGTAGGCCTCTCTTCGTACCGAAATGCACGGCAGCGATTAGGATGCTCGCATATGGCGTTGCCGGTGATTTCGTAGATGAGTACACGCGCATGAGTGAGTCAACCGGCCTGGAATCGATGTACGGGTTCTGCAGAGCGGTGATCGGTTCGTTCGGAGAACGAGTACCTCCGGCAACCAAATGCGAGAGGACACGGCTCGTCGTTGTCGATCAACGCTTCCGGGGGTTTCCTGGGATGCTTGGCAGCATAGACTGCATGCATTGGGAGTGGAAGAACTGCCCCTTTGGTTGGCGGGGGTCATACGGCGGCCATTCGAGGGGTGCACGGTCATTCTTGAAGCTGTTGCTTCCCATGACACATGGATTTGGCACTCATTCTTCGGAATGGCTGGCTCGCACAATGACATCAATGTCTTTGCAGCGCTCTCCGGTGTTTGATAGGCTAGCGTACGGTCGGTCCCCGATGTGGATTTTGAGATCAATGGCCACCACTACACCAAGGGGTACTACCTTGCTGATGGTATCTATCCACCTTGGGCTACACTCGTGAAGACAATCCGAAACCCCAGCTCCGAGCAGGAGGCAAGGTTTGCCAAAGAGCAGGAGGCAGCCCGGAAAGATGTCGAGCGGGCGTTTGGCATCCTCCAAGCTCGTTGGGCTATCGTCAGACACCCTGCCAGAGCCTGGGATGTGCAAACTCTGTGGGAGGTGATGACCGCTTGTGTAATCATGCATAACATGATTGTTGAGGTAGAGCGGGATGATTCACTCTTTGATAATGACTGGGACGGCCAAGGAGAGTTGGTTACTCCTCAACGTGCTCCGGCATCATTCCGGGACATTCTTCATGCGCACCATGAAATTCGAGATCTAGCTGTACACAACCAGCTTCGGGCTGATTTGGTCGAGCACATGTGGCAGCATGTAGGCAACAATGCTGCAAACAACAATGATGAAGGAGATCCTTAAGCCTAGAGCATTTTGTATCGTTTCTTCATTTTATTTGAATAATACTTTATCCTTGATTACATGGACTATGTAATGTGTAATACATTTAGAGCATTTCAACTATTTTATATATTTTTTCTATAATTTATTTTGCGTTTTTCTAGTGAATTTACAAGAAAAACATACCATGGGGCGCCGCGACCCAAATGCGGCGCGTTGGGCGCAGCGCGCGACCCAAACGGACGCGCGGACGCGGGGCACCGTCCGCGCGTCCGCTCGGGCACGCAAACGGCCCAAAACGGACGGCCCAGCGCGTCCGTTTGGGTCGCCCGGTTGGAGATGCCCTAAGGGCATCTCCAAGCGGGAGACCCAAACCCAAAAACGGACTCCGAATGGATCCGGATGGGTCAAAACTGCACCCAGTGGGGCAACCCATCCTAAAAGCGGATGCTCCCGACGTCCGGTTTAACCCAAAACTGACTCAAATCTCGGAACGATTTGGGTCGAGCCGGACACGAGCGCGCGTCCATTCTGTCCGGCCGGACACGCATTCTGGCCCATTTGCCAGAGAGACAAAGGCAACAAAATGGACCCCGCAACATTCTCTCTCCTCTGCCCCCCTTTCCCCCATGAAAATCCTTGGTACAGCCGCCGGAGTTTGGCTCGCCTCGTGGACTGCCGCCGTCACCTACTCATGGAGGCACCCGTCGCCGCCGGCTCCCTTTTTTTCACACCTGCCGGAAGTCGCTGGAGGCGAAACAAGCTCCGCGCCCGCGGTGAGCTTGGAGCCACGCCGGCGACATGAAACGGGGCAGCGTCCGCTGCGAGCTTGGAGCCTCGCGTGCTGTCCACCCGGCGGCGTCGAACTGCGGCAAGGGGCCACGCCCGCGGCGAGGACGGGGCCGCGCCCACGACGGCGAGGACGGGGCCGCGCCCACGACGGCGAGGACGGGGCTGCGCCCACGATGGCGACGAATGGGGCCGCGCCCGGGGCGGCGAACGGCTGCGGGCAAAGCCGCGTGCGCTGGGCCGTGTCAGGGTGGGGGCGGACGTCGCGGGCCGGAGTCGACGCGCGCGGCTGCGCGTGGCGCGGCGGGGCGGAGGTGGCCGTGACGAGGACGGGGCCGCGCCCGCGGCGCGGCGACGAGCGGGGCCGGGCGAACGGCGACGGACGCCGGCCGCGTCGGCGGGGAACGGGGACGGGGCGCGCACGGGCGGGGCGAACGGCGACGGAGTCGGCCGCGTCGGCACGGGCAGGGCGGAGCCGTGGCTCGGCGGCGACGAACGGAGCCGGCCACGTCGGCACGGGCGGGGCGGAGCCGTGGCCTGGCGGGCGGGGGCAGAGCCGTGGCCTGGCGGCGACGAACGGTCGGCCGCGTCGGCACGGGCGGGGGTGGAGCCGTGGCATGGCGGGGCGGGGTCGCTGGGCTTCTTCTTGCCAACTAGTAGTAGTATAGCTGGAGAAGAGGAATAGGGATGAGTCACTGCGCGCGTTGGGGAAAAAATAAAGCCACGGACGTCCTTGTCTGTCCGCGTCTCCAGAAGGCGACCCAAACAGCTAAAATCGGACGCGAAAACGCATCCGTTTGGATCTCTGCGTTGGAGATGCCCTAGGGTTTCAAAGGATACGCCTGGGAGAGAAACAAAGGGAGAAATACAGAGGGAGGGCCGTGAGGAGGCGGATCTGGCCGGCGCCAGAGAAGAAGACCGGGTAGGTGCATCGGTGCCCGCGTTAATCAATTAGGAGGTCGGCTGGAACGAACCGTTTTTTATGTTGACTAACCGGTGGCAGCTTGTGTAATTTTATCAGATAATCAAGGGCAACAAAAAACGGACCAACAAGAAACCTTATTTTCTTTATTATTAGGTATAGATAAATAATGGTTTTTCTATATGTGTGCATTATAACGTGTTCCAAATGGGGCGTGGTGGTAGACTCTGCCGCGGCAGCGTTCTGGTGAAATTCCCTGCTGCGGCAGAGTCTGCCGCAGCAGCGAAGCGCCCCAAAATGCAGCCGCGGCAGAAACCCCCAAAACGCAGCCGCGGCAGAATCCTTTTTAATACCATTTCCTTTAACACAGGAAGCGTTGCACCGGTTGGGCAACCGGTAAAACTCAGTGCTAATGCTTCGTTTTCCACTAGTGTTCCCACTCATGCAAATCTTCCCGGATGCAAAAAAAAAAAAATATCTTCACGAGTACCCAAACACGTCTCGAGTACATATGGAGGTACACGAGTATGGAAAACTGCAAAACCACGCGCACTTTATTTCGGTACTAGAGTTATTAGCAAAGAAAATTGGTACATCATGCATGCATATAGCAATAGGTACAGACCTGAAGGAAATGGTATTAAAAAGGAAAAAAAATTACCGAGAGGTATACGGAGGAGTAACATAAGAATGAAAACAGAGCAACAAACTGATGATGGAGGTGCGCGTGGCTTAGTGTTGACTTGCTAGATTCTCTTTGCAGCTGCTGCCATGAGATCATCGATGAGACGATGCAAATCACGGTGCGAGGAGCCTCCTTGCACCACGGCTGCGCGTACCTTTGCGGCGAGGTCCATGACCTTGATTCTCGCAGCGTCGCCGAGCCCGCCAGGTCGCATGAACTCTGTCAATGCCCGTGCCACGTCTTTGGCCGGTACCAGCTCGTGTTCCTGATAAGTCTCGCTCCGTAGGCCGGCTCCATCTGGCCACAGCCGCTCCCCGATTCCTAGGACTTGCGTGACTTGCCTCTCGGTGATGAACTGTTCATAGAAGATGGGCCATGTTAGCACAGGCACGCCGGCGGCCACCGTCTCTAGGATGGAGTTCCACCCACACTGGGTCACAAAAGCACCCACCGCCGGATGTCCTAGTATAGCCGTCTGTGGAGCCCAGGCTTTGATGATGAGCCCCCTATCTTGTACACGCTCCTCCCAACCTCTTGGCGGAGTCCACTCTCCCCTCACAACCCATAAGAAGGAATGCCCCGAGGACTCCAGCCCCAAGGCAATCTCCTCCAGCTGAGCATCCTTGACGACAGCGATGGTGCCGAAGGACAAGTACACCACCGAACGGTTTGGCTTGGAGTCAAGCCAATCCATGATGTAGCACTCACCAGCTGTGGCTGTGGCTGTGGGTGGCTGCGAGCATGATGCATGCAGCAGCGCCACTGGCCCTAGGAAGTATGCCCGCTTCACGTAGCCTCTGCGCATGTACATGTCGCAATAATTTTTCTCCAAGTCTGCTGATGTGTTCATGGCGAGGCCGAAGCAGTCAGCTTGAAGCGAATCCATCGTCCTATGGTATGAGCAGTCATTCACCCTAATAAACTCCGGCACCTCGGACCTTGGGATCCGTATAGCAGGGACGGGAAACTCGGGGACCTCATTTATGTCGTCGATGACAACGTCCATCAGGTGACGCACGGCGAGCGTCGAGAAGGCGCCCATGACGCTGAATATCACGCACGGCACGCTGAGCTCATCGGCGACGGGGCTGTTCCAGATGAACATCATGTCGTTGACGATGGCGTTAGCATGCTGCGCCCGGATGAGCGCCTCATGCGTGGGCCGCATCACCTCCTCCGTTAGGCTACCCTCGATGAAGCGCGACGATACGTCCTGGTTCCCGGCCTTACAGGCGTTCTCCACACCCTGGGGGATGCCTTCAATTGTTGGGAACGGGTAGGTCACTATCTTGACGGCTTCTGGTTTTGGATTATGCTCACAGCCCAAGAAGGATTGGACGATCGAGACATTCGCCGGCGTGACCGCCACAGTTACTTCTACGGACTCATTAGCTGCAACAAGGCTAATCGCTAGCTCAGTGAAGGGCTTGATGTGACTATTTGCGAAGTAAGGAATGAGAAGTACACGAAACTTTTTGGTGTTGGTGCCGGTGGTGCTGGCTGTAGCCGTGGGGATAGTGTAAGAGGCCATTTTTTTCCTTTTGACTAATCGGAAACCGGGTTGTGCTTTCATAGCTGGAACGCCAGTATGCCTATAAGTAAGGGTAGACACGAGCCGGCTCGGTCTAGGCTCGGTGTGATTTGGCTCGCCCATTTTCAGCTTGGCTCGGGTTGGCTCGCTGGGCTGACGAGCTGGAAAAAGGGGCTCGGTTCGGGCATCTAAAACTCGGTCCGGCTCGGTGTGGCTCGCGAGCCTGGCGCCCTTACTCACTGCCAGGTGGGCCCACGATGTCGAAGCAGCAACAGGCCAACAACGTTGGCGCGTTGGATGAACTGGGCGCGCGTGCACGTCGACACGACCTCGAACAAGAGCGTGTGAAAGCTGCTCCACGGCCACCGGCGGTAGCCGATGGGGATGGTGGAGACGGCGAGTCGCAGCTAGGAGGCAGAGAGGGCTTCTGCTTCCCCCCCCCCCCTCCATTGCATCGTCGATAAAGACGGCGGGTTGCGCGGCCGGTAGACGACAGGTCGCGGGATAGGGGAGGGGCGGATGCCTCGAGCGGACAGCTAGGAGGCAGCGGCGGTGGTGGCCGGCATCGCGTGGGCAGGGTGGCGGCGGTGAAATCGCGTGGGTAGGGACATCGCGTGGGTGACGAGGAGAGACAGCTAGCACATCTCACTTTCAACTATGTGCTTCCGGTACATTATGTTGAACCGTTCAAATTTCACGTTGGTAGATCCCAACGTTTTTGAAATATGTATCACTTTACACACGACACAAATTATGTATGCCACACAAGAATTTTCATTAACCATGGAAGCAATATTAATTTTGATGTCCACATAAACATAGTTTGATATGCTTCAAAAAAAAGTTTTTTACATAGAAGCAAAATTCAGCTCTAACGGAAGCAAATATTAGTCGCAAAGGAAGCAAAAAATAAATAACATCAGAAGTTTGCATGCCTGAATTTTGCAAAAATTGCATGTTAACGGAAGCAAATTTGCATGCCTGAAATTTTGCTAAATTGTTGCTAGTTTCCTTCAAAACGGGGTTTTTGGTTTCCTAAAAATCCTGAAGAGTTGAGTTTGGGAAGCAGTCAAGGTGTATCCTAGTAATTAGTGGTTTCTGTTGATACGAGCAGTTATTTTGGAGCATGCAATCAGGCGCTGATTTCATGGAAACTCACACCGAGCCTTCTCAACGTCCAGAATGCTTACTATCGTGCGGCTACAAAATGCATGGTCCGAGGGGAAGCCAAAAATCAGGCGCCGATTCCTAGTGGCCCCCGTTGTTATGGCGCAGCAGTATTATCCCACAATATCTATGTCATGTTTAATTACTATACCCAATTACTCGCTAACTACTCCTTTCCTTTCATCATGCACCTCCCGTTTAACTAAGGGAACATGCCAAATACTCCTTTCTTTTTATCATGCACCGTTTAATTACGGGCCAAATATTCATGGTGCAAAAGTATGATCCGACAATCCCTCATTAGCATTTGATTATAGCCAACTACTCACCAACTACTCCTTTCCTATCATCATGAAGCTCCAATTTAATTATGGGCCAATTCCAACAATCTCTCGGTCCTATGTATTCATTACAGTAGTATGGACCAAACATTCAGGTCAATATTTAATAATGGGACAAACATTTATGGTATAACAGTATTATCCCACAATCCCTCTGTCCTATCTAATTATAGCTAATTACACACCAACTGCTCCTTTCCTTTTACCATTACATCACGCGGCCGCGCATGCATCCAGGTTTCATGCTAAAATAAAGGTCGCACGTTGCCCACCTCACCCATAATTCCGGTCAGCTCCTCCCAAACTGATCACTAAAATCCCACTCGGTTCGCTCCTCCAAAAAAAGTTGCTGCGTCCGCCTCGTGTAGTCTTCGTCGCCGCCACCCTGACCGTCGGTGGCCTGCGGTCTAGAGTCGATCGGGGCGGCATAGCTAGGCCGGCAAGGGTGTAGTACTGACTCCGGACAAAGCAGCCTGTCGGAGATTGCTTCCTTGAACGTCTATACAAATTGGATATATAGGTAATTCAAACTAAATTTGATCATCGTTTATGCTGAATTACCATAAAGTTGCTGCTCCTTTCTGGCTTGATCTCATAGTCAGCTTGGAGCTGCTCTGATCTTACCGTGGCGGTTTATCTGGTCTTGCCGTAACGGCACTACTCCGATCTGACGGTGTGGCTCGCCAACAACGACATCCATATGGATTGATCGGACGGGAGAATGCATCCTCCACAGCAACCGGTATGAAAAAGAATTGTCGCCGCGAGATTTTTTTTACATGATTTCTTCGATGTTGGATCACTATTTTCATGCCGGGGTTTTATTTAAAATAGGTCGATGCTATCAACAGTATTGGGACTGCATTCTGCCTACAAATCCTAGCCAAGTCATCAATGAATTTCATCCAGATGGCGTGGCTTATGTTCGATGAGGAAGACCAACAGCAGAAGCAAGCGAGCATGCGACGTGTCATTCAAGGGCCAAAGCCTCATGGAATGATGTCTCCATGTGCCAAAGGAAATGAACCAAGTGTTTGTAACACATTGTTGCTTATGCATCCATAAAACATACCGTCTTGTAGAATGAAGCAAATTTGTTGTATGTAGGAAGCGTATGAAAGTGCAACACTGCTATTTTTGATAACTTGAAGGAAGCAAATACGTATATTGTCTGAAATATGTCAAATGAATGTATGAAGCACTAAAAGGTACTCCAAGTCTCCAAGTATAGGAATGAATCTTCCACAAAAAAAAAGAAAATATTGCAGGTTTCCTTACTTGTATGCTTCAAATATGTATCTTGTTTGAAATATGTTAATTGAATGTATGAAGCACTAAAATGTACTGTAAGTATAGGAATGAAGCTTCCACACACAAAAATAATGTTGCATGTTTACAATACTCAGTGTGCTTCATAGGCATATGAATGAAGCTTCTGGCACATAAATCAACTATGTGCTTCCGGTACATTATGTTGAACCGTTCAAATTTCACGTTGGTAGATCCCAATGTTTTTGAAATATGTATCACTTTACACACGATACAAATTATGTATGCCACACAAGAATTTTCATTAACCATGGAAGCAATATTAATTTTGATGTCCACATAAACATAGTTTGATATGCTTCAAAAAAAAAGTTTTTTACATAGAAGCAAAATTCAGCTCTACCGGAAGCAAATATTAGTCGCAAAGGAAGCAAAAAATAAATAACATCAGAAGTTTGCATGCCTGAATTTTGCAAAAATTGCATGTTAACGGAAGCAAATTTGCATGCCTGAAACTTTGCTAAATTGTTGCTAGTTTCCTTCAAAACGGGGTTTTTGGTTTCCTAAAAATCCTGAAGAGTTGAGTTTGGGAAGCAGTCAAGGTATATCCTAGTAATTAGTGGTTTCTGTTGATACGAGCAGTTATTTTGGAGCATGCAATCAGGCGCTGATTTCATGGAAACTCACACCGAGCCTTCTCAACGTCCAGAATGCTTACTATCGTGCGGCTACAGAATGCATGGTCCGACGGGAAGCCACAAATCGGGCGCCGATTCCTAGAGGCCCCCGTTGTTATGGCGCAGCAGTATTATCCCACAATATCTATGTCATGTTTAATTACTATACCCAATTACTCGCTAACTACTCCTTTCCTTTCATCATGCACCTCCCGTTTAACTAAGGGAACATGCCAAATACTCCTTTCTTTTTATCATGCACCGTTTAATTACGGGCCAAATATTCATGGTGCATAAGTATGATCCGACAATCCCTCAGTAGTGTTTGATTATAGCCAACTACTCACCAACTACTCCTTTCCTATCATCATGAAGCTCCCATTTAATTATGGGCCAATTCCAACAATCTCTAGGTCCTATGTATTCATTACAGTAGTATGGACCAAACATTCAGGTCACTATTTAATAATGGGACAAACATTTATGGTATAACAGTATTATCCCACAATCCCTCTGTCCTATCTAATTATAGCTAATTACACACCAACTGCTCCTTTCCTTTTACCATTACATCACGCGGCGCGCATGCATCCAGGTTTCATGCTAAAATAAAGGTCGCACGTTCCCACCTCACCCATAATTCCGGTCAGCTCCTCCCAAACTAATCACTAAAATCCCACTCGGTTCGCTCCTCCAAAATAAGTTGCTGCGTCCGCCTCGTGTAGTCGTCGTCGCCGCCACCCTGACTGTCGGTGGCCTGCGGTCTAGACTTGATCGGGGCGGCATAGCCAGGCCGGCAAGGGTGTAGTACTAACTTCGGACAAAGCAGCCTGTCGGAGATTGCGTCCTTGAACGTCTATACAAATCGGATATATAGGTAATTCAAACTAAATTTGATCATCGGTTATGCTGAATTACCATAAAGTTGCTGCTCCTTTCTGGCTTGATCTCGTAGTCAGCTTGGAGCTGCTCTGATCTTACCGTGGCGGTTTATCTGGTCTTGCCGTAACGGCACTACTCCGATCTAACGGTGTGGCTCGCCAACAACGATATCCATATGGATTGATCGAACGGGAGAATGCATCCTCCACACCAACCGGTATGAAAAAGAATTGTCGCCGCGAGATTTTTTTTACATGATTTCTTCGATGTTGGATCACTATTTTCATGCCGGGGTTTTATTTAAAATAGGTCGATGCTATCAACAGTATTGGGACTGCATTCTGCCTACAAATCCTAGCCAAGTCATCAATGAATTTCATCCAGATGGCGTGGCTTATGTTCGACGAGGAAGACCAACAACAGAAGCAAGCGAGCATGCGGCGTGTCATTCAAGGGCTAAAGCCTCATGGAATGATGTCTCCATGTGCCAAAGGAAATGAACCAAGTGTTTGTAACACATTGTTGCTTATGCATCCATAAAACATACCGTCTTGTAGAATGAAGCAAATTTGTTGTATGTAGGAAGCGTATGAAAGTGCAACACTGCTATTTTTGATAACTTGAAGGAAGCAAATACGTATATTGTCTGAAATATGTCAAATGAATGTATGAAGCACTAAAATGTACTCCAAGTCTCCAAGTATAGGAATGAATCTTCCACACAAAAAAGAAAATATTGCATGTTTCCTTACTTGTATGCTTCAAATATGTATCTTGTTTGAAATATGTTAATTGAATGTATGAAGCACTAAAATGTACTGTAAGTATAGGAATGAAGCTTCCACACACAAAAATAATGTTGCATGTTTACAATACTCAGTGTGCTTCATAGGCATATGAATGAAGCTTCTGGCACACAAATCAACTATGTGCTTCCGGTACATTATGTTGAACCGTTCAAATTTCACGTTGGTAGATCCCAACGTTTTTGAAATATGTATCACTTTACACACGACACAAATTATGTATGCCACACAAGAATTTTCATTAACCATGGAAGCAATATTAATTTTGATGTCCACATAAACATAGTTTGATATGCTTCAAAAAAAAGTTTTTACATAGAAGCAAAATTCAGCTCTAACGGAAGCAAATACTAGTCGCAAAGGAAGCAAAAAATAAATAACATCAGAAGTTTGCATGCCTGAATTTTGCAAAAATTGCATGTTAACGGAAGCAAATTTGCATGCCTGAAATTTTGCTAAATTGTTGCTAGTTTCCTTCAAAACGGGGTTTTTGGTTTCCTAAAAATCCTGAAGAGTTGACTTTGGGAAGTAGTCAAGGTGTATCCTAGTAATTAGTGGTTTCTGTTGATACGAGCAGTTATTTTGGAGCATGCAATCAGGCGCTGATTTCATGGAAACTCACACCGAGCCTTCTCAAAATCCAGAATGCTTACTATCGTGCGGCTACAGAATGCATGGTCCGACGGGAAGCCACAAATCAGGCGCCGATTCCTAGTGGCCCCCGTTGTTATGGCGCAGCAGTATTATCCCACAATATCTATGTCATGTTTAATTACTATACCCAATTACTCGCTAACTACTCCTTTCCTTTCATCATGCACCTCCCGTTTAACTAAGGGAACATGCCAAATACTCCTTTCTTTTTATCATGCACCGTTTAATTACGGGCCAAATATTCATGGTGCAAAACTATGATCCGACAATCCCTCAGTAGTGTTTGATTATAGCCAACTACTCAGCAACTACTCCTTTCCTATCATCATGAAGCTCCCATTTAATTATGGGACAATTCCAACAATCTCTCGGTCCTATGTATTCATTACAGTAGTATGGACCAAACATTCAGGTCACTATTTAATAATGGGACAAACATTTATGGTATAACAGTATTATCCCACAATCCCTCTGTCTTATCTAATTATAGCTAATTACACACCAACTGCTCCTTTCCTTTTACCATTACATCACGCGGCGCGCATGCAACCAGGTTTCATGCTAAAATAAAGGTCGCACGTTGCCCACCTCACCCATAATTCCGGTCAGCTCCTCCCAAACTGATCACTAAAATCCCACTCAGTTCGCTCCTCCAAAAAAAGTTGCTGCGTCCTCCTCGTGTAGTCGTCATCGCCGCCACCCTGACCGTCGGTGGCCTGCGGTCTAGAGTCGATCGGGGCGGCATAGCCAGGCCGGCAAGGGTGTAGTACTGACTCCGGACAAAGCAGCCTGTCGGAGATTGCTTCCTTGAACGTCTATACAAATCGGATATATAGGTAATTCAAAATAAATTTGATCATCGTTTATGCTGAATTACCATAAAGTTGCTGCTCCTTTCTGGCTTGATCTCATAGTCAGCTTGGAGCTACTCTGATCTTACCGTGGCGGTTTATCTGGTCTTGCCGTAACGGCACTACTCCGATCTGACGGTGTGGCTCGCCAACAACGACATCCATATGGATTGATCGGACGGGAGAAGGCATCCTCCACACCAACCGGTATGAAAAAGAATTGTCGCCGCGAGATTTTTTTTACATGATTTCTTCGATGTTGGATCACTATTTTCATGCCGGGGTTTTATTTAAAATAGGTCAATGCTGTCAACAGTATTTGGACTGCATTCTGCCTAGAAATCCTAGCCAAGTCATCAATGAATTTCATCCAGATGGCGTGGCTTATGTTCGACGAGGAAGACCAACAGCAGAAGCAAGCGAGCATGCGGCGTGTCATTCAAGGGCTAAAGCCTCATGGAATGATGTCTCCATGTGCCAAAGAAAATGAACCAAGTGTTTGTAACACATTGTTGCTTATGCATCCATAAAACATACCGTCTCGTAGAATGAAGCAAATTTGTTGTATGTAGGAAGGTATGAAAGTGCAACACTGCTATTTTTGATAACTTGAAGGAAGCAAATACGTATATTGTCTGAAATATGTCAAATGAATGGATGAAGCACTAAAATGTACTCCAAGTCTCCAAGCATAGGAATGAATCTTCCACTAAAAAAAGAAAATATTGCAGGTTTCCTTACTTGTATGCTTCAAATATGTATCTTGTTTGAAATATGTTAATTGAATGTATGAAGCACTAAAATGTAGGGAGTGGTGTTTTGGAACATGGGTGCATATGCTCCCTATATTTTGAAATGCATCTTACACATGTTTTAAATTTCAAAAAATTGAAACAAAAAATCCGCACGTACATCTTTACGTGATACGCGCTTACAAAGTCGTTTCATAAAAAATCGACTTATCATGTGACGTGTGTAAAAAAGATAAAATTCAGTGCTAAAAATAATGTTTTTCACAAGATAAACTTTCTTATTTTTACATAGATCACAAAAAATATTGGTTTTTCGTGAAACTTGACAAACATTCATATATTATGGAGATGTACATGTAGAATTTTTCGTCCAAATTTTTCGACATTTCAAAACATGATTTTTTGGTAGAGGGAGCATACGCACCCGGGAGCCGAATTGAATTTCCGTAAAATGTACTGTAAGTATAGGAATGAAGCTTCCACACACAAAAATAATGTTGCATGTTTACAATACTCAGCGTGCTTCATAGGCATATGAATGAAGCTTCTGGCACATAAATCAACTATGTGCTTCCGGTACATTATGTTGAACCGTTCAAATTTCACGTTGGTAGATCCCAACATTTTTGAAATATGTATCACTTTACACACGACACAAATTATGTATGCCACACAAGAATTTTCATTAACCATGGAAGCAATATTAATTTTGATGTCCACATAAACATAGTTTGATATGCTTCAAAAAAAGTTTTTTACATAGAAGCAAAATTCAGCTCTAACGGAAGCAAATATTAGTCGCAAAGGAAGCAAAAAATAAATAACATCAGAAGTTTGCATGCCTGAATTTTGCAAAAATTGCATGTTAACGGAAGCAAATTTGCATGCCTGAAATTTTGCTAAATTGTTGCTAGTTTCCTTCAAAACGGGGTTTTTCGTTTCCTAAAAATCCTGAAGAGTTGAGTTTGGGAAGCAGTCAAGGTGTATCCTAGTAATTAGTGGTTTCTGTTGATACGAGCAGTTATTTTGGAGCATGCAATCAGGCGCTGATTTCATGGAAACTCACACCGAGCCTTCTTCAAAATCTAACGTCCAGAATGCTTACTATCGTGCGGCTACAGAATGCATGGTCCGACGGGAAGCCACAAATCAGGCGTCGATTCCTAGTGGCCCCCGTTGTTATGGCGCAGCAGTATTATCCCACAATATCTATGTCATGTTTAATTACTATACCCAATTACTCGCTAACTACTCCTTTTCTTTCATCATGCACCTCCCGTTTAACTAAGGGAACATGCCAAATACTTCTTTCTTTTTATCATGCACCGTTTAATTACGGGCCAAATATTCATGGTGCATAAGTATGATCCGACAATCCCTCAGTAGTGTTTGATTATAGCCAACTACTCACCTACTACTCCTTTCCTATCATCATGAAGCTCCCATTTAATTATGGGCCAATTCCAACAATCTCTCGGTCCTATGTATTCATTACAGTAGTATGGACCAAACATTCAGGTCACTATTTAATAATGGGACAAATATTTATGGTATAACAGTATTATCTCACAATCCCTCTGTCCTATCTAATTATAGCTAATTACACACCAACTGCTACTTTCATACTACTGTAACCCCCATTTAATTATGGGAATATCATCATGCAACCCCCATTTAATTATGGGCCAATTCCAACTACTCCTTTTATTTTATCATGCACCATTTAATTACGGACCAAACATTTATGTCACTAATTAACTACGGGGCAAATATTTATGGTGCAACATTATTATCCAACAATCCCTTTGTTCTACAGAGTATCTAATTATAGCTACTTACTCGCAAACTGCTCATTTCCTTTTATCATCCACCTCCAATTTAATTACACGGACCAAACTTTTCTTTCATCATTGATTGCTCAATAGTATTATCTAAGAATCCCCGGTCTTGTTTAATTATAAATAAGGACACAAAAATTATTGCGGGTGGTGGTGCTGGACGTAGGCGTTGGGATAGTGTTAGATGTTGTTTTGCCTATGGACTGGGCGGAAGCTAGGTTGTGCTTTGATTAGTTGGGGCGCCGGTATATGCCTATAAGTAACTAAGATAAGATGTAAATGATTAATATCTTAAAATACTACCATACTACACCAAATTAATCTAGTTTTTATATCTTTATGTAGACATTAATTAATCACAGGAGGTTCACGTTTCACAGAAGGTTCTTGTGAGCCTTTGGAATTCATCGGTTTCTTGGTGTACTGTGGATTTTTTTTCCGATTTTTTTTTCGAGGTTAACGGGGGGGGGGGGAACCCCACCGTTTGTTATTATAATTCGAGTGGCCAAGTAGCCGGTCTATATGTACATGGTGAGAGGTACAGAGGGGGAAGGAGGGAGAAACGTGGCTCAGTCAAGCTTTGGCCAAAACATAAGACCGCAGCCTGTCCAAGCCTTCACGGTCGGCTGGCGACAATCGCCACCGCCAAAGAACAAGGTCGTCGCAAGCTCGGAACAACGTGGAACTCGGGGTCGAGGGTCTTCCGTTGAAGACAAGATCATTGCGACTCTTCCATATGGCCCAGAGAGTCGTCGCAACCCCCATGCGCCAAGTAGAATTTTTTTCCGATTAGCGGCCAGATCATAAAGCATTTATCCTAATTAATGTATCTTGTCACTGAATTGACTTAAAGTTTCTTAGACCCAGTATACGATTTGCATAAGAGCAAGTACAATAAGTCCTAGTCAGCTGGCTATAAGGATTAAAATAGTATATTGTTGCTTAGTTGGAGAAGAGAGAGGAGGAGAGAGAAAGAGAGTGGGCTCTTATGCAAGAGCCAGCTCTAGCACGTGCTCCTAGGCACTTGGTGAGAGTGAAATATGGGACATACAGTGATAACATACTACGACCTCCGATTCAAGGAATAAGGCGCCCTCGTTTTACGTGTTTTTCGTTTGACTAAGAATTACTTCAAATATATAAAGATTATTTATATGAAATTAATATCATTAGAAAGTGGTTTTCAATACGAATCCAACGATACTAATCTATACCTAATAATAAAGGCAGTAAGGTTTCTGCCAATTTTTTCGTCCAACTTTTTTGTTGGACGGTTTTGCCCTCCCACCAAGCTACATACAACGCACCAGTGCCATCCTACCGATTCATACCAGCGTCCGTCCGGCAGTCAAACCAGATTAGTTCATGCCAAACTCGAATCCTAAATCGAGATCGAGATTTCTTACCCTCTCCTCATGATAATCCCACAGCGCCTGCCGGAGGTGCTCCTCTCGACGTCGCTCTACCGCACCTCCACGGAAGACAACGGCCATCGAGGAAGACGCAGAAAGCCGCGCTGATCCCTCATCTCCGGCCAGAATCCGGAGAAAGTCGGGGAACTCCAGAGTCCAGACCACCCTTGCTCTGAGTTCAACATCTAGCCCGCGCCACCAAGAATCGTTACCCTGGATTCCCAGTTTGCCCACTCTCCCGTCGCCGAGGAGAAATTAATTCAGAGATCCGCGCGCCACCGGCAACGGCCAGATGCGACCTTTGATGCAAGGGAGGGAGGCAGGCGGGCGTGCTGGCGTGGCAAGGGTAAGCAGCGACGGCCGTCGTCTTGCTAAGGGAGAGAGGTGGCCGTGCAGCAAGCTGACGTGGGAGACGATGGGGATGGAGCTGGGCAGTCAGGTCGCTGAGAGCATGGTGATGGAGGGGCCCGGTGATGGATGCCCTGTTCGTGGTGATTTTCGCGAGGAATTAAGTGAAGAAGAAGAGACGGTGCTTGTTGCTGCTCTTTCGTTGATGGATTCTAGAGAATCTCCCAGCAAGAGCAAGAGAGCCTCAAACAGGGCAATGGTTCAGAAACACTAAGCGTTCATGTTCAGGATCATCGTATTAGCTCGTGCCCATAGCCCCATACTCGTGTTTCGCATCCCATGCCATTTATTTCTGAAATTATCTGGCTGATTATTGATTAGAGAGTGCTCCACGGAACTTTGAGGACAAGATGGAGTTTGGAGCTTTTACCTCATTCTGCTTGGACTCTGGTGGGAAAACGTAATGCAGCAGTGAATTCTACACTTGCAAATATCTGGTTATCTGAAACAACCTTCTCAAACTTCTCATCCAGTATAACGAAAAAGCTTGGGCACCACTTGACATGAAAGGATTTAAAATTTGCTTAGCCGGTTCCAGCAGCTGCTACTTTGACTAGGTACAAGTTAATTAGTTTACTTGAACATTTTATAACTACTGCCGTCCGTGTCCAATTATTTCCGTCGGTTTACAGTAGAGCCTGACTTGAAGTATTGATCTAAGGTCTATATATCCAGGAATGTGATTATCAGGTCCAGATCAAGGCAACCGTCGACGCCTCGGGCGCTCGGATCGTGGCGACAAGTTTGTGCTCTAATTCCTCTACAAGGCCCCATGTGCCGCGTTCTGGTCACGACAGGCGCTCGCATCCATGGACGGTGACACTCATAGGATCATGGGGCTACGTGTGCCAGAGGTGGAAGGGGCAGCCATCGCGAGAGGGGACATCACCGTGTTATGACCGGTTTGGCCTATAGCAGGAGGAAGCCCATTAGTGGGCCTAAATTAGGGGCTTAGCCCATTTATCCTTTTCATTAGCTTATTTATACTGCTGTAAAACGTACGTGAGAAATCAAGCAATAAACAGATCGTTATTGCCGACTCCTTGAGGAGTCGGTCTTCCCTGCCCTAGCCGCCGCTCCCTCCCTTGCGCCGCCTTCCTCCAACCTCGCGACGGCGGCCAGCCGCCGGCGCCGCCTTCCTCTCCCTCGTCCAGCACACCTCCACCCCTACAATCTACGTAACCGGCCTGGTAGGATCTCATTCTATCAATTTGGTATCAGATTGTCCTCGTACGGTCATGTCGTCTTCGCCGGCCACCACCACCACCTCCGCGCCGCCCAACCCGCCGCCTTCCGCACCGCCGCCCTCGCAGCCGCCGCCCGCCACGGGAGCCGCCGCATCCATGGCGGGGGCCTCCGACGTCGCTCCCCTCCTCTCGCAGCGAGGAGGTCTCGACGGCCATCCGCGATCTCGCCATCGCGGTCCAAGGCATCCGCCCGTACCCGATCGGCACGCGAGGGATGACCACGCCGCCGCCGTCGCCGGCCCTCAACGCCATCTCGGCCGCGCCAGCCGTTTCCGCCCGTCCAGGGCGTACCCGCCCCGCCCCCGGCCTCGCCGCCTCCACCGCCGTGGTCGTCGTGGCAGCCGGACCCTAGCGCCGGGCCCGCCTCGCTGCCCCAGGGCGTCCCCATCCAGCGGGTGCCGTTTCCGCCGTCGCCCTCGTGGCTCCCGGCGTGGGTGACCGCGACAGAGCCTCCGCCCGTCTACTCGGCCGCATCGGCGCCTCCTCCCATCTACACGGCTGCTGGGGACCCTCCGAGGCCCTCCTTTCCGGAGCCGGCATACTCGCGCTTTGCGGAGCCTTCCGCCGGCCGCGCGGAGTACCCTCGCCGTGGCGCCGCCGGCCCAACCCCCCCACGCTACGCCAAGCTCGACTTCGCCATGTACGACGGTGTCGAGGACCCCCTCAACTGGCTCAACCAATGCGAGCAGTTCTTTCGAGGGCAGCGCACCCTCGCCTCGGACCGGACTTGGCTCGCCTCGTACCACCTCCGCGGCGCCGCCCAGACATGGTATTACTCCCTCGAGCAGGACGAGGGCGGCATGCCCCCATGGGACCGCTTCCGCGAGCTCTCCCTTCTACGCTTCGGCCCCCCGATTAGCGGCAGTCGCTTGGCGGAACTCGGGCGTTTGGCCTTCACCACCACGGTACAGGACTTCGCCGACCGCTTCCAGGCCCTCGCATGCCATGCGCCCGGGGTGACGGGGCAGCAGCGCGCCGAGCTCTTCATTGGCGGACTGCCGGACCACATTCGCGTCGACGTGGAGATGCGGGATCCCCAGGACCTGCAGTCGGCCATGTACTACGCTCGTGCCTTCGAGCAGCGCGCCCGGGCCATGCAGCAGGCCTTCCTGGCCAGCGACGTTCAGCCAGCCACCCGCCCTCCACCGACACCACCAGGCCAGGCGCTCACGGCCGTGACTCATGCGGGGCACTCCGATCCAGCCGCGACGCGTCCTTTCCGTCGGCTGACCACGGCAGAACAGCTCGAGCGCCGTCGTAAAGGGTTGTGCTTCAACTGCGACGAGCTCTATGTACCGGGCCACGTTTGTCCACGCCTGTTCTACTTGGAGACCGTAGACGACATTGCGGCTGATGTCGTCGCAGCTGGGCTGGCCGACGCGGCCGTCTCCAAGGCCGACGCCGTTCCGGGATGAGTTCCGCCGGCAGCTTCCGGCTATCCAGCTCGAGGACGAGCTGTTTGAGAAGGCGAGGAGAGATGTTATGACCGGTTTGGCCTATAGCAGGAGGAAGCCCATTAGTGGGTCTAAATTAGGGGCTTAGCCCATTTATCCTTTTCATTAGCTTATTTATACTGCTGTAAAACGTACGTGAGAAATCAAGCAATAAACAGATCATACAGATCGTTATTGCCGACTCCTTGAGGAGTCGGTCTTCCCTGCCCTAGCCGCCGCTCCTTCCCTTGCGCCGCCTTCCTCCAACCTCGCGACGGCGGCCAGCCGCCGGCGCCGCCTTCCTCTCCCCCGTCCAGCACACCTCCACCCCTACAATCTACGTAACCGGCCTGGTAGGATCTCATTCTATCACACCGGCTATCTCAAGCAGCTTAGCATAAGATGCCGGCCATGAATCGGGTTAGTTGGTTTTCACATATCACCGTCGTCTTAGTTCAACTCTACAAATTCTGCATTTTTTAAGCAGATTACCTCGCCTTGTTCTGATTTCAGACAACTATAGTTTGGTAGTAGATGAAAACAGTGCAGACTGCCAAATACGATAGGTGAAACAAATATTTTCATCATGTGCTTCATAGCATAGAGCTTGTGCACCCCCAAATGCCGTGATAGGCGAAATATTGCTACACATGGAGCATATTAAGGATGATCGCGACCTGGCGCACCACTGGACCCGACAAGCACAACCTCCTTGGCTCCCGAAGAAGAAGCCCCCGTAGCAGGTTTACTTTGATTTCTTTCTGTAGGTGCTGAACCAAGTTTGCACCTAAGCAATTTCAATTCAATAAGAAAACTTTCTTTCATGACGCTATTTTTTTCGATCTTCCGGTGCAACGCACGGGTATTTTTCCTAGTTACATATAATATAATCAAGATTGTGTTGCTCAATTTTTATGGTCAAAGTTTGCCTTGGAATACGCGTGCGCCTTATTTTTATAGCTCACTATTATATATGTTGACTCTAAGTTAGCTATAGATGACATGGCACTTGGCTTATAGCCAATAGTTGGCTACACTATTGGAATTGCTCTAACTTTATGGTTACGTGGGAAGCTGCACCCAGTTCGTCTACGTAGTGATAAGAGTAGCTAGCTAGGTAGCTCCTCTGCTATATATAAGAGTAGCTAGGTAGCTAGTGGCGGTATGAAGTGATAATAACAAACTCATACACTAGTGTCCTTTGTCCCATATACAAAGGTTACCATACGTGTAGTTGGAGCAAACCAAAATGGCAAAGGATTCTGCTTCGGGTGTCCGTGTCATGAGCAGGAGCATTGTGAAGGCCTCTGTGACGCGGCCTCGCGTCGTTGTACCCGTCTCCAACCTGGACCTTCTGTATAAGGACTTGCCGGTCTCGTTTCTCTGTGTCTACCGTAAGCCCTCTATCAGCAGCGGGGACTTCCAGTTCGAGGATGTGGTGGCTGCCTTCAAGACGAAGCTGCCATCCTTGCTCGACTACTTCTCTCCACTGGCGGGACGCATCGTGGCAGACCCACAGTCGGGGCTCCCGGAGTTAGACTGCGACAACCAGGGCGCGGAAGTGATCGTGTGTGAGGTGGGCGAGGAACTAGGGAGCCTGCACTATGGCGACCTAGAGGCGTCGCTGGCGAGGATCGGCGTCCCTGTCCAGTGCAGCCCGGACGTCGCTCTGTCGGTGCAGCTGGTGTCGTTCGGGTGTGGTGGGTTCGCGGTGGTCTGGGGAAGCAACCATGTTTTCCTCGACGGGTGCGCGCAGTGCATGATCATCAACGCATGGTCCGAGCTTGCCGGGTGCTCCGGGAAGATCTCGGCCGCGCCGCCGAACCACAGTCGCTCGGTGTTCCGACCTCGGGCGCCGCCGGTGTACAACTCTTCAATCCAGGAGGTGTTCGCGCTTGCTACTCCGTTGGAGAACGCCCAATCCCTTGCGGCGTTGGAGACTGCTTCCTTTGTGGGGCGCACCTACTACCTTGAGAAGCAGGACCTGGTGATGCTCCGCACGCAGACGGGCGGCCCAAACACAAGCCGCATGGAGGCGGTGTCAGCGTACCTGTGGAAGGTGTTTGCCACCTCGGTGGGCTCGTCAGACGAAAGATGCCGCATGGCCTGGTGGGTGAACGGGCGGAGGCATCTAACCACCACAGCGCCAGCGGAAGCGATGTGCGACTACTTTGGCAACGTCATCTCGTATGCAGTGGCGGAGGAAAGCGTGGAAGAGATCAAGCGGCGGCCACTCTCGGAAATCGCATCTGTGATGCGTGAGTCCATCAAGTCCACGGCTACCGACGAGCACTTCCAGCAGCTGGTGGACTGGGTGGAGGACCACAAGGGCAAGCAGGGTGCACCGGCCAAGTACGTCGAGGCTGCCACCGTCAAGCTGGGCAGCCCGCTGCTAGGCATCACCTCCTTCGCGTCGTTCCGTTTCAACACTGATTTTGGTTTCGGCCAAGCCGCTTATGCCATGCCCATATGGGAGGACAACTTGAGATTATGCTGTGGGTGTGGTGTCGTGACTGTCACCACCTCCCCTGACACCTCGTGCTTGTTCTTTAGCATGTCCATTTCCCCGAGCCTCGCTGCCGCCCTAGAATCCGACGAGCAGCACATCTTCAAGCCTCTCACCGCCGAGTATCTGAGCCTCGCATGAAACGGCCGGCCGGCTCTCTGAGTCAGCACACAAATAAACCACGTATTTTCTCCTTCATATTTTACTACTCACAGAATTGTTTGTCACGGATTTGATATCCCACATCCAATTCGGAATAGGGTAGTATTTTCGCAAATGTTTAAGCTATTTTCCCTGAGGATGCATGATAGCTCGAGTTATTGTGCGTTTTGCATGATTTAAAAAATATATTTATTTCCCTCTCAATCGCGGTATTTCCTACTAGGTCAACTTCTTCTCACTGTTTGTAGTCCGTTCGTAACAAGTATTCTATTTAAAGCCAAATTTGCTGATAATAATTAACCTCTGGATGTGTTAATTTCTAGCCACGGGTCTGAGTGTCCATTAGCTGTTGGAAGTAGGATGGGGAGAAAAATAACCGAAAGGGGGGAAGAAGATCGGAGCGGAAGAAGATCCACCACCGCCAGCGCTGCTCTCCTTCCTTAGTCGTTGTTGGACTCCATATCCTTTCCGCCCCACCTGAAATGCTGGCTAGGCCGCATGCCAGTTTTATGAGGGAAAATAGTCAATATCAACAGAATTTACCGCACTCATGAGAAATAGGGAAGAATAATCTACTGCAAGGATCATTTGCCTTCTGACTTTGTGGTCGCCTGTATCGAACAATTAGGGTGCATTTGGCCTCGCCTTGGCTCGTATCGGGCCAGCAATTTTCGGCTCATTTGGTTGCCTGACCTCGCTCACGTGTTGCATGAATCGGATATTAAAGCACCCTCGGGCCAGGCCCTCACTAGTGGAAAACATGCCTTTAGCACCGGTTGTTAAGGGGCTTATATACCGGTTGCCAACCGGTGCTAAATATCCGGTGCTAAAGCCCCCCTCCCCCCCTTAGCACCGGTTCAGTTACGAACCAGTGCTAAAGGGGTACCACATGGCGGTTGTTGAGCGCCGAAAGAGAGGACCTTTAGCACCGGTTCGTAATACGAACCGGTGTTAAAGGGTCTGCTGCGGCAGGAAAACGCCCCAAAACGATGCCGCGGTAGAACCCGTGCCTTTTTTATATCCAATTTTTTCGAATTATTTTCCACTCCCTCTTTTTTTATTTTTTTCAGAATTTATAATATTTTAGTTATTCCCCAATTTTAGTCTCTAACTACACTTATCTCTAGTCAAATTACTTACTCATGGTCAAACTTCCTGCTCGGTCACCCATCCTCCCACTACTCCAGCACAAGCACGCTTAACTTCCATGTTCCTTCCCATCCCGCATCCAAGTGCTTCGCGCGCATGTATGTATGTGGTCTGGTATCATATCAATTTTATTAACATGTTGGTCGATGTCATATTTTTTATTATTTGAATTTCAAATAATTCTTTTAATAAACAAAAGTAATGATGTAATAATAATCTTGAATAAATAAATAAACATTAACTTTTAAATTTTAATTTTTTTGCCCAACCTAAAACCTGAAAATTTGAAAATCTTATAATTTGCTGAAAGTAATAGTAATCTTTATACAGGATGCAATTATTAATATTAATTATATAATTATATAATTATATAAAATCCTAAATTTCTGGAAAAAACTAAAATATTCCTTAATTCGGATGTAACTTTTTCCCACGATCATTTTGTATACGCTTTTTCCGAAGCCGTATGTAAAAGTTAATACCATTTTACTTTTTTTCTAAAAAAATTATGCAAAAAATCAAAATTCAAATTTGTTAATTTTCCCTAATAGTAGGTTGCGTAACATACATGAATCTCAAAAAACTTTAGCACCGATTCGTGGCACGAACCGGTGCCCAAGGTCCCGCACGAACCGGTGCTAAAACTCCAGCCTCTCGAACCGGTGCTAATGCACCCTTTAGCACCGGTCCGTGCCACGTCCGGTACTAATGCTCTTTGGAGCCAAAAACCAAAGCCTCGTTTTCTATTAGTGCATGTAGGAATGCTCAGATCGGCCGTTTCCAGCGACCTATCCAAATCTCGCATGAAGATGATGCAAAAGGAAATCTTCGGCGCATGCGCGGGGACGGCGAGGGAGATGGCGGGAGCTGCGGCGCGCATCGGCAAAAAGCAAAAAAGCGGGGCGGGAAGGATGATGGGATTCGTAGCATAGAAAACAAAAAAATTCCTACCGCAAGAACGAAAAACGCAAGCCAAGATCTAATCTAGTAGACGGTAGCAACAAGGAGATGAAGAGACTAACAATCGAAGATCGCAAAGCTTAACGAGTTTAGATCTCGGGGTGGATGTAGTCGATCACTTGCCGCTTGCAAAAGGGTGTAGAAGATCTTGACGGTGCCACAATCGGGCAGCACCTCCGTACTCGGTCACACGTACGGTGTGTTGATGAAGACGACGTCCTCCTCCCCGTTCCAGCGGGCAGCGGAAGTAGTAGATCCTCCTCGGAATCCCGCCAGCATGACGGCATGGTGGCGGTGGTGGTGGAGAACTCCGACAGGGCTTCGCCTATGCGCTGCGGGAGTATTATGTGGAGGAGGGGCGCTAGGGTTTGGGGAGAGGCTAGGGTTTGGGCGCCGGCCACTTGGGGGCTGCGGCCAAAGAGGGCTTGGTGTGGCCGGCCCCCTCCCCTTGCTCCTCATTATATAGGTGGAAGCCCCCAAGAGTTGTAGTCCAAGTCTTCGAATAAGACCCCAACACCAAAACTTGCCATAGGTGGGAAACCTACTCAAGATGGGAGTCCTACTCAAGGTGGGACTCCCACCTTTCCTTGAGGGGGTGTGGCCGGCCACCTTAGGTGGAGTCCACCTGGGACTCCTCCCCCTTAGGGTTGGCCGGCCATGCTAGTGGAGTTCCTCCGGGACTCCGCCTTCCATAGTGATTTCTTCCGGACTTTTCTAGAACCTTCTAGAACCTTCCATAAATGCACCGGATCATTTTCAAACTTATAAAATGACTTCCTATATATGAATCTTATTCTTCGGACCATTCGGAACTCCTCGTGATGTCCTGGATCCCATCCGAGACTCCGAACAAAACTTCGAACTCCATTCCATATTCCATATCTACTTAAACGACATCAAACCTTAAGTGTGTCACCCTACGGTTCGCGAACTATGCGGACATGGTTGAGACTTCTCTCCGACCAATAACCAATAGCGGGATCTGGAGATCCATAATGGCTCCCACATATTCAACGATGACTTTAGTGATCGATTGAACCATTTACATACGATACCAATTCCCTTTGTCACGCGATATTTTACTTGTCCGAGGTTTGATCATCGGTATCTCTATACCTCGTTCAACCTCGTCTCCTGACAAGTACTCTTTACTCGTACCGTGGTATGTGGTCTCTTATGAACCATTCATATGCTTGCAAGCTAATTAGACGACATTCCACCGAGAGGGCCCAGAGCATATCTATCCGTCATCGGGATGGACAAATCCCACTGTTGATCCATATGCCTCAACTCATACTTTCCGACTACCTAATCCCACCTTTATAACCACCCATTTACGCAGTGGCGTTTGATGTAATCAAAGTACCCTTCCGGCATAAGTGATTTATATGATCTCATGGTCGAAAGGACTAGGTAACTGATACATCTCAAACGTATCTATAATTTCTTATGTTCCATGCTACTTTTATGATGATACTCACATGTTTTATACACATTATATGTCATATTTATGCATTTTCCGGCACTAACCTATTGACGAGATGCCGAAGAGCCGCTTGTTGTTTTCTCGTTGTTTTTGGTTTCAGAAATCCTAGTAAGGAAATATTCTCGGAATTGGACGAAATCAACGCCCGTGGTCCTATTTTTGCACGAAGCTTCCGAAGTCCGAAGAGGAAACGAAGTGGGGCCACGGGGCGACGACACGCCAAGGCGGCGCGGCTCGGGCCCCGGCCGCGCGGCCCGTTGTGTGAGTCCCTCGTGACCCTCCCGACTCGCTCCTTCCGCCTACTTAAGGTCTTCGTCGCGAAACCCCCAAGCACCGAGAGCCACGATACGGAAAACCTTCCGCAGACGCCGCCGCCGCCAATCCCATATCGGGGGATTCAGGAGATCGCCTCCGGCACCCTGCCGGAGAGGGGAATCATCTCCCGGAGGTCTCTTCATCGCCATGATCGCCTCCGGATCGATGTGTGAGTAGTCCACCCCTGGACTATGGGTCCATAGCAGTAGCTAGATGGTTGTCTTCTCCTCATTGTGCTATCATGTTAGATCTTGTGAGCTGCCTATCATGATCAAGATCATCTATTTGTACTCCTTCATGTTGTGTTTGTTGGGATCCGATGAATATTGAATACTATGTCAAGTTGATTATCAATCTATCATATATGTTATTTATGTTCTTGCATGCTCTCCGTTGCTAGTAGAGGCTCTGGCCAAGTTGATACTTGTGACTCCAAGAGGGAGTATTTATGCTCGATAGTGGGTTCATGCCTCCATTAAATCTGGGACAGTGACAGAAAGTTCTAAGGTTGTGGATGTGTGATGTCTACGGGAGCTTCTATTCTTGTAGACAGTGTTGGGCCTCCAAGAGCAGAGGTTTGTAGAACAGCAGCAAGTTTCCCTTAAGTGGATCACCCAAGGTTTATCGAACTCAGGGAGGAAGAGGTCAAAGATATCCCTCTCATGCAACCCTGCAACCACAAAGCAAGAAGTCTCTTGTGTCCCCAACACACCTAATAGGTGCACTAGTTCGGCGAAGAGATAGTGAAATACAGGTGGTATGAATGAATATGAGCAAGAGTAACGGCGCCGTAAAATAGCTTGCTGGCGTGTAGTTGATGGTGGTAATATGGTAGCAGTAGTAACGCAGTAAAACAGTAAACAAGCAGCGATAGCAGTATTTAGGAACAAGGCCTAGGGATTAGACTTTCACTAGTGGACACTCTCAACTTTGATCACATAACAGAATAGATAAATGCATACTCTACACTCTTGTTGGATGATGAACACATTGCGTAGGATTACACGAACCCTCAATGCCGGAGTTAACAAGCTCCACAATTCAATGTTCATATTTAAATAACCTTAGAGTGCATGAAAGATCAACACGACTAAACCAAGTACTAACACAAGCATGCACACCGTCACCTTCACACTATGTAGGAGGAATAGATCACATCAATACCATCATAGCAATAGTTAACTTCATAATCTACAAGAGATCACAATCATAGCCTACGCCAAGTACTAACACGGATGCACACACTCGTCACCATTACACCGTGCAACGAGGAATAAAACTACTTTAATAACATCACTAGAGTAGCACATAGATAAATTGTGATACAAAACACATTGCAATCATAAAGAGATATAAATAAGCACTTCACTACGCCATTCATAACAGTGAATAAGTATTCTGTGAAATATAGCCTAAGAGACCCACACGGTGCACACACTGTCACCTTTACACACGTGGGACAAGGAGTCTCTGGAGATCACATAAGTAAAATTCACTTGACTAGCATAACGACATCTAGATTACAAGCATCATCATATGAATCTCAATCATGTAAGGCAGCTCATGAGATTATTGTATTGAAGTACATAGGAGAGAGATGAACCACATAGCTACCGGTACAGCCCCGAGCCTCGATGGAGAACTACTCCCTCCTCATGGGAGACAAGCAGCCGTTGATGAAGATGGCGGTGGTGTCGATGGAGGAGCCTTCCGGGGGCACTTCCCCGTCCCGGCGGCGTGCCGGAACGAGACTCCCGTCCCCCGCATCTTGGCTTCGCGATGGCGGCGGCTCTGGAAGGTTTCTCGTACCGTGGCTTTTCCGTCTCGAGGTTTTAGGTCTGGGACCTTTATATAGGCGAAGAGGCGGCGTCAGAAGGTCGAAGGGGCGACGACACCATAGGGGGGCGCGGCCCAGGCCCTGGCCGCGCCACCCTGTCGTCTAGGGCCCTGTAGGCCCCCTCTGGCGGCTCTCGGGTGTTCTGGATGCTTCCGGGCAAAATAGGAACCTGGGCGTTGATTTCGTCCGATTCCGAGAATATTTCGTTACTAGGATTTCTGAAACCAAAAACAGCAGAAAACAACAACTGGCACTTCGGCATCTTGTTAATAGGTTAGTTCCGTAAAATGCACGAATATGACATAAAGTGTGCATAAAACATGTAGATATCATCAATAATGTGGCATGGAACATAAGAAATTATCGATACGTCGGAGACGTATCAGCATCCCCAAGCTTAGTTCTCGCTCGTCCCGAGAGGTAAAACGATAACAAAGATAATTTCTGAAGTGACATGCCATCATAACCTTGATCATACTATTTGTAAACATATGTAATGAATGCAGCGATCAAAACAATGGTAATGACATGAGTAAACAAGTGAATCATAAAGCAAAGACTTTTCATGAATAGTACTTCAAGACAAGCATCAATAAGTCTTGCATAAGAGTTAACTCATAAAGCAATAAATCAAAGTAAAGGTATTGAAGCAACACAAAGGAAGATTAAGTTTCAGCGGTTGCTTTCAACTTATAACATGTATATCTCATGGATAATTGTCAACATAGAGTAATATAACAAGTGCAATATGCAAGTATGTAGGAAGCAATGCACAGCTCACACAAGTGTTTGCTTCTTGAGGTGGAGAGAAATAGGTGAACTGACTCAACATAAAAGTAAAAGAATGGTCCTTCAAAGAGGAAAGCATTGATTGCTATATTTGTGCTAGAGCTTTTATTTTGAAAACATGAAACAATTTTGTCAACGGTAGTAATAAAGCACATGTATTATGTAAATTATATCTTACAAGTTGCAAGCCTCAAGCATAGTATAATAATAGTGCCCGCACCTTGTCCTAATTAGCTTGGACTACCGGATCATCGCAATACACATGTTTTGACCAAGTGTCACAATGGGGTACCTCCATGCCGCCTGTACAAAGGTCTAAGGAGAAAGCTCGCATTTTGGATTTCTCGCTTTTGATTATTCTCAACTTAGACATCCATACCGGGACAACATGGACA
>NC_061510.1:369829367-369886610 GCF_022539505.1 Lolium rigidum
ACAGAGGCACATCACAAGCCCCTGAACCTCAGGCCTTTGCTTACCAGGTCTTCGGGACGAAGGGTTTGGCGAAGAAAAGGAGGCGAAAGGGGTCGTGGGCCCCTCACACCACATGGCGGCGCGGCCGGGGCCTGGGCCGCGCCGCCCTAGGGTGTGGGCCCACCCGGCTCCTCCCGGCTCCTCCTTCGGCTTCCTTCGTCATCTTGAAAAATAGGATTTTTGGTATAATTTCCTTCCACAGTTGATCTTCCGAAATATTGCGTTCTGACGGTGCTTTTTCCAGCAGAATCCTGGCTCCGGTGTTCGATCCTCCAATAATGATGAAACATGCAAAATAGATGAAATAACATAAGTATTGTGCCCCAATATGAAATATATCAATGAATAACAGCAAATTATGATATAAAATAGTGATGCAAATTGGACGTATCAAGAGGTACCCCTTTGTGACACTTGGTTGAAACATATGTAATGCAATGATAATCCATGGAAAGCTGAGCTAATTAGTACAAGGTGCGAGCACTATTTGTATTCGGTGCATGAGGCTTGCAACTTATAAGAGGTCTTATGCATAACACATATGAATTATTACTACCGTTGACAAAATTGTTTCCATGTTTTCAAAATAAAAAGCTCTAGCACATGAGTAATCCATGCTTCCTCTCTGCGAAGGGCCTTTCTTTTACTTTATGTTGAGTCAGTTTACCTACTTCTTTCTATCTTAGAAGCAAACACTTGTGTCAACTGTGTACATTGATTTTTACATGTTTACTTATTGCACTTATTATATTGCTTTATGTTGACAACTATCCATGAGATATACATGTTACAAGTTGAAAGCAATTGCTGAAACTTAATCATCCTTTGTGTTGCTTCAAAACCTTCTATTAAGAATCAATTGCTTGATGAGTTAACTCTTATGCAAGACTTATTGATACTTGTCTTGAAAGTACTATTCATGAAAAGTCTTTGCTATATGATTCAGTTGTTTAGTCATTATCTTTACTATTGCTTCGAATCACTTCATTCACTTCATATGCTTTAAAATAGTATTGATCAAGATTATGATAGTAGCATGTCACTTCAGAAATTATCCTTGTTATCGTTTACCTACTCGAGGGCGAGTAGGAACTAAGCTTGGGGATGCTTGATACGTCTCAAACGTATCTATAATTTCTTATGTTCCATGCTAGTTATATGACAATACTCACATGTTTTATATACACTTTACATCATTTTGATGCATTTTCTAGCACTAACCTATTAACAAGATGCCGAAGCGCCAGTTCCTGTTTTCTGCTGTTTTTGGTTTCAGAAATCCTACACAGGAAATATTCTCGGAATTGGACGAAACAAAAGCCGAACTTCCTATTTTCCTCGGAGGGTTCCAGAACACCGAAGGAGAGACGGAGAGGGCCCACGAGGTGGCCACACCCCGTGGCAGCGCGGCCAAGAGGGGGGGCGCGCCGCCCTATGGGGTGGGCCCCTCGGGCGCCTCCCGACTCTGCCCCTTTGCCTATATAATCTCTCCGTCGCGAAAACCCTATTACCGAGAGCCACGATACAAGAAAACATACTGTGACGCCGCCGCCGCCAATCCCATCTCGGGGGATTCAGAAGATCGCCTCCAGCACCCTGCCGGAGAGGGGAATCATCACCGGAGGGCTCTATATCACCATGCCCGCCTCCGGACTGATGCGTGAGTAGTTCATCCTTGTACTATGGGTCCATAGCAGTAGCTAGATGGTTGTCTTCTCCTCTTGTGATATCATATTTAGATCTTGTGAGCTGCCTATCATGATCAAGATCGTCTATTTGTAATGCTACATGTTGCGTTTGTTGGGATCCGATGAATATTGAATATTATGTCAAGTTGATTATCAATTTATCATATATGTGTTGTTTATGTTCTTGCATGCTCTCCGTTGCTAGTAGAGGCTGTGGCCAAGTTGATACTTGTAACTCCAAGAGGGAGTATTTATGCTCGATAGTGGGTTCATGCCTCCATTGAATCTGGGTCGATGTGACGAAAGTTCTAAGGTTGTGGATGTGCTGTTGCCACTAGGGATAAAACATCGATGCTTTGTCTAAGGATATTTGTGTTGATTACATTACGCGCAGTACTTAATGCAATTGTCTGTTGTTTGCAACTTAATACTGGAAGGGGTGCAGATGCTAACCCGAAGGTGGACTTTTTAGACATAGATGCATGCTGGATAGCGGTCTATGTTATTTGTCGTAATGCCCTAATTAAATCTCATAGTAGTCATCATGATATATGTATGTGCATCTCTATTTGTCAATTGCCCAACTGTAATTTGTTCACCCAACATGCTATTTATCTTATTGGAGAGACACCACTAGTGAACTCGTGGACCCCGGTCCATTCTTTTACATCTGAAATACAATCTACTGCAATCTCTGTTCTTTGTTGTTCATTGCAAACAAACATCATTCTCCATACCATACGTTTAATCCTTTGTTTTCAGCAAGCCGGTGAGATTGACAACCTCACTGTTAAGTTGGGGCAAAGTATTGTGATTGTGTTGTGCAGGTTCCACGTTGGCGCCGTAATCCCTGGTGTTGCGCCGCACTACACTCCTTCACCAACAACCTTCACGTGGCCTTCATCTCCTACTGGTTCGATAACCTTGGTTTCTTACTGAGGGAAAACTTGCTGCTGTACGCATCACACCTTCCTCTTGGGGTTCCCAACAAACGTGTGGTTCACGCGCCATCAAATACCAACATGTGCGTGTAGATGGCCCACTAACGTCTCGACACGTGGCACAATGAACTTTTGACACATGGACAATTGGGGCCCACATGTAGGTACAGACGTGGCATGGAACTGAATTTTGGGGCCATGTTTGTAGTCACTATAGCGGGCCATTAATGGACGGCCCAATTGTGGTGGTCCGGTGTGGAAATGGCCCATTAATGGACGACCCAATTATGGCGGTCCGGTATAGGAATGACCCATCAATGGACGGCCCAATTGTGGCGGTCCGGTATGCGAATGGCCCATTTTTTGTGGCCCATAATGACAAGCCCATTTATGGTGGTCGTTTTCTTGGCCCACTCACGGCCGGCCTTTTAACAGCCTAAATGCGCGACCTTACAATCCCGGCCTGTTATTATTACCGCACCGTCTCAAAAAACAATTACAAAAAAGGCATGTTACTTAAAGCCCATCAATGCTGGTGTGTTAATAATGGCTTGTTAGCACGGCCCGGCCTGGTTATCGCAGCCAGCCCGTTACTACCAGCCCATAAATGTCGGCCCATAAACGACGTCCGGCCTCGTTATCTTCTTCGTTGGGCCGTTATTTTTAGCCTGTCAAACCCGGCGTGTCAAATAACGGCCCTTTTATGGCGGCCTTACATATAAATAGTACATAAACACTTAGAAATAATTACATACAGAATAACTAGATAATTGTGCATCAATTTATATTCGATCTTAAGTTTAGCTTGTACCAAAGCAAGACCAGCAGCCCAAAATACAGTTCGACTGTCCACCATAGCACCACCAGTTGACCATGTTTACTCGCGCACGGACCTGGTAAATGTTTCAAACCTTGCCTCAAGGGCACCCTGCCTCTCTCTCGATTCATGTACCTTTTTGTTAAGCTCCAGAAGATTAGCACTCTGGGAGTCGACAAGATCTTGAAGGTCCGTTTGTCCCCTCCGCTCTATCTCCAGTAAATCAGTTAGGGTGCTCATATTTGATCGCGTGGGTCTATGCTCGAGTCCCACATTCTAAAGAAACATAGGTTTCTTTACTCTCTTACCAAGGACCTCGGATAAAACCTGGGTCTCATTATTTCGCTCTCCATCTGGTGTAGGTTGAGACATCTCTTCTTCAATCTCAGCCTTGTTTAGCAATAAATAAAGAAGACATATTGGTGTTAGATGAAGCAATGTATAAACTTCGTTTCAGCGATAACTCATTAAATACTTACTCACCAGAACATGTTGTACTTCAGAGGAGTAGCAGTCATCCTTGTTGCGGTGTGTCTCCCTGAACAGATCCACGGGACTTGGTTGTTTACCCATGTACGAGTCTCCCTGAAAACAAACACATACATGCAGCCAGCTTATAGGTTCTATAAAGGATTTTGTGAATAATCAATAACATGTGCGATGTTATATGTTGATGGAGCTTATAGGTTCTATAAAGGATTTTGTGAATAATCAATAACATGTGCGATGTTATATGTTGATGTGCAAGTTAATCACTATTTAGAGCAGTTCGATGCAGAGCATCTATATTGTAGAAAGATACTTTAGCGCAAGCAATGATGTGAACAAAAGCTCCTACAAACAGCTACCTACTAAAAAAATAATTTAGTTTAAAATGCACCTGAGCTATCCGTCGCAGAACTAAGGCAATGTACCTTCTTAGCAAAGTGGGCATCATGGAAATGATACAAGGAGATATGCATGTACAAGTAAAAAAGTTCAAATTTTAAAAAAATAGACTGATAATGTTGTCGGGAGACTTCCAGTGCTCCACAAGCCGGCACCAATCCTCGTGAGTCGTACTGGCAACAGGAATTTTAGTCGGCACTTCAGAAAGTGGGTCGCCATCAAAGTATTTTTCTTCAGATTGTGCCAAAATTGACGTACACCATTCTGAAGATGCTTGTTGCATGCATCTTTTACTGGTGACTGCTTCGTGTTCATTGAAAATTTACCCTAGTGATATGGAAGAATATGCATAAGAATGACAATTTATGAGCAATAAAAGCTTTATAAACAGTAAAAGGAGGCAAAGGAATGTAGTTTGTAAATACCGCCATTTTCCATAGAAGTCACACAGGAGCCATGGGTCTTGGCGGTACTTATTCTAATGCATATATACAGGAATGTGGCTCCTGACTGCAATGTTGCACTCACTTACAAATTTTGCGCCGATAAGAGATTATGTCGGCCTTGTCCTCCCTCTTGTTATTATCAGAGGCAGCTTGGATCCTTGAGAACGGGTCAATTTGGTCAGTCCTTTCCCCATGTTCGCCCCCTTACCACTACACATATAAACAACTGATGAGATAATAATGGTGTTACACCAAATAGACTCTATAAGGAACAGACAAATTACAGGGACGTGCCTTTATCAATAGTTCCATTCTCGTATGGCACCACAGGGTCCTCGTCTTCTTCATCCAACTCATCATTTTCACTGCCCTGACCTGTAGCAATATTATCAACAAACAAGGGAGACACACAACCTCAGCAACCACAGCTAGCAAAATGCGTGAAAGGACTTGCAATACAACATGCTAAATGTAGTAAGCACTTGGTAGCACAACTTACCTTGATCAACAGAAGGAGGGTTCTGACGAGTAAAAACTTAACGACTTCTGGTGGCTCTGCAATGGCTACTTGATTCATCTACATCGAAGTCAGATTCGTCATGTATGTTGTTGCTGGTTGTGGACAAGGAACTGGTAGTTCTACGAAGTGGATACTGTGAATCGGTATCTCTCCTAGAAGAGGCCCTAGTAGTTCTAGGAGGTGGTTGCTCAGACAATGGTCTTTTTGTGGCCGCACGGGTTGTGACTCCTACTGGGTTTTTCTTAGTTTTACTAGCAGTAGTAATCGGCATACCCTGGTAGGAAGCACAACTTGGATCAATCAAGCAAGAATAGAAAATATTTTAGCATTCGCAATCGAACAACATTTATGTCTGAATTGATGAATATGCAGGATGGATAGAACTATCACCATAGTAAGTGAGGCATCGGGTGGTAATGTAAGTTTCTCGTGACTGTCACCGCCTCCCCTGACACCTCATGCTTGTTCTTTAGCATGTCCATATCCCCGAGCCTCGCAGCCGCCGTAGAATCCGATGAGAAGCACATCTTCAAGCCTCTCACCGCCGAGTATATGAGCCTCGCATGAAACGGCCGCCTCTGAGTAAGTCAACACACAAATAAATTACCTATTTTCTCCTTCATATTTTACTACTCACATAATTATTTGTCACGGATTTGATCTCCCACATCTAATTCAGAATAGGATAGTATTTTAGCAAATGTTTAAGCTATTTTCCCTGGGGATGCATGCATGAAAGCTCCAGTTATTGTACATTTTGCACGGTTTTAAAAAATAGGGATTTCTATTTTCGTGCCCTTGGGTCCTTAGTTGTACTCAGTTTTCCCCAGCTCCTTAGTTTTTCCTCAGTTTTCCCCAACTTCTTGTCTATAACCCGCAGAAAGAGCTCGGACGGAAGGAATCCCGTTTAGTTGACGTTGGTTGGTGCGGCAAGTGGGGCCGCTGTTGGTGCCCCGCGGTGGACACGTCTCCACTTATCCAGATCATCGTGGGACCCACAACTTGTCCACGTGAGCGCGCGGACCCACAGCTTACCCAGGTGACCGTTGCAAAATGGGAGCCCGAGCTAGCCCCGCGCCCGTGCCCGTGCCATTGCTTCCCCTTCCTTTCTCCGCGCCCCATTGTTCTTCTTCTCCGCCAGCGGCAGCCATTCTCCGGCACGCGGGTGATGTCTAGTTTCTCTTCGACCTTCCGTTCTTCATGGCCGCAGTATGGACCCGTGCCTTTGACAAGATGCCCTGACCGCCCACGCCAGGAGCCTCGAAGCGGTCGATCCGCAAGACGGACGAGAACGGCAACCGTGGACGTGAGTTTGTTGCATGCGAGAGCTTGCCATATAGAGAGGGGGATAAGGTTAGATCTCGCTCCAATTTCTCCGTTTTCTCTTGATTTTCTTGTTATTCCCTCGAATTTGGGATTTAGGGTTCACGTTGTTGTTTTCGGATCTTGAAGAAATGCGGGCATTTCGAGTGGATCGATGTGTACGTTCGGAGGCTTCGGTTGCGGGAATCAATTGGCGCTATTGGGGGCGCAATTTGGGAGGGGGGGACTTGCTTGTAGAGAATGCGGCGGAGAGAGGAGCCGTTCCGATTAGGGACCTTCCGGTTATGCCTAATGCTCCCAATGCAGAAGCGGGTGGAAGTGAAGGGAGAACCGAAGAAAATGAACAAGCGGTTAATGCAGCTGATCGAGTTGAAGAAGCAAGCTAATCTGATGGCTGGTTGTTTTTTTTGTTGTATAATTACGATCGGATTCTTATCATTGCTCACCGGGCGCTAGAAGTTGTTACAAGGGATACCTAGTTACAAATCCATTATTCGAGTTACATGTACTTGTAGTTGTTTTCAAAGTTAGTGTGTGCATTCACCGAAATTACCAAACTATATTCCCTAAAAGAAAAGGACAGACTAAAGATAGTTGATAATTGTTAGAGGGGTGACAAATAATGCAATCGCCGAAATCCGCAAAAATGTATGCCTCATGTTTATAACCAAATTATACCACTTTTAGGCCGTTTCAAAATACCAATACTATATCCCAAACTATATTCCCTAAAAGAAAAGGACAGACTAAAGATAGTTGATAATTGTTAGAGGGGTGACAAATAATGCAATCCCCGAAATCCGCAAATATGTATGCCTCATGTTTATACCAAAATTATACCACTTTTAGGCCTTTCCAAAATACCAATACCATATCCCAAACTATATTCCCTAAAAGAAAAGGACAGCTAAAGATAGTTGATAATTGTTAGAGGGGTGACAAATAATGCAATCGCCGAAATCCGCAAAAATGTATGCCTCATGTTTATACCAAAATTATACCACTTTTAGGCCTTTCCAAAATACCAATACCATATCCCAAACTATATTCCTTAAAAGAAAAGGACAGCTAAAGATAGTTGATAATTGTTATATGGGTGACAAATAATGCAATCGCCGAAATCCGCAAAAATGTATGCCTCATGTTTATAACAAAATTATACCACTTTTAGGCCGTTTCAAAATACCAATACTATATCCCAAACTATATATTAAGTGGCAAACTCGTCATTGCATTCTCCACCGAGAGAGAGAGAGAGAGAGATGGGGGGCCACGAAGAGAGAGAGAGAGAGAGAGAGAGAGAGAGAGAGAGAGAGAGAGAGAGAGGTTGCCACGAAGAGACGGATAGGGGTATACTGCCCGTTAGATCAGTGGATCAACGGTTCGTGGAGTCGATCCGTGTGACAACGGCTCAACCAATCGGGATAAGTTTGGGCTTCTCGAGCATTTGTGACAGTACTTGAGGGCAAAGCTGAGTAGTACTAAGAATCCAAGGGCACATAAATAGTAAATAGACTAAGGGATTCAAACAAAAGAATTACAAAATGAAAAATGTGTGTTTTGTACAATATAATTCATATTGGGCTACATCAAATTATTTGCAATTCAAATATACATGAGTGTGACAATTATGGCATCATTTAGACAAACTATGTTTTGGGAAAGATGTTTTGCAAAGGGGTTTGGGTGGAAAACCATGCATCTTCATAGCTACACTAGTGATTCCGAGAAGTGGCAATTTGTGTTAAAACTTGATTTATATATGTTTGTTAAGGTTTTCTAGGTGGCAGGGTTGCGTAGGAAGACTCCATGAGTAGTTGCCACTATGTTTTTATTTTTTTGGATTTTTTTGCGCATGAAATGACTCAATTAGCTATGTTAATCTCATTTGTTGACTCTCTCGTTGACCAGCTACTTGAGGGTAAAACTGAGTATATTGCACTTGCCGGTCTAAGTCCTCGAGGGGAAAACTGAGTACGGATAAAATTTCCGTATAAGGCCCGAGGTTATAACCGAGTACACCAAACGTCCCGGGGTTAGACTCGGGTAGCGGTGCACGCTGCAGCCGTGCATAGCGGACGCGTGTTGCCGTGCATAGCGGACGCGTGTTGCGGTACACGCCACCTTCGTCTTTATAGAGCCCCTCTTTCTCTCCCTCGACGCACGTTCTCACCGGCTCACCGCAACCGCCTCTCCTGTCCCATCATCTTCTCCACAACCGAAGAAAAACCCCGAAGAAAACCGCCGGCGATGGAGAAGAATGAGATGCCCATTGTCGGCACATCGGCCGCCGCCCCGTCCGGGCCCCTCGTCGCTGCTTCCATCGTAGCAGCCGGCGCATCGGCCGCCACCCCCGTCCGGGCCCCCGTCGCTGCTTCCAACGTAGCGGCCGGCGCATCGGCCGCCGCCCCGTCCAGTGCCCCCGTCGCTGCTTTCCAACGTAGCGGCCGGCGCATCGGCCGCCGCCCCGTCCGAGGCCCCCGTCGCTGCTTCCAACGTAGCAGCCGGCGCATCGGCCGCCGCCACCGTCCGGTCCCCGTCGATTGGGACCCGTACGAACCGGTGCAGTACGACGCGCCGGAGAACCCCTACGACACCACCATCGTCGACAACGAGCCGGAGGTAACCCTTTGTTCCCTAGTTCTTATCTCATTTCAATCATTTTGTGTTAGATCTACCGTTATTACGGTTCGTCCGTTCCTAGTTCAATCCTTTTTTGTTAGATCTTGCGTTATTACTGTTCGTTCTGTTCCTAGTTCGATCCTTTTGTGTTAGATCTTGCGTTATTAGTGTTTGTGATTTGCTTTTGTTTAAGATTTGTGCCGATGATGATGAATATTTGGGCATAAATTAATTCAGGGTTTGGTCAGTAAACAATTGGTGTGTACAAATTTGTTGTGCATGATCTTTGGTTTGCTGACTCAAATCCTGGATATAAGTGTGTCCAATGTAATTGAGGCTACCTCTTTTTTTCGAGCCCATATTATCATGCATGATTTTTTGTTCACTCTCTGTTCCATCATCGTTGCAATTGACTCCGTGTTTTTGCACGATCTTTGGTGCTACGTGACAGGTGCAGAGCGGCGACGTCGACGACGACGACGAGTCCTTCCACACCAAGACTCGTCACGTCCTCGGGAGGCTGCAGATCCGGCCATTACGATGGCCCTTTTGCTCGAGGCATTTACAAGTGCCCCTTCTGCAACAGGAAGCTCCGCGCCACCGACTTCAACTCCCTGGTGAACCATGCTGAATCCATTGGCAGATGTGGCACTAGAGTTGGAAGGACCGTGAACGTGCATGCGTACATGGCCAAACACAAAGCACTTGGGATTCACCTGCGCAACCTCCAAGCGAGTCACACGCGCTACCTGGAGGCGTTGAACGTGCCTCACTGCACTCTCTGTATGTGACTGCTCTATCTGTAGAGCAGCTTAATTTCATGTAAATTGTAGCTTATGTTGGATCTATCGGTACTACTTTTGGATCCGTCCTGAATATATCTATGCTATGTTGGTTGCCTTGTATGCAGCTTATCCTATATTTTTTCTCCGGATTTGTGCCCTAGATTTCCTACCTGATTGGGTAAAAACGAAGGCATAAAGAAATGAATGGCGTTAAAAAACAGAAGGAGAAGCTGCTCTAGATTTGCTACCAATTTGGGCTATCAAATATGAATGAGATCGAGCGATAGAGAGGAAAAAGGTACATTGAAAACTGCTAATCTGGGCGGAAGAGACGAAACCACTCGTGCCCCCGTCCCGGACCCACACGGCTCCACACGCTACGGCCCCACACGCTACGGCCACACAAACACGGCCTCGTCCTGTCCCACGCGGTCCCTTCCTACCAGCCCCACACGACGCGGTCCCACACGACGCGACCCCACAAACGACACGACCCCACTCGTCGGCACGGAACGGTCAACTTAACGGATTCCTTCCGTCCGAGCTCCTTCTGCGGTTCAGACAAGGGCTTGGGGAAAACTGAGGAAAAACTAAGGAGCTGGGGAAAACTGAGTACAACTAAGGACCTGAGGGCACGAAAATAGAAATCCCTAAAAAATAATATTTATTTCCCTCTCAATCGCGGTATCTCCTACTAGATCAACTTCTTCTCAATGTTTTTAGTTCATCGTAACAAGTATTCTATTTAAAGCCAAATTTACTGACAATAGTTAGCCTCTGGATGTGCTAGTTTATGGCCACGGGTGTCCTTTAGCGGTTGGAAGTAGGAATTTGGCAACATCTTCATTTTCCCGGACTGCGCCCTCCACAACTAGCTCCAGATGGATAGGCAGAGCAACATCGTGACGCTGCAGGGACGCACCGACCGATCCAAAACATGGGCACCACCATGCAGGGCTGCTCCGTGGTGTCCGTGTTGGAGCTCACAAGAAACACTGCCTTTGGCACGACCAACTACCTCGGCGGGCCGTGGAAGCTATACTGACGCATAGTTGTCATCGGTCTTGACCAGTGCCAACTCCTACGGTGAGAATGACGAAGCTAGAGACATGATATAGGTTGTTTCCCAAGTAGACATAGCGCTAGTGTGCTATGCGTGGGCATGTTGCGGCTAGTTGATGGCACCTCTATCAACAAGTGGCAATATGTATGGATGGTGACCCCTTGGGAAGTCGCATGCTAGAAAATGCAAGGCTAGCAAATAATGTAATGATCCTCGGAATGATGAGATCACGCAGAGATCCATAGTGGTGTGGCAGGTGATGATCCATGTAGTATTACCATATTTTATTAGGACTTGTTCGTGATCGAGTTGTCTATTGTGAGAACGTAGTAGATCCATAGCAAAGTTGTGGGCTTGTTCGCCGGGCGAGGCGGGTCTATCGTGCCCCCAGTGTAGTAACCAATGTGTATCCTGTTTGGCATTAGATCAAGAGTTCACATGTGGAGAAGGGCTTTATTGGTGGTTTAGCAATAGCAAATTTTGTACACCCACAAAACGTACGCGGGGATAATGAAATGGACAATGCCGAATGACGCAATACACCTATATCGATCAACATTCTAAGGAAGCACCACTTAATATGTTCCGACCCCGTCTTAAGCACAAGCCAAAGTACGACTCTTCTTTATTTTGCAATGACATGGACAATGCCGAATAACGCAATACACCTATATCGATCAACATTCTAAAGAAGCACCACTTAATATGTTCCGGCCCCGAGTACGGCTGTTCTTTCTTTTGCACCACCACTGCACTTGCCCTTGTCCATTTGCGTATCAAATGCATTACACTGGTGCATTCACTTGGGCCGTTGGTACACTAATCTAGCTAACATCATAGAAGCACTTGACCCCCGCCTCCAAGCATGACATGGGTGGCGTTATGGGCCCCATCAATCTCGTAGACATTGTAGCTACCACAACGTAAAATAGACACATGCGTAATGAAGTTCGACTTTTATGATTGGAAAATTTGAGTAAATAGAAATCCTCTGATCTATAATTAATACTTTTTCTGAAAATGGTCACTTTATTAATTAATGCAATAGACTCGGTCTCTGCATAGCTAAGATGCATACAGCCGCACAAATATTCGTTACAGAGCCACACTGATGCTCGAAACAAAAATAAAGTTCATGGAATATATAAAAGACTAGGTAGGTGGATCCAGCCGAAGGTCACGCTGCCACCCATGTTGGAAGAAAATATCCCTCGATGTATCATCCAATCGTGAAGATACCTCCGTAAAGAGGTCTGGATGCTCCACCCGCTGCAGTGGCACCCAAGAGCGGAGTGTAGTTGTGCACCGGTATATGACCTGCATAAAGGAGGAAGAAATATTATTGAAAATCTTAACATTTGTACATAGCCATAACGATCAAATAATTGCAATCGCTCCTATCCTAATAAGATGCTTAAACCTAACATCCACACCATTGAGCCAGTTGCCCAATATATTGACAACACTACGGGGTGGGTATAAGGTAGATCCTATTTGGACGGCTGACCATATGACCTAGCAAACGTACATTGAAAGAATAAGTGTTTATAGTCTCATCATGGTGACAGAAAACACATTTTTTTACTTCCATGCTAGTTGCGTTTGACAAGATTATCTTTAGTAAGAATGACCCCACGACGAAGATACCATGCAAAGACTTTTGTTTTAAACGGTATCCTCAACTTCCAAACTTTTAAATTATTATCGACTGGAATATGAGGCTGGATAAGAGCATTGTTCATGGAGGCTACTGAGAATGAACAATTCCTAGTAAGATTCCAGCGGAACACATCTGTTCACTGTGTCAATTGAACTAACTCAAGACGTTGTAACAATTCCTGCCAAGATGTTTGTCTGGGACCAATGAGACTTCTTCTAAATGCCATATTTTGTGGGAAAATTTCCATCACCTTAGCGATAGTATCACTTTTGTAACGCATAATATTATACAATGCCGGATATTGTTCTCGGAGCGTGGTATTACCTAACCATTTATCCTCCCTGAAACGAATTTCTGATCCATCCTTAATAGAGAAAGATCTGTATGGAAAGAAATACTTCTTTGTGTCCATAAGACCGGCCCAAAAATGAGAATCTCCCGGTTTCCAAAGAACCTGAGATATAGCTTTTGAGCCAATATATTTTCTCTTAAGGAGTGTTTGCCATATACCCTCTTCGGTAAGTAGCTTCGATAACCATTTACTGAGAAGTGCCCTATTCTTGATCTGGAGGTCTTGGATGCCAAGTCATCCATGATCTTTAGGTCGACAAAGAACACTCCACTTAGCCAGTCGATATTTACGGTTCTCACTATCCCCTTGCCAGAAGAATCTTGATCGGAAATAATCCAATTTTTTTAAGACTCTTCTAGGAAGTTGGAAGAAAGATATCATATATAGTACCATATTATTGAGTTCCGCATTTATGAGAACTACTCTTCCTCCCAAGGATAGTAATTTACCTTTCCAACTGCTTAACCTAATCTGTAGTCTTTCCTCGACCATTTTCCATTCAGCATTGGTGAGTCTCTGATAATGAATCGGGATACCCAAGTACCTAATTGGAAATTTGCCTTGGCCGTAGCCGAATAGCTCAGCATAATCTGCAACATGGTCTCGTTGCTGCTGACGGCGGGCCAAGTTGCTGCCCACGGTGGCCCTCCTTGCTTGCGACATGCCTTACATGGATTTTGTTGTCATATATAGATTTTTTTGCTACAACCGTTCTATGTTTTTGCTATGTTAGTATATATATTTTGCTACTCAGTATTTTCGGTGATCTATTGGGCGAAGTATGTTTTGATACAATAGCAATGACCTCGCCAGAGACCTTGTAAAAAATGTTGTGATGCTATTTTTTTTTTGCTATAATTGTTTTGTTGTTTTGCTCCTTTAATATAGAAATCTTGCTATGAGGTCTCCTGCGAGGTCGGTCTTCGTCAATATTTTCCGATGATATTAGGTTTTGCTACATTAGCATTTTTCTGCTACAATAGCATAATTTTGTGCTACGAGCTCTCCGACGAGGTGTCCGACGAGCTCACCGTTTTTATTTAATTTCGTGACTGAACCGTTTTTGCTACAATGTAGCAAAAGCGGGTTTTTTTTTTTTACTACCGGAAGGTATTTTTCTGCTACATTCAGTAAAAGCAGATCTAGCCGTTCAAGATGGCCGATCTGACGGCTCGCGGCCTGGTGCTGGAAAATCAGATCCCCGGGGACGCCCACCAGTTTCCTTTTGAAAAAACTAAAAATAAACAAAAAAGAAATGAAAAGCAGCTGTATCTGCTGATGAGCCACGGTGCGCTGTTCTAGTCGGCGAATAGGAGTTCCCCCGGATAGGGTACGGGTCCGAATCAAACACAAGGAATACGGCCTGGCTGATAAAATATGACCGACAGCACGCTCGAGGCCGCAAACCTTGCAGACGCCGCCGCCGACCTGCTCACTCTGGCCGTCTAGCGACTGACACGCCCTTCTCCGACGACGGGCTGCCGCCACCACCCCTCCGCTACCAGATCGTCTGCCACCCCATCCTCCTTAACCTACATTTTGGGTCTGGGCAGATCTACGCGGGGGCATCGACCCTTTTGCCAGCCACGCCCCAACCCGGCGGCCCTTCTCAGCCACGGTGACGGTGAGTTCCTTCTGCTCTCCTTTCTCTGCATAATCCCCTTCCTTGCAACGCTATTCCACCAAATTTGAGCTGCCGCTGCCAATCCATGACTAGGCTGAACCCAAGTGAACTTCCATTTTCAATGTTCTGTGTTTTTCCTTCCTGAAAAGTTGGAGAAGACGGTAGATTTTAGACTTCGGGTCTTCTTTTCACGCTATGTTTTTCCTGAATATGCACGCTACGTAGAGTACTGCAGCCAGCTTATATTATTTTGAGTTATCATAACATTTAGAAAAATAGAATGGATACGCTGCACATGTTATACTTATACAGTAGTATTAAAATACATAATTTAGGATTTAAAAAATGGACATGTGTATCAATGTATGACCAACTCAGTTTAGGATTTAAAGGCACAAATTTGTTTCAACTTTAACTTCCTCATCTTCTTGTTTTTTCAAGCTCACATAACTTCTCTCTTTCTCAGAGGGAAAGGGAGGCTTTGCTGGAGGATGAAGATGCTTCTGTTGATGAACCTCGGCATGAAAAGGGAAGGAGCTCAGTCAGGTTAGTCTATCTTCTGCCAGAATGCATTTGCATTAGCTATTAAGCTATTACTAGCTGTGCTATGACTGTCCAGTATGTATGTCAAGTTGTGCTTTCTTCTGTTTGTAACTCCTGCAGTGAAAACAAATTCAGTCTCTTTGCTGATCAAAATGTTGTTCGAATCAGCCTCCTTGCATAATAACATAAAAAAGCAAGGGAAAGGCTGCCTAGAAATACTCTTCCCCAGACCCCACAATGTGTGGCAGCACTGGGTACGCCCTGCTGATCAGAATGTTAATACCATTTAAGTCCTGTTGCTTTGCATATTTGTCTAATTTGGTTTTGCATATCCATGTATGTGAGCAGAAGTGAACCAAATCCATGTATATGAGCCAGCTGACATACCCTTAGTTCAGTTATTCTGAAATAGTACATAACCCTATAGCCCACTCCTTCAGAAACAGCTCCTGCTGTGCGCAAATATTGTAATATTGAACACCAGGCACCCACCGTGAAGTTCCTATTTCATTCTATTACTATATATGCTCCTATAGTTTATCTGCCTGCTTAACATACTATTGCCCTTTTCTGTAACTGCAGGCATATGATAAAGCCTATTGCAGCTGAAAGCAGGAAAGGAGAAGAGGATGAGTATGATTTCGATGATGCTTCTAGAAGGAAGAGTGAAGACACGCAAGAGGAGAAGAGAAACACTCATGGACATATCTTAACTCAGAAAGATCGCTGTTTGTATTGTTTCGAGAACCCATCCAGGCCAAAGCATCTGGTTGTTGCTATTGGGAACTTCACTTACTTGATGCTTCCACAGTTTGAGCCCGTTGTTCCTGGGCACTGTGTTATTCTTCCGTTGCAGGTATTTTGCGCTGTGCGTTGTTTTGAGTAGAATTGCTCTCTGCTTTCATAGGAGCTGAGTTACAGATGTTCTGAATTGCAATAATTTTCTACTTGAACTCTTATTTATTCTGTGGTTTTTATTGTTGCAGCACGAGTCTGCAGCAAGAGCAATTGATAGCAACGTATGGGAGGAGATCCGCAACTTCAAAAAGTGCCTCCTGCAGATGTTCTCACAGCAGGGCAAGGACGTGATCTTCATGGAGACTGCCATATGCTTGGCCAAGCAGCGGAGACACTGCATGATTGAATGCGTTCCTGTGCCCCATGAAGTTTCAGACAAAGCGCCCATGTACTTCAAAAAGGTCAGTTATCTATTGCTATCTGCTTAACTGAAGAGTCATAACTTCTGCTGTGCGTCAGGTTCTAATGAAAGATGTTGTACTTACACCAGGCAATTGACGAAGCTGAAGAAGAATGGTCCCAGCATGAGATGAAGAAGCTTATTCCAACAAGTGGTAACCTGCGGCAAGTAATCCCGGATAACTTTGCCTACTTCCACGTAGAGTTTGGGCTGGACCGCGGGTTTGTCCATGTGATAGACGACGAGAGCAGATTCAGTGCTGGTTTTGGACTGGATGTCATCAGAGGGGTGCTCCGCTTGCCAGGGGAGGACATGCACCGTCGTCGAAGGCATGCATCAGTAGATGACCGGAAGCAGGCTGTTGCCAGCTTCACGAAGGACTGGCAGCGCTTCGACTGGACAAACCAACTTGAATAGAAGTAAAACTTCAAGAGCACTTTGGAAGATGCACTAAGTTTGCACTAACGCATTTTTGTAGAATAGGGTGTACCAAACTGATAGGAGGTGACATTTTTTGTGGCAGTTGAGCAGCTGGTATTTGGGATCTATGCAAGCAGTTGGCTGGTGGATCAGCCACACACGGTTTGCCTCTGTTCGTACCTTTGTGCTGAATGTTCACATAGCATTACCTGCCTAGATCTGACAATATACCATGCGGTCTCTGTTTTACGCTCTGATAATACTTGGAGAAGGTTTTTTTTATCTTTCGCACTGTTTTGTCCTGATATTGTAGACAGTCATGGATAAAATAAGAAGGAAAGAATACGGTTAGCGTTCTTCAGGTGCCAGATAGCCTGTGCTTTGATCCTGTACCGAAACTGTTGATGAAATTGAATTTCTCTTTGCCAGTGGTGTGGAATATTGCACGATCTCATCCATGTTTTCTGAACCGAACCTTCACTTCCTTCCGTGCGACAGCAAACGTCCCTGTGGCGACCAGCTGTGTAGATAGCATGAGCTTGAAATGAAATGTTCCTCATATCGGATTGCAGCAGTGCCCATGATCATATGCTCAGATCCCTATATATCTAACAAATGTGCACAATGATATTAATATATTCCCTTTATCGAAAAAAACAAATGCGCACAATGACACGATGTATACTGAAAATGAAGTGCAGTTACTAACACCACAATACGCTTACTAAGCAAGGCACACCATAGTGAGCAAGAACTAAGCCAAGCTTAACGCTGACACTAAGCAAGAATTGATCAACAACAATCACTCTCACAAGTTTTAACATATTGAATGATCATATGCAAGACAGAGATAACCATAAATCACATTTACACAACTAGATCATCTGAGAACCATCTCAGGTGCACACACAATTAACTAATCAAACAGACAACCAAGTTCATATAACTAACGAGGGGAGGAACGGACCTCACCGGAGCCGGTGGTGATGTGGCTCGCGGAGGCGGCGCAGGGGGGTGAGAACTAAACTTAGATGAGGGTTAGTGCGGGAGCTCGACGACGACGGGGCTTAGGATAGAGGAGGTCACACGAGCAGAAGATGGCGGTGGGATTTAGAGGGATGTCGGGGGAGGCGGTGGATCTGCAACGATGATAGATCGAGTAGGGTGGGGAACCAAGGCAACGCGAAGCGGCGCCGGCCGTGGGTGGCGGGGAAGGGTGGATGGGGGGGTCAACGGAAGCAGTAGAGCTAGCTAGACAACAAGAATGGAGTGGGCGGAGGGGATTGTGTAAACCCTATTCATCCCCCGCGTTCCTGCGAGGATTCACCCTGCATGAGCAGGGTGGCACTTGGGCTAGGGCCCATTTAGGGCGATGGTATCTCGCTTCCTCAGTGTCTTGTGGACTTGTGGTTGGTTCTTTCTCTCTTTCTTCGGTTATTCGTTAGTTCTGTTGGTTTTTCATTTTCCTATTTTTTTCTTTCTTTTCCTTATTATTTTATTCTTGATTGAAAATTCTAAACATTTTCTAAATATGAAGATAGTTAAAATATGATTTTCTAAAAAAATTAACATTTTTCAGATTTAGAAGATTTTCCAAAATTGAACAATTTTGAAGTTTGACCAATTTTCTATTTTAATTTTTTTTTCAAATCTAAACATTTTTAAATCTGATTTTTTAAATAAGAGATATTTTTCCAAATATGATAGATTCCAAATCTTAAACTTTGTCAAACAAAAAAAGTAGGAAATGGAGAAAAGTGTTGAAGGACTGATACGTCTCAAATGTATCTATAATTTCTTATATTCCATGCTATTTTTATGATGATACTCACATGTTTTATACACATTATATGTCATTATTATGCATTTTCCGGCACTAACCTATTGACGAGATGCCGAAGAGCCAATTGTTGTTTTCTGCTGTTTTTTGTTTCAGAAATCCTACAAAGAAAATATTCTCGGAATTGGACGAAATCAACGCCCAGGGTCTTAATTTTCCACGAAGCTTCCGGAAGACCAAGGGAGATACGAAGTGGGGCCACGAGGCGACGCCACACTAGGGCGGCGCAGCCCTGGCGTGTGGGGCCCTCGTGACGCCCCCGACTCTACCCTTCCGCCTACTTAAAGCCTTCGTCGCGAATACCCCAGTACCGAGAGCCACGATACGGAAAACCTTACAGAGACGCCGCCGCCGCCAATCCCATCTCGAGGGATTCAGGAGATAGCCTCCGACACCCTGCCGGAGAGGGGAATCATCTCCCGGAGGTCTCTTCATCGCCATGATCGCCTCCGGATCGATGTGTGAGTAGTTCACCCCTGGACTATGGGTCCATAGCAGTAGCTAGATGGTTGTCTTCTCCTCATTGTGCTATCATGTTAGATCTTGTGAGCTGCCTATCATAATCAAGATCGTCTATTTGTAATGCTACATGTTGTGTTTGTTGGGATCCGATGAATATGGAATACTATGTCAAGTTGATTATCAATCTATCATATATGTGTTGTTTATGTTCTTGCATGCTCTCCGTTGCTAGTAGAGGCTCTGGCCAAGTTGATACTTGTGACTCCAAGAGGGAGTATTTATGCTCGATAGTGGGTTCATGCCTCCATTGAATGCGGGACGGTGAAAGAAAGTTCTAAGGTTGTGGATGTGTTGTTGCCACTAGGGATAAAACATCGATGCTTTGTCTAAGGATATTTGTGTTGATTACATTACGCACCATACTTAATGCAATTGTCCGTTGTTTGCAACTTAATACCGGAAGGGGTTCGGATGATAACCTCGAAGGTGGACTTTTTAGGCATAGATGCATGTCTGGATAGCGGTCTATGTACTTTGTCGTAATGCCCCGATTAAATCTCATAGTACTCATCATGATATATGTATGTGCATTGTTATGTCTTCTTTATTTGTCAATTGCCCAACTGTAATTTGTTCACCCAACATCTGTTTATCTTATGGGAGAGACACCAGTAGTGAACTGTGGATCCCGGTCCAATTCTTTACATCTGAAATACAATCTACTACAATACTTGTTCGTTACTGTTCTTCGCAAACAAACATCATCATCCACACTATACATCTAATCCTTTGTTTACAGCAAGCCGGTGAGATTGACAACCTCACTGTTACGTTGGGGCAAAGTACTTTGATTGTGTTGTGCAGGTTCCACGTTGGCGCCGGAATCCCTGGTGTTGCGCCACACTACACTCCGCCACCAACAACCTTCACGTGTTCCTTGACTCCTACTGGTTCGATAACCTTGGTTTCTTACTGAGGGAAACTTACTGCTGTGCGCATCACACCTTCCTCTTGGGGTTCCCAACGGACGTGTCGACTGCACGCCATCAAGGACCCCTTCTTCGGTCGGCCAACAGGAACGCGCGAGGAGGCGCTCACGTGTGTGCGCTTTAGGGTGGGATTGGAGGGAGCGGTGATAGCTCCAAATTCCAATGCTTTTTACTACGGATTTTTCGTCATCTATCTATTGGTTTCATTGGATTTTTATTGGATTTCGAAAATTTGTTCCTTTTTCAAAATTGTTCCAATCTGAAAATTATTCAAATTTTGAAAATATTTAAATTTTAGAAAAAACTAAAATAATTTTTAAAAATTGGGTCTAAAAAGAATCAGCATTTGAAAAACGTAAAAAAGAAAAATAGAACAGAAAAAAATGAAAAAGGAAAAAAAAGGAGTGGGAATGTTGGGCGGCCCAACAACCCGCCTAGGGGGTGTGCGGCGCCTGGTCTGCGCCGACCAGGTCGGCGTACAGCACCCCCACTCTTGAGGTGGACTGGTGGAGACAGTACATATTAGGTGGGCTGCCCATACCAAAATTTCCTTCAGGCGTCCAAGGTGAACACAAGCAATGCGGAGTGGCTGATAAAATATGACGGCCCAACACCACAGACCAACAACGCGCTCCTCGAGCCTCAATTTGGCAATGGGCCCATTCCTCGATCCCGGTGGTTAATTCACCTATTAGCTGATGGTTTTGGTTAGTACTTCATCCCTGTGGGGGTCTTATTGGAGGCAAACTCTTCCCATTATGTAAGGTGGGGATGGGACTGTGTTATCACTATCCATACCCGATAACCATGAAATCCCCGTTAGGCACATAACATGTGGCACTATTGTACAAGATAGGTATGTATAGATACTAAAAAACCCTAATCCTATTGTACTCACATTTCCCCTCCCGTCCCCAATAGTCGTAGTCCTCAAATCCTAACTCCCAAACGCCCGCTTCTCCTTCCTAACTCCTGATAGCCAGCCCTGTCATCTTACCATGTTGTCATTTTATTGTGGGCTCATAGTTACTAGCTAAAGGTGGGATGGTTATTTGTTTACCCGATGAGGATGGATATGGTAAAAAAATTGACCCCGTGACAGTTAATGGGATTGGAAATTTTCCAGCACGGGATTAGTGGTTAGGGCATCTCCAGCGGCGCGACGCATTTCAGACACCAAAAATGTCCGCGGGCGTCCGTTTGCGTCGCGAGGCGGACGCGGAAATGGTCGCGTGTCCGTTTGCGTCTGGGGCTGGCTCCAGCGGGGCGACGCATTTTGGGCGCAGGCCAGAATTTAAAAAATAGAAGCACGCATAAACTTTTGCACAAAATTTACAGCCGCATTTTGAGGGCTGAAACAAGTTCACCCCACTTTGCATATCGGACTGCGCAAAGTGGAGACCAAAAGGGGCACAACAAGGCCTGTGCAGCAATAAAAATGTCCAAAAGGAGGCCAAGGTGCTGGGCGCATGGTGCCGGCGATCAGGCGTCTCGCACGCGGATTTCGGCGCGCCTCTTCATGAACCAGGCCCTGGTGTCGTCGTCGACGCTGCTCAAGTCGGCTAGCATGATCCTAGTGTCCCCCGCAAGGATCTTGGCCTTGGCGTCCATCCTCCTAGCCTCGGCGTCAAGCAATTTGGCCTCGGCGTCTGCCTTTTGGACCTCAATTACCTCTTTGGCAAGGTTGTGGTAGATGGCAGCTGCGGCCTCTTTTTCCAGACGCCTCTTCTCGTCCCTAGCAGCCAAGGCGGCACGATTGTCGTCCATCATCTTCTCCATGCTCATGGTGAACGCAAGGGCCTGCGCCTCCCGCTGTAGATCGGCCTTGGTAGCCTTGTGGCCTCGTGGACGAGGTGGAAGGGCTGGACGGCCTTGATCGTCGTCCTCGCCGTCGAGGTTGATCGCTGTCCCATTCCTCACCGCTTCGTTGTAGGCCGCATAGCTTGTCATCCACTTGTTGGCGTTCTTCAGCACGTCCCAGCAATGGACCATATGGAAGCCCTTCTTATGCGTCGCCCGAACTTCTCCAAGGCGCGGGATACCCGCATTCATAGCCGCCAATGATGTACATAGAATGATGCACATAGTGTTGAATGATGATGGTTCTATCGTGTTTACCACTTGTCATGACGCCGGCGCCGCTTACGGGGTTGTTAACAAGCATGTTCGACCGCCGAGCAAAACTTGGCTGTCTCTTGCTTGATGTAGTTCCATCTTTTTCGGAGGGACTCTAACGTCCGAGGGCTTGTGATATTGTAGGGCGGGTGCTGCCTGGTCTCGTTGTACTCTGCGAGACCTTGGCCCAATAGACCTTGCCCTTTTGCTGCGCGCCATTAATGCAATCATTGCTCGATGCAAGCCATGCTTTGCACAAGCACTTGTCCTCCTCGTCGACGAAGCCTTGTGTCCCGTGGCTCTCCCCTTCTTCTTCCCGAGGCTTTGTTGGCGCGTCGTCGAAGTCGTCCACCGACACGGGTGTTGGCTGCGTCTGCTGGGTGGCGAACAGGGCGTGCGGTTTCGATGTCCTCCGCGCGTTCATCTGCCGTTGGCTCCCAGTCATCCAGCGGGGTCCCTGCCGGATCACCGCGAACGAAGCCGCCGCCGAAGATAATTTCCTGGATGTCAGCCTCACGGCGGTCCTTCCAATAGTCCTACAAATCACCGGACGTCAGACGCATGAAACACGGCGAACGCACACATTGAGAGAGCTCACGTACCGGGTCGTCCATCGTCGGGGCAGCCGGCGCCATTTCGTCGAACAGGATGCGGGGCTGCGGCATGCTCTCCTCCGGCACCTGGCGCGTCTTCTGTGTCACGCCCGAGCTGGAATCACCGCTTCTAGGAGTCCGGTTGAGGTCGGGAACAGCCGCCCCGTTGAACTGCTCCGCCGCCCCGGTCAACTCCACCGGCGGCAGGCCGGACGCGAACCGCGACGCCGGGTGGCCCTGCAAGGGAGCGGGAGTTCCGGGACGCAGGCGGGAACTTACCGAGCTGACCGACGAGGACGGAGGAGCGACGCCGGCGATCCCTCTCTCTTGACGAGCATGTAGCCCTTCGCCAAGGTCGGATGGAGGGCTACTTGCGTGACGCCGGCTTTGATGCGCATCCGCCACGCCTGCTGGTTGGCGGCCGCGGAAATCTTCATCTTCGGTTCTCTGCGCCGGCGGCGGCGTTTCGCGGCCTCGATCACTTTCTCCTCCGGGGAGAGCACCTTCTTTGCAGCCTTCGCCTTTGCCTCCCGGCCGCCGCCGGTGCCGGCCCGCTTTGCTTCCGGCGGACCCTCCATTGTGGCTACGGTCGTGCCTACGGGGGAGTGTGGGGGCGGCGGCGAGGGTTTGATCCGCATCCATGGCGGTGGGCTGCGGCGGCGAGGACGTCCATCGCTTCGGGAATGTTTCGCGCCGGTCTAGTTTGCTTTTTCGCGCGGGGAATGGCCGGTGGCGGGAATTATATCGGGCTCGCCGCCACGCGACGCGCGGGTCCTACGTCTTTTTCGGCGGTCACTCGGCGCGACCGCCGAGCGTCCGTGGAGACGCAAACCTGGCGCATATTTGGGCCAGGTTTGCGTCTCCGCGGACGGGCCGGTCACTTTGCGTCACCTCGCTGGAGCAGGACCCAGACGCATTTCCGATCATGGCGGACGAAAACGGTCGCTCAGCGACCATTTGCGTCGCGCGCTGGAGATGCCCTTAGTGTCCCGTTGCAACTCGAGCCCGCAAACCTTGCAGACGACACCGCCGACCTGCTCACTTTGACGCCTCGCGTGTGTGTCTACCAGCGACTGAGACGCCCTTCTCCGACGACGGGCTGCCGCCACCACCACCTTCCCTCCGCTACCAGATAGTCTGCCACCCCATCCTTCTTAACCTACCTTTCGGGTCTGGGCAGATCTACGCGGGGGCGTCGACCCTTTTTGCAGCCACGCCCCAACCCGACGGCCCTTCTTATCCTTGGTGAGTTCCTTCTGATCCCCTTTCTCTGCATAATCCCCTTCCTTGCAACGCTATCTCCGCCAAATTTGAGCTGCCGCTGCCAATCCATGACTAGGCTGAACTCAAGTGAACTTCCATTTTCAATGTTCTATTTTTTTCTTCCTGAAAAGTTGGAGAAGACGGTAGATTTTGCAAATCCCCCCTGCAACATCGTGTGTCGCAACGCGCATTGGGTTTTTCGAATGAACTGATTGTCTGATCTCTTTTCCTAATTTAGGTGCAGCATCTCACTTCCATTCCATCAGAAGCAGCAAAGCAGGGGCACAGGGCGAACAGATAACTTGGGAAAACTGATTATGTGCCGTCAGGGGAGAAAGGAAACAACGGCAGACCGTCTGCAACGGTTAGAAGAAGAATTAAGGATGATGGAGGAGCAAATAGACGTACTTAGCCAGCAAGGTACCGGCCCATCTCAGTGGCGGGACGAAGATCCTGCATTCAATGCTACCGGCCCACCATCTCAGCGGAAAAGCAGCGTGGCTTCCAAGGAGCTTCCGGCTGATGATGATGCAGTGATGTTGGCTGCTCCTCGCTACCCCGTGGATGATATCACGGAGAGCGAAAATTGTGAGCTGCGTGTGAAAGTTGTAAACTTATCAATCAAGGCGGCGGTCGGCTTTGCCTTACCTTCTGGACCTAGACCAACTTACCCAGATGGCTACGCTGTTGTCAGGGTGGATGAAGTTATGAAGGGATTTGAGCACCTGGAACTTTACTTCCCTGCAGGTGAAGGGAATCTGATTGAACTGGGAGAAGCCATGAAAGGCACCGTTCTATGGCCAAAGGAAGACATCGTGATTCCAAATTGGACGCCAAGGCCACCGACTTCTCAGAGTAGCAATCCAGCTCAATCTCCGCCGCCTCCGCCGTCTCCGGCGCGTCAGCAGACTCCGCCGCCTCCGTCGCATCAGCAGATTCCGCCGCCTCTGTCGCCTCAGCAGACTCCGCCGCCTCAGCCCCGGTTGCTAAAGCGGAAGAGCACCGCCTCTCCGGCAGCTACTACAGCTGCGAAGGAATCCTCAGCCGCAAAGAAGGCTCCTGCCAAGTTACGATACGAGTTGACTGATGAGGAACTCGCAAGGGAAGTGGATGCCGATGAGAAACGCCAGCTTGCACCGAAACGGTCCCCGCCAAAGCAGTATATAGCACCGAGAACAGTGAAGCACTTTGTGGACATGCTTGAGCGACCAAGGGCAGAACATTTGCCATCAGACTATGACCGCTCTATTATACAGTCACGTAACGCAAATGTGCAGCAGTCGAGAAGTAGTAGTGCAAGCGGGAAAACAATTCCCATGGAGGGAATCCAAAGCAGAGGCAGCCGCGGCGGTGGTGGCCGGGATGTTTCCTCTTGGCATCATCTAATGAGGAAACCTCACCCTGAGTCCATGTCGTGGAAAAGGAGTAGACGTAATATGTCTTCTGACGGACACGCACTTACGGGAAAGATCATCGATCATGGCAGTGCGAATGCAAATGTTTCAAGTGCTGAGTATGATGAGAAGTCCCATGAGGATACTTCAAAGATGACTCAGAAGCTAGACCAGTTGGCTGCAAAGATTCTCCGCCTTCAAATGAAAGCTGACCAACTACTTTCTGTAAGTGTTGCAACTATTACTGATCTGATGACTATGTCAACCGGATTGCCCCCCCCCCCCCCCAACACCCCTCATTTAGTTTCGAAATGATAAAATTTACAACATACTTATTATTTGGCGATTCACAGATACTCATTGGAACTATAGGAAACAAGTGTAGCCTACTCAGCGTCCTCAAATAGTTGACAGGTAAACAATATGAACTGCACCAGTGAATGCTGGCAATAAAAAATGGACATGTGTATCAGTATATGACCAACTCAGTTTAGGATTCAAAGGCACAAATTTGTTTCAACTTTTCCTTCTTCATCTTCTTCTTGTTTTTTCAAGCTCACATAACTTCTTAACTGATAGCTCTGTTCTTTCTCAGAGGAAAATGGGGGCTTTGCTGGAGGATGAAGACACTTCAGTTGATAAACCTCGGCATGAAAAGGGAAGGAGCTCAGTCAGGTTAGTCTATTTTCTGCCAGAATGCATTTGCATTAGCTATTAGGCTATTACTAGTTGTGCTATGACTGTCCAGTGTGTATGTCAAGTTTTGCTCTCTTCTGTTTGTAGCTCCTGCAGTTGAAACGAATTCAATCTCTTTTCTGATCCAAAATGTTAATACCATTTAAGTCCTGTTGCCTTGCATATTTGTCTGTTGACATACCCTTTGTTCAGTTATTCTGAAATAGTACATAATACTCCCTCTGTCCATAAAAGAATGTCTTAGATTTATCTAAACTTGGATGTATCTATACACTAAACAGTGTCCACATACATCCAAATTTAGACAAATCTAAGACATCCTTTTATGGACAGAGGTAGCACGTAACAGATACTATAGCCCACTCCTTCAGAAAACAGATCCTGTACTGCTGTGCGCAAATATTGTAATATTGAACACCAGGCATCCACTGTGAAGTTCCTATTTCATTCTATTACTATATATGCTCCTATAGTTTATCTGCCTGCTTAACATACTATTGCCCTTTTCTGTTACTGCAGGCACACGATAAAGCCTATTGTAGCTGAAAGCAGGAAAGGAGAAGAGGATGAGTATGATTTTGATGATGCTCCCAGAAGGAAGAGTGAAGGCGCGCAGGAGGAGAAGAGAAGCACTCATGGACATATCTTAACTCAGAAAGATTGCTGTTCGTATTGTTTCGAGAACCCATCGAGGCCAAAGCATCTGGTTGTGTCTATTGGGAACTTCACTTACTTGATGCTTCCACAGTTTGAGCCCGTTGTTCCTGGGCACTGTGTTATTCTTCCGTTGCAGGTATTTTGCGTTGTGCTTTGTTTTGCGTAAAATTGCTCTCTGCTTTCATAGGAGCTGAGTTACAGATGTTCTGAATTGCAATAATTTTTTCCTCGCAAAAAATTGTAATAATTTTCTACTTGAACTCTTATTCTGTGATTTTTATTGTTGCAGCACGAGTCTGCAACAAGAGCAATTGATAGCAATGCATGGGCGGAGATTCGCAACTTCAAAAAGTGCCTCCTGAAGATGTTCACACAGCAGCGCAAGGACGTGATTTTCATGGAAACTGCCATAAGCTCGGCCAAGCAACGGAGACACTGCATGATTGAATGCATCCCTGTGCCCCATGAACTCTCAGACAAAGCTCCCATGTACTTCAAAAAGGTCAGTTATCTGTTGCTATCTTCATAGCTGAGAGTCATTCCTTCTGCTGCGCTTGAGGTTCTAATGAAACTTGTTATGTTAACTCCAGGCAATTGACGAAGCTGAAGAAGAATGGTCCCAGCATGAGCCGAAGAAGCTTATTCCAACAAGTGGTAACGTGCAGCAAGTCATCCCAGAGAACTTTGCTTACTTCCATGTAGAGTTTGGGCTAGACCGCGGGTTCATCCATGTGATAGACGACGAGAGCAGATTCAGTGCTGGTTTCGGTCTGAAAGTCATCAGAGGGGTTCTCAGCTTGCCAGTGGAGGACATGCACCGACGCCGAAGGCATGCATCAGCGGATGACCAGAAGCGAGCCGCTGTGAGCTTCATGAAGGGCTGGGAGCCCTTCGACTGGACAAAGCAGTTGTGATTTGATGCTTCTGAATGCCTCTTAGTTCAAGCCATATACCTGGTACCGACATTAATGCTCATCCTAGAATGTCACCGTGGATTGTTCGGCGACCAGACTAGATGAAAGGAAGACAGGGAGATTAGTTTTTTTTTTCTAGCAGTTTTGGGCATCATGTATTCGGGGTCCTGGTAGCTTGAGCTTTGGTCTTATGCTGAAACTTGGACATCGAATTGGACTTCTCTTTGCTACTAGTATAGTTCAGTGTTTCATCTCTGACGACTCTTCTCTGAACCGAACCTACATCTCATTCCTTCGCCTGTGTAACCATAAATGTTTCTGTGCTCAGCAAAGTTGCATCAGTTTTGGGTTCCACTGTCCATGATTATCTGCTACGTGTTCAGAACAAGCCGAGAACTCCTGCAGCCATGGCAACCACCTGCAAGTTCATTCAAGACAAGTACACTGACATTGGTGGCTGCAAAGTCCAGACAACAACAACTAAGGTTATTTGGGGTCCAATCCCAGTCATACAAATTCTCAACGGCTGAATAGCTTGTGCTTTGATCTTGTACCGAAACTGCTGATGAAACTGGAGTTGTCTTTGCTAGCTGTTTAGTATTTCACGGTCTTGGCAATGTAGGCAATAACAGAAAACAAGGTTTCAGGTGCCTGGTAGATATTTAGCTTGAGCTTGCAGGAACAAGGCAAATCTTTCTGCCTCCGTTTCGAGAGAAATACTCGAGCTTTGGTCTTACTGAAACTACCGATCAAACTGGAGTTGTCTCAACCTTCAGCTCCTTCCTGCTGGCAGCTACTACAACGGCTTGAAATTGATCAAGCTAGCTAGTACATTAAGGAATTGAGCTGGATGTCTCTTTGCTAGTAGGAACAAGAGTAGTTCAGTACTCCCTCCATCATATTAGTTGTCAGATCCGTATATATTTGTTTACAAAATGTGTCTAGATACATCATAATCAGCGACAACTAGTATGAAATGGAGTGATTAGTTGATTCATGTCGACCCTTTTCTGAAGTCTGAACTACGTACCGACATCTCCTCCCAGTGTGAGTCGACCACGAACGTTTCTGTGCTGGGCTGGGGTAGCGAGCGTCAGCTTGAAATAAAAGCTGAACGATATGTACTGGCTGATATTGTCTGGTTATCAAGCAGTATCAGTTAGGTTGCATCCATTTTCCGTTCCACTGTCCATGATCATCTGCTACGACAAATGAAGTGCAGTGCGCATACTGCGTCCACGACACAATGTTTTTTTATTTTTTTGCCTTGGAAATGTAGACACTACTAATAAGAAACAGGGTCTTCAGGTGCTTTGTTGCTTGAGGTTTGAGGATCAAGGCATGTCTTTTTGCCTCCGATTCGGGAGAAATAGTCTGACCCTTGGTTCTCGCTGAAACCGCCGATCAAACTGGAGTTCTCTCGGCTAGTTCAGTATGCCATCCGTATCGACCTTCAGTTCCTTCCTGTGGGACAGCTGCCACAACGGGTTGAAATTGGTCAAGCTAGGTAGCACACTGAGGAGTGGAGCTGGATCTTTCTTTTGCTAGTAGGAACTGGGGTACTTGATCGAGTACTTGGTTCATGTCGACTCTTTTCTGAACCGAACTTCGGTCTCACTCCCCTGTAACCACAACACAAACGATTCTGTGCTGAACTGGTGTAGCAAGCATCAGCCTGAAATAAAACGTGGATTGTGTGCGGCTGATATTGTCTGGTTAGTAATATCTGTGAAGCTGCATCGATTTTCGGTTCCAGCGTCCATGATCACGCCCTACGCGGTCGTCTCCATGTTCAGAACAAGAAGAGAACTCCTCCGATCCTGCCAATGGCATTGGTCTCGGATTCAGAGTTCATTGCAGACAAAGTGCAGTGCCAGGCCAGCGCCGCAAAGGCCAGACAACCATATTAGCTAGGTAGTGTAAGGCAAGCATACCGTGCACTGAATGCCAGGCGCGGCAACGAGAAAGTTGGAGTTGTGGAGAGGAGTCCAGGAATGACGTACGGATCAGAAGGTTCTAGCTGGGGGTTTATCGTCGGTGGGCATCGCCACTGTGTCTTTCTGAGGTTCTAGCTAGCTAAAAAGCTTTTAGCTAGCTAGATGACTGGAGGAGCAGCCGACAAATGAGCGGAGAAGCAAAGCCTCCCCGGAGCGCACTACTAGTAGACTAGAGAGAGAAGGAAGAGCCCCTCCCAACCGAACCTCTCGTACAGCGACCCACCCACGCCGGCGCGCATCAGCACGCACGCTGCACCGTCATTCAGAATTCAGAATCGAAACATCCAAAATCCGGTCAAGATCTCAGAGCAGACCAGACCAGATCACGAAGGTCGATCGATCTATGGATCGAGCTGGGTGGGCCACGTAAGGCGGCAACAGCGACATCCGCGTCAAACATTCCTGCATGCGGCAACGACCCCAGAGACGCCGAGAAAGGAGGATATATCACGAGGGGGAGAAAGCAACCGGACGACAAAGCCTCGTCGTCCAATCTCCTTTGCCTTTCCCTCCCAAGTCCCAAGTGGAAGAGATGATGGAGTCGGGGATGAGATGTAGCAGGGATCCAGCCACGCCTGCGCTCTGGGCACCTTGTTGGGTTCGACCGCTTTATGGAACCAGATCGAAGGCGACAGCGTTTTCAGTTCAGGTGGCCGTATCGATCCACAATCATCATGGTGCCGTCGTTTGCATCATCGTCCCCTCCCTTGTTGCCCTAAGTTCGGATTAGGTTCCACGTGATTCCTTATTTTCTTTGTGTCGTCGTCGAGAGCAGCGAATGTCACGTGCACGGGACATCAGGTGCATGTTTTGTCCGTTAAAATTGCTATGGTTGCGATTCGTGCCAGGAGATTCCATTCAGTTTCATCAAGTATTCAGAAATCTGAAACCTACTACTATGAAATAAAACTGATTGATTCCATGCACGGGAGGTCTGTCCTCGTCTCATTCTGTCCATCAAGAACAAAATGCAGTAGCAGGGGGTGGGCGCGCCGGTACCCGCTTAAATGAGACGCCTCAGTCTTTAGGTGGCTTTTCGAGTCCGCCATAAAATCCCAGGGCTTAACCCTGGACAGGCAGTGGAAACTGTCAAGCTAGAGTACGGTAGGGGCAGAGGAAACTTTCGGTGGAGCGGTGAAATGTATTGAGATCGAAAAGAACACCAACGACGAAAGCCACTGACACTGAGAGACGAAAGCTAGGGGAACAAATGGGATTAGAGACCCAGTAGTCCTAGCCGTAAACGATGGATACTAGGTGTTGTGCGACTCGACCCATGCAGTGTTGTAGCTAACGTGTTAAGCATCCCATCTAGGGAGTACGTTCGCAAGAATGAAACTCAAAAGACTTGACCATCGAATGTGGTTCGCTGTCTTCAATGGATGTGTTGGTTCCCCATGTGAAGAAGCCTAAGAAACCACAGGTGGTAGATGAGTGCAGCCGCCCTATCCTATTATTTATAGCTCACCTTCGTTGCATTCTTGTCCACACCTCAGTCGCACTCGTTACAATGCCACGTTGGCTCGGCACCACCTACTCTATGCTAGGATGAAATGGCCGTACTCCGCCGCAGTCCAAGCCCGTGGCCCCGCAGCCGGAGATCGAGCTCGAGCAGGCGGACTTCCCTTTTGAGGGTGACTCGGGAACCTGGAGCAGGGGGCGATCCTGTCCTCCTTCAATGTGGCGCGGGATCGGAGGGTCTGAGAATAAGTGATCGAGGAGACCAACGACATCATCCCCGCCTCCTCATGGCTAGCGAGCAGAGGCTGCTCGAGCTCAACGCTCGGTGCCATGACGAGGCGGCGTGGTAGCTTAGAACAAGGCATCCCGTGAGTGGCGGGCTAAGCTGAAGGCCTGGCAACTCAATGGAGCTCCGGCGAAACCTGCGACGATGCTGCATCTCCAGGTGCGTATAAAAGGGTGGCGAGGCGGGTGCGAGAGCAAGCGGTCGAGGGGAAGAACAACGGCAAGGCTGGCCCATCGCGCCCTTCCGACTGATAACTAGTAGGCTATGTTTTAATTAAATTGTAACCGTTTTGATTCAGCTTCAGAGTGTGGCGTTTTGGAGGCTAAGCTACATGTAGCTCTTTATTTTTAAAGGCTTAAAATTCATATTTTAAAATTTCAAAAAGATATGAAACAAAATTCTAGAGGTAGCAAATAATGTATGCTACAAATGGTGCAAAATCTCAATGCAAACTGATTTGTATTATAGGCTACACGAAATTGACAAAATCTATAAAAAAAAATTAGTAGTCTTAAAATGTGTACTATTCAGTATAAAATTTATCAGAATTTGTCATTTTTGTGTAACCTAGAATATAAAGTAGTTTGAATTGAGATTTTACACCATTGTAGTATATATCATTGGCCATCTCCAGAATTTTAGTTTGGATTTTTTTAAATTTTGAAATATGAATTCTAAGTGTTTGAAAATAAAATACTACTTGTAGCTCGGCCTCTATTTGAAGTTTTCCTTTCAACTTTGTATACATAACTAAATTTGAATGCAATTCACCATTTAGTTTGAATTTGCCTCGACCACTAATTTTTTTTTGGAAATGCACCATTTAGTTTGAATTCGCCTCGTCCACTAAAAATTTATGGGAGTTACAAGGGAGCTACTGTTGGTGTTTTCAAGGATAGCGCTTGTGCCGGCATCTATTTTAGAACGCGTCGGTCAAGATACTCTGAGTTCTCGGTGATTCCTTTTTTTCCTTTGTGTCGTCGTCTCCTTCTGTCCATGGATCGAGTGTGTGATTGGGCAGGACGAGCTGAAACGAAATGCAGTAGCTGAGTGCATTGCGTCTAGATACGTCTCTGCCTGACGGATGATGAGTTTCCGCGGGAAAGTTTTTCCGGTAAAGCGGCATTTGCGTAGCGTACCGCGCCCGCGCCCGCGTGGTACGTTGGATGGGGACGGGGATAGATCCGTAGGTAGATAGTGGGAAATCCGTCAGGTTGGGGAATCGCTTGGCCTACACGTGTTCCTGTCTCCGATCACCTAGCTAGTTACTACTACTGCTACGCTAGTTACATTCAGCAGATCGAAGTGGTAATCGAATGAAAGAGTAAGTAGCGTAGATTATCGTTTCTTGGCATCAACTGATAAGAGTTAGTACATTCAGCTGAATGTAACTAGCGTCCTTGCCATCAACTTGTAGAAATGATAATCGAATGAAAGAGTAACTAGCGTAGATTATCATTTCCACTCTTTTCTTTCTTAAGGAAAATGGAAAAGAGTTACAAGTTGATGCCAAGGACGCTTTCGATCTATCTGTGTTATCATAGGGAGCAGCTCTGGGTTGCCGGATGTTACATCGCACTCACACGCGCCCGTGGATTGGAAACACGTCTGATGAACGCCACGGCGAGCGCGTCGCTGCCGAAAGTTCCCAACGCGCGCGCGCACTGTCTCTGAAGGATGAATGGATGATCATCCGTCAGCTCACGTCACGGACCACTGCCATGGAAAATCTAGCCGTTTATCCCCGAAAAAAAAAGAACAACGGTTTACGGGCCTGACAGTTAGAATCCGTGTTCCTGGTCAGATATTCTCTGGGCACCAATGGAGATCAGCAACCAATAGAGATCAGCAAAGCTGATCGGTGTGGAGCAGCTTCCGTGCTTGCACAAATCCTTTCGTTTATTTTTGTTGGAAGTGCTTTCATATCTCCGGAATCACCTTTTCTCTTCAAAGAGTTAACTACGAGGGGCACCCAAGAGCTACAACAAACGTGCAAATAGTACTACAACAGATGTGCAGATCATGGTGTAGTGGCACTTAAACTGTTTTACGGTGTAAAACTCATTAGCTTAATCCGTATTGCACAAATGGAAAAATCACCACGCTAGGGCGGTCAGGCCGGTAATTTTGCAAAAGAAAAACATGGGTCTCGATTGTTAGATGTATATATCTGTATATTGTAGTTTCTCCATATGTTAGGGAGCTTTCTGCATATGTGCACCTGTACATGTACTATATATTGTGGCTTTTGGCCCCTGGTAATACAACAAGCATATTACCCTAACATGGTATCAAAGCAAAATTGATCCCCTAGTTCCCCGGCCGACGGTGCTTGTTCATCTCCGTCCGTCCGCGGTCGATCTCCTTGTCCCGGCCGATCTCCTCGTCCCGGCCGATCTCCTCGTCTTGCGGATCTTCTCTGGCTCCGCCCCGGCTCTCTGTCCCGCTCGCGCCAGGCCTCACCGCGCCGCCCCGCCCGCTGCTTCGCTCGACTCGCGCCAGGGCCAGGGCTCCTCGCGCCCGACGCGCCAACTCAGCTCCCGACACTCTCCACGCAGAGCCGTCCCCGTCCAGGAGCCGTCCTCGTCCAGGACGAAGGATTCTCCTGCAGTCGCCCCGATCCGCCCCGATCCGCCAGGACTCGCTCCGCTCCCTCCTACCGTCGCCCCGATCCGATCGCCTGCGTGGCCCCCCCTGCCCGCTGCCCGCTCTGCTCCCGCCTTATCTTTGGGCCTCCCTTCGATACTTGGTATTTGTCCGCTGCCTCCGTGTATGACGGCTAGCCATTCTTTGTCGCCGTTTGCGGCCTCTTCACGCGACTCTGCCCGCGCTTCACCGACTTTTGTGGCCTCTTCATGCGGCTCTGCCCGCGCTTCGCCGACTTCGTCTACGTCGGCCCGCCGCTCTACATCGACTTTTGCAGCCTCTTCCCGCGGTTATGGCCGCGCTTCGTCGGCTCCGTCTACGTCGGCCTGCCGCTCTACATCGACTTTCGCGGCCTCTTCACGTGGTTATGACCGCGCTTTGCCGACTCTGTCTTCATCGGCGTGTTGCTCTCCGTCACCCCCTTTGGTGGCCTCTGTGCGTGTGGGTGATAGCTCCTCGTCGGCACCTGATTGTACGTCGACCTCTCCAGTCGCGCCCCTCTCTGCGCATGAGATAGCGCAGCTTCACCGCCTGCTTGATGCTTGGGATTCCAGTTTACGTCAGCAGCCTCGCGGTCCGAGTCTCCGCCCTCGTCCTCCTTGCACCTACTATGGCAAGGTTGGCCACACTTCCTCCACCTGTTGCAGGATCCCAGTTTACGTCAGCAGTTCCAGGATCGTCAGCAGGCTGGCTCTTCAGGATCTTCTGCAGTTGCACTCTACGATCGGAGACATTCTCGGGGTCTTCGTGGTGCCGCTCGCTACTACGGACTCTTCCTCGCCGGGCGCTGCCGGTTCCGTGCTCGGCTCTTCGGCACTGCGCGACCACCGGTTTCTACACGATCAGTACGTCCCCGTGGTATCCGGATTCCGGAGCTTCCTTTCATATGACCTCTGAGTCTTCTATTCGTCACGCTCTTCGGTCTCTTATTTCTCCTGTCCGTGTTGTCACGGCTGATGGTACCTCTATTCCTGTTTCTAGTAGAAGCACCCTTTCTACTCCCTCTTTCTCTCTCCCTGATGTTTCTCATGTTCCTCGCCTTCAGATGAACCTTTTCTCTGCTAGCCAGCTCACCGATTCTGGTTGTCGCGTCATTCTTGACGCTGAGTCTTGTGCGGTTCAGGATCGTCGCACACAGGCCCTGGTTGGAGCTGGCCCTCGTAGCCGTAAGTCTCCGGGGCTTTGGGAGTTAGACTGGCTTCGTGTTCCTTCCGCTGCCACTCCATCTGTCAGTTCTCCTCCGGTTGTTGCCTCTGTCACCGGCTCTTTTCAGCAGTGGCATCATCGTCTTGGTCACCTTTGTGACTCTCGCCTGTCGTCTTTGGTTCATCGTGGCCTTCTAGGATCTGTCTCTGGAGATGGGTCGTTACACTGTCAGGGTTGTAGGTTAGGCAAACAGATTCAGCTTCCTTATCCTACTAGTGTGTCTGTCTCTCAGCGACCGTTCGATTTAGTCCATTCAGATGTTTGGGGTTCGTCTGCCTTCGCTTCGAAAGGGGGTCATCGATACTATATCTTATTCATTGATGATTTTTCACGGTACACCTGGGTGTTTTTCATGCACTCTCGCAGTGAGGTGCTCTCTATTTATAAGCGTTTTGCGTCCATGGTCCGCACTCAGTATTCCTCACCCATTCGCGTGTTCCGTGCTGATTCTGCTGGTGAGTATATCTCCCAACACCTTCGTGGTGTCCTTGCTGAGGAGGGCACCCTCGCTCAGTTTTCTTGTCCCGGCGCGCATGCTCAAAATGGCGTCGCCGAGCGTAAGCATCGTCATCTTCTTGAGACCACTCGTGCTATGATGATTGCTTCTTCTCTTCCGCCACATTTCTGGGCTGAGGCTGTTGCTACGTCGGCCCACCTCATTAACATTCAGCCTTCCGCTGCTCTACAGGGTGGCATTCCTCTCGAGCGTCTCTCTGGTGTTTCTCCGGACTACTCGACTCTGCGTTCATTTGGTTGCGTCTCGCTATGTCCTTCGCCTCCTCGCGAACGCACCAAAGCGACCGCTCGGTCTGGTTGAGTGTGTTTTTCTCGGATACAGTGATGAGCATAAGGGCTATCGCTGTTGGGACCCTGTTGGTCGTCGAATGTGCATCTCTCGTGACGTCACGTTTGATGAGACGCGTCCCTTCTATCATCGCCCCATCTCGGGTACTTACCCGGTGGATGATATCTCTTTTCTTCTTTTTCCGGATGCACCCCCTGCTGTCCCTCCTCCCCTCCCTCCTACTTCTGATGCGCCCCCTTCGGCGCCATCTTCTCGTTCGTCTAGTCCACCTAGTACTCCTCGTTCTCCGGCTTCGGCTCCTTCCGATGCTGTCCCTTCTTCCTCTTCTTCTGATGACTTGTCTTCTGCAGATGAGCTTCCCCCTTCACGGTCTGTTCGTCAGCGTCGTGCTCCAGCTCGTTACTCTTGTCGAGGGTACTCCTCGTCAATGCCCTCCGATAGGGGCTTAGGGTTGACGGAATCCTGCAAGCTGACACGAGACATCGGTTCACAGACAAGCGGGGAGAGCGATTTACCCAGGTTCGGGGCCCTCGATGAGGTAAAACCCTTACGTCCTGCCTGTCTGTTCTTGATTATGATGATAATGGGTTACAATGGGGTGCCGAATAGTTCGGCTAAGATCTCGTCGAGATGGCTATTGCTATGATGACCTAGCTCTAAGCTTTTTATGGCTAAGATTGTTAAGATCGATTCTGTCCCTCGGCAGCCCCTCTCCTGGCCTTTATATAGGAGGCCAGGTCTCAAGGGTCCTAACCGAGTACGACTAGATTTACAGTAGTTTAGATCCAATCTTTCCTTGTTTGTTCGCTTCCTTGTCTTGCCCGTCAAGGAATCTTCTAGTGCGCCGACCTAGTGGCCCATCTCGCCTTCAGGTATCTTCATGGGCCTCCAATTTGTCAATACCAGATAGGGCAATACTGGTTACCCGAAGGGTAATGCCCACGTCAACTCTCCTAGTCAGTATGGTCTCTCTGTCGTTTCCGAGCCGACTTCTTATCGGGATGCCGAGCATCATCCTGAATGGCAGCTTGCCATGGCTGAGGAGATCGCTGCGCTTGAGCGCACTAGCACTTGGGATCTTGTTTCTCCCCTTATCGGTGTTCGTCCCATCACGTGTAAGTGGGTCTATAAAATTAAGACTCGCTCCGATGGATCTCTTGAGCGCTATAAAGCGCGTCTTGTGGCTCGTGGTTTTCAGCGGGAGCACGGCCGTGACTATGATGAGACTTTTGCCCCTGTGGCTCATACGACTACTGTGCATACCCTTCTTGTTGTTGCTTACGTTCGCCGCTGGTCTGTCTCCCAGCTTGATGTTCAGAATGCTTTCTTAATGGCAAGTTGAGTGAGGAGGTTTACATGCAGCCTCCTCCTGGGTATTCTGTTCCCGATGGGATGGTTTGTCGTCTTCGACGTTCTCTCTATGGTCTCAAACAGGCCCCTCGTGCCTGGTTTGAGCGCTTCGCCTCTATGGTGACTTCTGCTGGTTTCTCTCCTAGTCTTCATGATCCGAGCACTTTTCGTTCACACTTCTCCTCGTGGACGTACTCTTCTTCTTCTCTATGTTGATGATATGATCATTACCGGTGATGATCCTGAGTATATTGCCTTCGTCAAGGCTCGTCTTCGGGATCGGTTTCTTATGACTGATCTTGGTCCTCTTCGCTATTTTCTTGGCATTGAGGTTTCATCCACTTCGATGGCTTTTCTATCTCTCGGGAAAAGTACATTCGGGATCTTCTTGCTCGTCTTTGCTCTTGGGGATGAGCGCACGGTTGATACTCCTATGGAGCTTAATGTTAAGCTTCGTCCTACGATGGTGATCCTCTTCCTGATCCCACCCGTTATCGCCATCTTGTTGGGAGTCTTGTTTATCTTGCTGTCACTCGTCCTGATATTTCTTATCATGTTCATATTCTGAGTCAGTTTGTCTCAGCTCCTACCACCGTTCGCTATAGTCATCTCCTCCGTGTTCTTCATTACCTTCGTGGCACGATCACTCGTCGCCTTTTCTTTCCCCGTTCCAGCTCTCTCCAGCTCCAGTGCTATTCGGATGCTACGTGGGCGAGTGATCCTACGGATCGTCGTTCACTTTCTGCTTACTGTGTGTTTCTTGGTGGTTCGCTTGTTGCTTGGAAGACGAAGAAACAGCTCGCAGTTTCCCGTTCGAGTGTTGAGGCTGAGTTGCGGGCTATGGCTTTGTTGATTGCTGAGGTGACTTGGTTACGGTGGTTGCTTGCAGATTTTGGGGTCTACGTTACGACACCCACTCCACTTTTGTCTGACAGTACAGGTGCTATCAGTATTGCACGTGATCCGGTCAAGCATGAGCTGACCAAGCATATTGGTGTTGATGCTTTTTACACACGTGCTCAGGCATAGGATGATGTTGTTGCGGTTCATTATGTGCCTTCAGATTTGCAGTTGGCAGATTTCTTTACGAAGGCACAGACTCGAGCGCAGCATGATTTCTTACTCTCCAAACTCAGTGTTGTGGATCCAACATGAGTTTGAGGGGGGGTGTTAGATGTATATATCTGTATATTGTAGTTTCTCCATATGTTAGGGGGCTTTCCGCATATGTGCACCTGTACATGTACTATATATTGTGGCCTTTGGCCCCCTGGTAATACAACAAGCATATTACCCTAACATCGATGACAACGAGTCTTCTGGTCCTCCTTTTGTTTGGTCGGTACAAATAGTCAGAATGGTCATGGTTGCTTGGCATGTAAGCGGGTCTTGGTGAAAATGAGGTTTCTCCCCTCGCCTCAACCTTGTGTTCTCATTTCCCGGATGGGGTTTAGGAAGGGTTTTGGAGTACATTATCATGTACGGTTAGAGGTGGATTAAGAGGCGGACCTACAATGCATGGGGGTGTTTGCACCGGGTTTCATGACGTGGAGCTGGCTACCCCTTATTGCACCCTCCGTTCCCGATGAGCTCAACAACAGCCTTCACGTAACTTCTATTTTTCCGTCAAAGTGGTACACCACAGAGGAGGAATAAAGCCACACTAGGTTGGGCTCCTATGCTTAGGTGAGGTGTGAAAGACCTGTATTTTTTCACCAACTTGAACACCACACATGTACGAACAGGAGCTCGAATCCATTGTATCGTCCAACTGGAATAAATCGGGATGAATGGGCCGCGGATAAATAATGGGGGAAATAGTGGCACAAAAGGGACGAACCAGGTACGTGTAGTAGTCCCAGACCTAGTCGATGTTGCCGTGCTCCACGTTAAAGACGTCCAAAGCCTTCATCGCCCTCTTTTGGAACTCGGCGACCAATGTTTTTTCCTCCACGCGGGGGGAGGGGGAGGGAGGGCCCCTCGGTGGCTCACATAGGCCACCGCACCTAGAGCTCGTCCTCGTAAAGGATGAAAGACTCGAGGAACCTATGATAAAGAGGATCTCCTCCACTACTCCATCTGGCCCTCCACAGGCAGCAAGTCCCCGAGATTTGCCATCGGATGGTCCTAGAACAACTTGAGGTCAGCCTCGGTCGCCAACATGGCCGTTTGGTCCGCCAGAGTGATAGGAGCGAGCCGAAGGATGAGGGTGATAGGGGAATGACGATTTGATTGGGTGCGTCTTGTTTTAGCCGAAGGGAGAACCATCATGTAAATTACATGGAAGTTGGGGTGGCTCCTGCAAAAATACAAACGCAAGCCACTTGCCAGTGTGGCCTTCTACGTTTCAAATGCTTAGTGATTCATACTAAAAATGAATGTAAAATGCAAGTTTAAGAGGCACTAACCAAATTTTGCAAGTTTGTGGGAGAATTTGCACAACTAGGACAAGTTCTTCAACCTCTGCATCCCATTTTGCAAGTTTTGGAGCTATTTGTGGATCCATGACAAGTTCTTGGGTTCCCCATTATTTAACTAATTCTTAATAGATAATCCAAATTAAGATGATGCAATGAGATTTAGTGGAATCATACTGTCTGTCTAAACTAGTGATTCTTAAAATTTTAACCTTCCTTAGAAGTTCAGTTAGAAATGATCCCCGCCAAAACTTTGACAAAATCTAACCATGTTGCTCAATGCCATCCTCTAAGGCAACGAGATTGGTTATGTCATCCCCACATATCTCATCATTTAAAAGACTCGGTATCTTCACGAGCGAAGCTAAAATTGCAAGATCAACCGTCACGGTCCATAGTGTTCAATTGTTAGAGCTCGAAACCATGGTCCATGGCACTGGTCCCCTGATGTTAGAAAAAATCGTAGTACAGTGCTGAAAATTGTGAACTTGTTGCATATTACCAATGCATGAATAGGGACTAAATTGTAACAAAATCAAGAATTAAGCATGTCCCGCATTGCATTGTTACCCTAAATTTCAAGGGAATGCCTTGTAAAGCCGAATAGAAGGAGTACATAAATGGGTGATTTATCTTCTAATTTCTAACAATTTGGAATACTTGTTTGCTAATTTTAAACAAAAATTTGAATTTGTCCAGTTAAGTCCTTAATATCCACTCTCTGGAGGAATACGCCCATGCAAATGCTGAACAGAAGAGGGATCTAATGTGATTTATTTTTCAAAGGCCTTGAAAAAATACCTAAGGAAAGCAAATTTGATTTAGTTAGCTCAGCTCTCTATGACGTTACCTTGGCCTATTAGCCATCTGTCCCCATCTTCGATAAAGGGAGACTAGAGTATACAAGACGAAACGCGTAGATCAGAACATCTTATCATGTTTTGCAAAGCCGCAACACGTTGCTTTGAACAAAACCAAATGTTGGGTAGTTTGAAAGCTGATTCAACATACTTTTCTCATGAAGCTTATCATGTTGATCACCTAGGCAATTTAGACTACTCGCAATGCACATATTTTTCACGGTGTTACTCCAAGTCTATATAGATGCAGGAGGAAATTTAAGGATGAGGTGGCTCTCCTGGTTTAGGAGGCTAAGAAGAAAGCTTATCAAGGCCTGACAACATGGGTGACTAACTTTGTATAGATCTTACAGTTGCCGTAGGCCTAGGGCCTTTTTCTTTTTCTAACTCTCATTTTAGTTGCTAATTCTAGCAATTAGCCTCTTAAATGCACATACTGATAATTTTATAAAAATATACAGTGAGGAAACTCACTGACCATCCTTAAGCCCTTAAAAAACCAAATGTTGGCGATTTGTAGCAAATCCAAAGAAAGCAAGGTTGCACATCCATTTCCTCGACTCTGTCATCCTGATTCAATTTATTATTTTGGTAAATTATTGTAGCAAGATGTCAATCATATATCTTATTTTAGTTCCTTAGGACCACCTACAGAACTCGTGCTAAGTGCCGAAAAGTCATACGGAACTTCAACCGGGACATTTGTTGACCCGTCGACGTGTTGCTCTAGTTTTTCACTATGCAGTGCCATGAAGCTTTCGATATCCTTGACAAAGGTACTATTTACAGTAGCTGCCCCGATTATCGTACTAATTCACAACGAAGCAAGGTCAATTCCAAGCTAGCCAACAAAGTGATAGAGTGGGTCATGTTCAGTAAGTTAAAATGCAATTTACCGTCGACATGGTGTTTCTGCACCATATGCGTCCTTTATTTAAAATGTATTTTAAACATATTTAAAAATGTTAAATAAATATAAAAAATATCTTGTGTATACCTTGACATGTTACATGCTCATAAATTTGTTTTAGCAAAAGTTGACATATTTATTTTCTTTTTTACACAGGGCATATTTGTGAAGCTTTACGTGCACACATAGAACATGTCCCTCTACATGCGAAAAATCATATTTTTTATAATTTTTTAAAATATGTTTTGTACATACGGGTGCATATGCACCCGGGATCAGAGTTTTGAGTTTCTGATTTACGGTAAGCAATACAATTAGTTCTCACCAGTATGCAGGTGTTTTGTCTGAAACTCCGCAGGATTACTACTGTTTACCCGCTACAACGGTACCATATCTCGAAGAAATGGGCGCAACATGCCGATCATGATCAGTTTTCCTTTTGTTCAGGGAGCACGATCATTGCCTATTCATGACCATATTAAGGTGAAATAGTAGAGTGTAGACCGGCCATAATGAGAGAGTTCGCAGGGAATCATCGTCATCATCACGACACATTTGTTCTTCCGATGGACAACGACGGTCACACGTGCGCACCGGGAAGGGTGGGATTTCTGACTTGGAGGCAACTACGATTGTTTTTCTCTTTGATTCAAGGATCAAGCCTATGATTGTTGCCGTACTGCTTGGGGATCTTTCCCCTCGTGGTAGCCCACGCTCTCACTTGGGATAGGCGTGTAGGTGTACGCACGATCAAACCATTTCTAGAGAATTTTGTAGATTTGGAATTGCAAAAAAATGACATATCGAAAGATGTGCAATCAAACTTTACAAGCTTGACCCGTAAATTATAATGATGCATACAAAACCGTAAACTATATAGGGCACCCGAAACCGACATTTAGAACACGTGCTACAAGTTCTTTTTTTTTTTGCAAAACAATTAAGTATGTATATATAAGAGACACCTAGCATGTTAGGAACTTTCAATTAGAAATCAGCTCATAGCTTTTCTTGCAGTTGTGGCTACCATCAGCAAAACCTCAAGACAGGCCAAGCATCCAGGAACTGGTAAATCAATTAAGGTGTGCTCACGCGGAGGTGCTGGCAAGTGATGCCTAGGAGTGACCTCGGTGGCGGGATTTGGGAGTCTAGGCTAACCTGAAGCGTCCTACGGCTACTGCTTTTAGTTGCGCTCTATCTCAAACTTTGGCTAAGCTGTATACCGCAGCATGTAATCCTTAATCTTGTGGTTTGAACTTGAGGGCTTTATTAATTTAAAGTCTTTAAAGTCGGGCACTAAGCTGCCTTTTATCTATAAAAAAAGAAATCAGCTCATAGCTTGAAGGGTCAAACCAAAGTATTTTGTCAAATTTATGGTAAAGAACTACTAAATACGTAGTGTTAATAACACGTAAAAAGTACTTTAGCTTGGGGCCATGGCCCCAACTCTTCGCAAATTGTAAAAATAGTTTTTGGTATATAGACATGTGTTTATTTATGTGTACTACTGGATCATTTTTTATTTTAGGCGCGTACCTGTTTATTGTGCATAGTCACAATTGCTCATGATTTTTCCACGGGCCACAAGTTCTCAACATGATGAGACATCTAGTATTTTGTAGGGCTTCTCAAAATGCAGTCACATACCAAGAAAACTCGAGGATCAACAAGTGCTTTTGCATCCACCACGTGCATGAAATCTGCTTTGTACGATTTACTCATCTCTGCAAGTAACTATTTGTAGTATTACAAATCATTTTGGTCACTGAGCAAAAAAGGAAAAGTATAGTCCTGGCGCAGCTCTATCTTCATCGATATGATGTGTGCATCGTAAACCAGTTGATTTGATGGTATCAACACAAAGGTATAAGCAAATAACACAATATGCTACCACTTGTCGATAAAAAAATCCTGGAAAGGTACCAAATCTTGGCATATCCTGATCGACAAACGAGGCTCGTATCTACACCGTACTAAAATTGGTTCGCTCATTAGGTATGTACGTCTTTTTTCTCCTTTTGGAATCATTTGATGGTTGGTGCTTTTTTCTAGGTTCCTAAACGATCATATCACGACACATGGATTTCATATTCACTAGTATAATTTTACTCTTGCGCACACCTACGTGCTAAGAGCAGCGGGGGGGGGGGGGGCATTGGCCCCCTTTAGCCCCAACTATGCTCCCCTAATATGGTGCACCATTGTTTTTTTATGTATATATAGGCTTGTGCTTATGCATTTTAGGTCTGCCCTAGGAGCGATGTAAGTTGAATCCTATGTTCGGCCCTCGTGGTGACCAAGCTCTCGTGGCTCATGCTCGACGTGTACCGAATGGCTGCGCTTTTTCTCTTACTGGCTAGGAGAAAAATGAAAACATAATTCTTGTGGCATTCATCAACGAACTTAAAGTCAACACAGATGCAGTGTGTAAGAAGAAGAACCGACCGAGTGTGTCCCCCCAAAAAAATGTCAACCGGTCTATGCTACGAAAATTTAAAATAAGTAAAGCGAGGGTGGAGGGGAGGGGGGCATGGCCCCCTTTGGCATGAACTATGCTCCGGCAATGCACACCATTGTTTTATGTATATATAGGCGCGTGCTTATGTTTCGTAGGTCCGCCCTGGGAGCGATTTATGCGGAATCCTATGCCGGGTCCTCGTGGTGGCCGAGCTCTCGTGGCCCGACCATGCTCGACGTGTACTTAATTTACCACGCGCAGGAAATTTCATGTGTACGATTTTCTGAAATTATTTTGCTACGGGTAACTTTTTTTATAGTACTACTACAAATCATTTTGGTCACTGAAGTAATACCAGAAAGTATAGAAAGTGTTTATATACTCGTGGTGGGCAGCCCTATCTTGGCTGAAATGATATGATGATATGTGCATCGCAAACCGGATGATTTGATGGTATCAACACGAAAGTATAAGCAAATAACATAATATGCCACCACTTGTCGATAAAAATTCCTAAAAGGCTACCAAATCTTGGCACATAGTTAATCAACATACGTACGGTGATCGTCTATTGCGAGTATGCTAAAAATGGTTCGCCCGTTAGGTACGTACGTCTTTTTCCTCCTTCTGGAATCAATTTGATACTAGACCTTTTTTTGTAGGCTCCTAGACGATCCTGTCACGACACATGGAGTTCATATCCGCCATTATTTTATTCGTAAGCACACCTACGCTACGTACGTAAGATGAGCACTAGAGGAAGATCGAAGCTGCGTCGAGTGGAGTGGAGGCCACGTACACGCGCACGCACGGAGGAAGGTGAAGAGTGGAGTACGAGGCAGCAATGGAGTGGGGCCGGAGCCAGAAGTCGCCAACTTGGTGCCGGTCGCCGTCGGTCGAGTTCGAGCTAGAGCGCGTGCTGCGCGAGGTCTTGACCTCGGTCCGCCATGGCAGCGAGGCTGGGGAGGATGTGGAGGACCGCACGCGCTCCCGAGCACCAGCGCTCGCGCCCCCACGCCCCGGCTTGCCGCTACCTGTCGCGCCAGGATTGGTACTCGCTCGCAACGGCCACCTGGGGAGGAGACCGGGATCTTGTGCGACGGCGCGCGCAGCTGCGGCGTTCCCCGTACTACCAGAGGACCATGCCTCGCGCCAGCGCTGGCAAGGACGCAAATGTACGCCGGAATACGAACATCTCCAATCATCGTTTTCCAAATGACGTCTACTAAAATGTCGATCGAACGTTTAGAGGATGCTACCGTGTGGTGACTCTTTTAGAGCGCGACTCTAGATCGTGTTTGGTAGCTATTTTGGGCATCCCGCGAGGCAGACCCAGAGCAAGCTCCCATGCACGTTGTGGATTTTGTTTGGCTGGCCGTGAAGAAATTTTGTGCACTAGGTGGGCAACAGGCACTAGTAGAAAAAAGATCTACCATCCTAACCCATTAGTTTCCAAAAGGCCGTGAAGAAATTTTGTCCACTAGGTGTTTAACTTTTTTTTTGCAAAAAAGGTTTGAAAAATGGTAAAACCGCATTAACATTTGCATACGACGTCGGACAAAAAAACGTATAATATATCAAAATCACCGTGGGAAAAAGTTACATCCGAATTCACCCGGGTTTACCCAGTTAGCCAAATTTTAGATTCTCAAAATTCCAAATGAAAATACGAAAGCAGGAAGATTTTAGTTTTTGCTATAAATTACAGATTATATATATTTTTTTTTGAAAAAATAAAATTAATAATTGCATCCTGCATAAAGATTACTATTACTTTTACCCAATTATTAGATTTTCAAATTTTTAGGTTTTAGGTTTGGCAAAAACAATATTTAAAAAATACAAATAATACAAATTAAAAAGTTAATATTTATTTATTTATTCAAGATTATTATTACATCATTACTTTTGTTTATTAAAAAATTATTTGAAATTCAAACAATAATGAAATGTGACATTGACCAACATGTTAAGAGAATTGATATGATACTAGTATCACATACATGCGCGCGAAGCACTTGGATGCGGGACGGAATGAAACTCGGAAGTTAAGCGTGCTAGTGCTAGAGTAGTGGGAGGATGGGTGACCGAGCGGGAAGTTTCACCACGAGTAAGTAATTTGACTAGAGAGATAGAGACTAAACTACGCAAATAACTGAAATAATAGAAATTCTGAAAAAATAGAGAAAAAATGGACTGAAAAAATAGAAAAAATAAAATTAGAAAAATTCACCTGGAGACATTTTCGCCCCGACACACGGAACCCACGTGGATTGACCTTTAGTCCCGGTTCGTAAGCAACCAGGACTAAAGGGGGGGCCTTTAGTCTCGACCCTTTAGTCCCGGTTGCACTTATGAACCGGGACTAAAGGCCCTTTTTTTACTAGTGAGGGGTGCAGCTGAAGAGAACATTTCCCTGATGCACAACTAAGTTTGGAGCCTTTGTTACTTGTATTTCTGCCTCCCCGGTGCACGTTTTGTTGCATAACCTGTTGCACTACCTCTCATTGAGCTAATAAGTAGTAGTAAAAAAATTCTTACCCTGACGCACGGAACCCACGTGGATTGACCTTTAGTCCCGGTTCGTAAGCAACCGGCTAAAGGGGGACCTTTAGTCTCGACCCTTTAGTCCCGGTTGCACAACCGGGACTAAAACCCGTTATGAACCGGAACTAAAGGCCCTTTTTTTACTAGTGAGGGGTGGAGCTGAAGAGAACATTTCCCTGATGCACAACTAAGTTTGGAGCCTTTGTTACTTGTATTTCTGCCTCCCCGGTGCACGTTTTGCTGCATAACCTGTTGCACTACCTCTCACTGAGCTTATAAGTAGTAGTAAAAAAAAATCTTACCCTGATGCACAGCCCAAGAAGATCCGTCCCTGGTGGGCAATTACCCCCTCGTTTGGTTGACTACATAAAACACGTTTTTGGCTATGCTCATGTAGAGAAATGTTGCTTGGTTGTGCACGTAAGGCTGCATATTGTTACTATGGTTTAAATATCGTGAGCTTACCATGTCGCTGCATATTGCATACGATCCTATTGCTTCCGGTGCCAAGGACTTGTCTTGGTCGTGCACTGGTAAGATAAGACCGTAGGATGACATTAATGTAAGCAAGGAATAAGGAAATCAATATATTCTTGAATCGTCAGCCAACAAATTAATAAGCCCTAGTTAGAAAAGTTACTAACACATGTACCTATGTTTTTTTGCGGCAAGCTCGATTACGGTTCTTGTATCGTGGTGTCAATTTGCGATGGGATGATGTCACATTAGCCACACCCGACTCCTTTTTCCTTCTATGGCGAGCCACACATCACTCGACGAACTAGAGAAAGTTGTAAACCGTTGTGATATGTTTCCAATGGCTTTTCTTGGGTAATCATTATTGTTCGACCTCCCCATGAGATATTGATAGAGGTTAGATGGGTCGAGGATGGACGAGTGTACATCTAAACAAAATGTGGGTGCAAGATGCACTACCATCAATATCGCTAGGCGCACAAAGTACTCATTAAAGCCTATATGCCCCTTCCAACGGTGGCGAATCTAGCCCAATATGCTAGGGGTGGAGCTAGCCTAATTTGGGCTTGGATTTGTTTTCCTTTTTTTTCTGTAGTTGATATATATGGGCTAGGCCAACTCTTAGGGTGGGCCCCTTCCATGTAGCTGGGCCCATCACCGCTTCCCCGGATCATACTCACCGTGAATTGCAAAAAAAAAAAGCACAACCGACACATTAGGTGCCACACCGTGCAGCCACCCACATCCAGGCGTCATAGAGTAGGTAGATAGACAAAAAAAGTCACAGGTCGCAGCAAGATGCGACAAACAGACATGGGACCCACACCCGTCATCGTGACCTCCGATGGCCCATCCACACCTCATGCTCACCGTTAATTGCCAAAGACCACAACATGGCCCATCCACACCTCATGCTCACATAGAGGCGCCGCACCGTGCAACCACCCACATCATGATGTCATAGAGTAGATAGATAGAAAAAAATATCACGAGTCACAACAAGATGCGGCAACGTGTACATGGGACCCGCACCCGTCGTTGTGACCTTAGATGCCCCTTCCCACCTCAGGCTCACGTATTGTGAATTGCCAAAAACCATAACCTGCTCACATGCATATATCGATGGATATATAGACGCACCACACCGTGCAGCCACCCACGTTGAGACTTCATAGAGTAGATAGATAGATGGAAGGAAATGTTCGCATGGCACGGAAAGACACGACATAGAGGATGTGACCCTGCACCTGTCATTGTGGCGTATAACACGTCGCACAACTCACATACGCTGCTAATGTGGTGACGAACTGGAGTAATCTTGCCCCTTGGCAATTTCGTCATATTATTGCTATGTTGCTATATGGACTAGTTATCTAACACTGCTTACATTGGGATCAATCGGAATCTGCCTTAGGGCATCAATGACAAATATATATATCATGACACAGGTTAAGATTATGATATATAATGCACCACCATCTACATAAACGATTATGCCATATATTGCACTACCATTTATATTACACATGCAAGAAACACCTTTAAATATCTGTCAAGATGCTAAGAATAGACTAAAATTACCAAGTTTACGTTAACCTAAATCCATCATGGAGACATAAAAATAACTACTATGGTATACGTAAAGTTTATGCCATATACTGTACTACCATATTTTTTGCGGGGATCTAGTGTTTTTAAAAATCTAAACCCATTTCAAATGCATAAATTACTCATGCTAATATATGGCATACATTGCACTACCATCTATACCGCGATATAGAAAAAATTCTCATTAAACCCTCTCTATGCCCCTTCCCTGGCCCATACTCACCGTGAATTGCCCAAAAACACAACCAACTCAAACATAAGGCTCCACACCGTGCAGCCAACCACACCGAGACATCATAGATTAGATAGATAGAGAGATACATTCATGGGGCATAGGTAGATGTGGCAAAGAGCATGTGGTCCCCACACCCATCATGGTGGCCCATGAGGCGTCTCACAACTCACGGACTTTGTTAACCGCAATGAAATCCAATACTCTTTCCCCTTGGTAATTTCATCGTCTTCTGTGATGATGCTATAAGGACTAGTTGTGACCGTAACACGACATGTCCATAACAAGTGAACTAAGTAAACAACTAGAGTAAAATAAACTAAACAAGTGAAGTAAACTAACTAAAAGCAGTAAAGGTTTGTTTGTTTTGGGGTTTTGGGTGCAAATAATAAAGATAATTTTTTTGTATTTTCGAATTAAAATAGTGCTGCAAATAGAAAGTAAGATAAATGCAATGGGTAGGTGTTTCTTATGATTAAAATTGGACTGGGGTTCATGAGTTCACTTGACTATTCTCACTTTTAAGTTATACTGGACAATAACAATTCATCAATGAGATATGAGGAAAATAACTTTAACATGTATAAGATACAAATTCATATGAGCATCACGTCCTAACATAGAGATGATGCAACAATTCTCTCTTATACTCCACGAGATAGGAAAAACTTCAAGCAATCTTGTATTAAGAATTAACAGAGTATAGCCATTATTAAGTACTTTGACATGATGTTTGAATATCAAGTATGCTACCTTGATTAAACAAGATCATCACTTTTATCACGGGATGAACATAGCACATGCATTCACTTTATCCCTATGAGATAGCAAAAGAAAAGGCAAAGCCAAAATAGATCATGAATTGTCACTATTCAATCACTAAAACCATGATATTCCATATAAAACACATCACCCCATACACGTTCTTGCATACAAGTTGGATCAGAACCAATACTTAAGAACGGTACATAATATGTATCTATCAATACATCTTACACAAAGTATAGCGAAATCTCATAGTATCATATCATACAATAAAGATCCACCACATAGGTAATACAAATATGACCATAATCATGTTGGGTAGCTCATATGGTACTAAGAACTAAGAAGAATATGAGAGAAATAGATCAACCTACTTCCACAAACCCCGTAGTCCAGAGGTGGACTACTCCTCCTTGATCATGGTGATGATTAGGAAGCCGTTGGAGAAGGTGGAGATACCTCCGGCGGTAGCTCTGACGGAGTTTCCCCCTTCAATCTTCGCTACTGCAGCCTCTGTTTTCGTGTTTTGGTGTTTCTGCGGCGCTCCCCTCTAGAGAACCCCCTGGGGTCATATATATAGTGGTTTTTAGGTCAAAATATGTTAGTTCGCGGAGAAATCAGGTGATTTGGACGATCGACAGCCGAAAGAAGGGGGCGGCGCACCCTAGCAAGGTGGGTGCGCCACCTGGTCCCTTTTGGGCCTCAGGCCCCTCAAGGTTGTGATTCAAGGGCCCATGTTGCTTCTCCCGATGAAAAAATGACCCTCCATAAATCCTAGCTCAGTTTGACTTCGTATAGGTACACAAACAGAGTTTTCATGTTCTGCAGAGTTATAACCCAAATAAAGTAGATCATTAGTAAATCCTCATAAATCAATGTAAAACATGGTATTATGATCATATATGTTGTTAATATGTGAAAATTCACTCTAATAATGGACAAAGTTCATGTATGCATTTTACATGCATTATCAATGACAAATTTATAACGTGAAACTAGTGAAGATTTTAAAATATAATGCACTACCATCAATATTGTGGTATGAAAAAATTTAAAAACTCATGAAACTATATATTTTTTTTAGCTCATACTTGTCAGTTTTCGTTCACCATTATGATACTATGAACGATCGAACAATTGTCTGTTTATGTTAATCTACGCCCATCTCAAATACATAAGTAAACATTGTGCTATAAGTAAAATATTATGCCATATATTGCAGTAGCATTTATATTGTGATACACACAAGGTTGGAAAAAGCGCTAGGTGTAAGCGAGGCGGTTGGCATTCGCCTAGTGCCTAGGCGATGCTTAAGCGGCCTAGGCGTAGCCTAGGTGGGCTTAGTTTATATCATCAAGTGTATATATTTGTTATTATATGTGAATAAACATTAATTTATAGCATGTAAATGAGTAAATTTGTAATAACTACCTTTATAATAATGCCCGTCTAGCTTGATCATGAAGTATGACATGATTTCTTATTGTGGAACACAATTTCTTGGTTACACTGCCTAGACTTCCGCTTATGCCCTAGGCGAGGCGTTTGTCCATCGCCTAGTGCCTAAGAGTGCTTAAGCGGTGCCTAGGCGGTCGCCTTGTCCAATAGAGGATACACACAAGAACTCATTACACTATGCACATCTTTCCAGCTCATGCTCATTGGTTTCATTAAGCACTTTGTAACACATTTAGATGTTCCTAGCGATGTTGGGAATGACCTAATGTTTCTATTTTTTACCCGCCACTTAGTAACTAACTTAGCTGTTCATCGGGATTCTTTGAATGATCTCACATTTTTACGTTAATCTAAGCCCATCAAGGAGATATAAAAATAATTATTGTGGTATAAGTAAAGATTATGCCATATATTGTACTACCATCTATATTGTGTTATAAGTTATGCCATATATGTATTTTTATAGTGATGAGCATGAGCTTGAAAGATACATTTACTTTGATGAGCATGAGCTGGAAAGATGTACAAGAGCTCATTGATTCTTTAGCGGTGCATCGATATGCTATGGACGGACCAACGTTTCTACGTTCCAAAAGTAACTATTGGTGTACTCAATATATGATGCCATATATTGCACTACCACCTATACCGCAATACCAACAAAGTAGTCACCATGGATGCCCCTTCCCCGGCTCATAATCATCGTAAATTACGGGAAAACCACATCCAGCTAACACAGAGGGTGTCACACTGTGCAGCCAGATACATCCAGACGAGAGGCTTAGAGTTTCAGCTCATGCTCATTGGTTTTCACTCACCACTAAGTAAGACCTTTAGCGGTGCGCCGATATGCTATGGCCGGACCAACGTTTCTACGTTCCAATAATAACTATTGTTGTACTCAATATATTATGCCATATATTGCACTACCACCTATACCACCATATCGACAAATTAGTCACCCTGGATGCCCCTTCACAGACTCATAATCACCGTAAATTGTGGAAAACCCACAGCCACCTAACACAGAGGGTGCCACACCGTGCAGCCAGACACACCAAAACGAGAGGCTTAGAGATAGACAGAGAGAGAAAATACTCGTTTGTATCTTTCCAGCTCATGCTCATCGGTTTTCACTCACCACTAAGTAAAGCCTTTAGTGGTTCATCGGTATGCTATGGACGGACCAACGTTTTTACAGTCCAATATAAACTATTGTTGTACTCAATATATGATTGCACTACCACCTACACTACGATACTGACAAAAATAGTTACCTTGGATGCCCCTTCCCTGGCTCATAGTCACCGTAAATTGCGGAAAAAACAACAACCAGCTAACATAGAGGGCACCACACCGTGCATCCCACCACACCCGGACGAGATGACGGCTTAAAGATAGATAGGGAGTGGAAACACACACATATATCTTTTCAGCTCATGTTTGTCGGTTTTCACTCACCACTAAGTAACTCATTTAGCGGTGCGTCGGTATGCTATGAACGGACAAACGTTTCTACACTCCAATATTAACTATTGGTGTACTCCATATATGATGCCATACATTGCACTACCACCTACACCTCGATACCGACAAAAGTACTCATTAAACCATGGATGCCCATTCCCCCGGCTCATACTGGTCGTGAATTGCAGAAAAAAACCCACATCCAGCTAACACAGAGGGCGCCACACCGTGCAGCCAGCCACACCCGGGCAAGATTACGGCTTAGAGATAGATAGATAGAGAAAACAAACACATGTATCTTTCCAGCTCATGCTCATCGGTTTTCACTCAGCAGTAAGTAACACCTTTAGCGGTGTGTCGGTATGCTATGAACGGTCATGCGCTTTCTACGCTCCAATATTAAATATTGGTGTACTCCATATATGATGCCATACGTTGCACTTCCACCTACACCGCGATATCGTCAAATGTACTCATTAAACCTTGAATGCCCCTTCCCCGGCTCATACTGGCCGTAAATTACCAAAAAGCCATAGCCAGCTAACACAGAGGGCGCCACACCATGCAGCCAGCCACACACGAACAAGATGACGGTTTAGAGATAGATAGAGAGAGAAAACACTCATGTATCTTTCCAGATCATGCTCGTCTATTTTCACTCACCACTAAGTAAGGCCTTTAGCGGTTCATCGGTATGCTATGAACGGGTCAACGCTTCTACACTCCAATATTAACTATTGCTGTACACCACATATTATGCCATATATTGCACTACCACCTATACCGTGATACCGAAAAAAGTACTCATTGAACCGTAGATGCCCCTTCCTGGCCCGGTTCATACTGACCGTGAATTGCCAAAGAAAAAAAACACTGCCAACTAACACAAAGGGCGCCACACCGTGCAGCCGGCCACGCCCGGACAAGATGATGGCTTAGAGATAGATAGAGAGAGCAATGCTCATATGTATCTTTCCATCTTATGGCCGTCGGTTTTCACTCACCTCCCGGTAACGCCTTTAGCGGCGCCCCAGGATGTTACCTATGGTCTAGTGTTCCCATGTTTATACTAATCTAAACCCAATTTGGATGCATAAAATGAATATTGTTATATTTCATAATTTATGCCATATATTGCACTACCTTATATATCGCAACACAAAAACTCATGAAACCCTCAATGCGCTTTCCCTAGAGCTTATACACACTGTGAACTGTGAAAAATAAATACAACCAGCTCACACGGAGGGTGCCATGATACGTCTCCGACGTATCGATAATTTCTTATGTTCTATGCCATATTATTGATGATACCTACATGTTTTATGCACACTTTATGTCATATTCGTGCATTTTCACGGAACTAACCTATTAACAAGATGCCGAAGTGCCAGTTCCTGTTTTCTGCTGTTTTTGGTTTCGAAATCCTAGTAACGAAATATTCTCGGAATTGGACGAAACGAAGACCCGGGGGCCTATTTCGCCACGAACCTTCCGGAAGACCGAAGAGCTTACGAAGTGGGGCCACGAGGTGGCCAAACCACATGGCGGCGCGGCCAAGGGGGCCCCGCGCCACCCCGTGGTGTGGGCCCCTCGTTAGCCCCCGACTCGCCCTTCCGCCTACTTAAAGCCTCCGTCGCGAAACCCCCGATGCGAAAAACCACGATACGGAAAACCTTCCCGGAGACGCCGCCGCCGCCGATCCCATCTCGGGGGATTCTGGAGATCTCCTCCGGCACCCTGCCGGAGAGGGGATTCATCTCCCGGAGGACTCTACACCGCCATGGTCGCCTCCGGAGTGATGAGTGAGTAGTTCACCCCTGGACTATGGGTCCATAGCAGTAGCTAGATGGTTGTCTTCTCCTCATTGTGCTTCATTGTTGGATCTTGTGAGCTGCCTAACATGATCAAGATCATCTATCTCGTAATACTCTATGTTGTGTTTGTCGGGATCCGATGGATAGAGAATACCATGTTATGTTAATTATCAAGTTATTTCATATGTGTTGTTTATGATCTTGCATGCTCTCCGTTACTAGTAGAGGCTCTGGCCAAGTTTTTGCTTTTAACTCCAAGAGGGAGTATTTATGCTCGATAGTGGGTTCATGCCCGCATTGACACACGGGACGATGTGATGAAAGTTCTAAGGTTGTGCTTGTCTTTGTTGCCACTAGGGATAAAACATTGGCGCTATGTCCGAGGATGTAGTTGTTGATTACATTACGCACCATACTTAATGCAATTGTCTCGTTGCTTTGCAACTTAATACTGGAAGGGGTTCGGACGATAACCTCGAAGGTGGACTTTTTAGGCATAGATGCGGTTGGATGGCGGTCTATGTACTTTGTCGTAATGCCCAATTAAATCTCACTATACTTATCATGACATGTATGTGCATTGTTATGCCCTCTCTATTTGTCAATTGCCCGACTGTAATTTGTTCACCCAACATGCTTTTATCTTATGGGAGAGACACCTCTAGTGAGCTGTGGACCACGGTCCATTCTTTTAATACTAAAATACAAATCTGTTCGCAATACTTGTTTCTACTGTTTTCTCTGCAAACAATCATCTTCCACACAATACGGTTAACCCTTTGTTACAGCAAGCCGGTGAGATTGACAACCTCATCTGTTTCGTTGGGGCAAAGTACTTTGGTTGTGTTGTGCGGGTTCCACGTTGGCGCCGGAATCTACGGTGTTGCGCCGCACTACATCCCGCCGCCATCAACCTTCAACGTGCTTCTTGACTCCTACTTGGTTCGATTAAACCTTGGTTTCTTGCGAGGAAACTTGCCGCTGTGCGCATCACACCTTCCTCTTGGGGTTCCCAACGAACGTGTCAACTACACGCATCAAGCAAATTTCTGGCGCCGTTGCCGGGGAACTGAAGAAAAGCTACACCACAAAGATTTCTAACTCCCACGTCAACTCCACGCCAGCAGCAAATTTCTGGCGCCGTTGCCGGGGAGATCAAGACACGCTGCAAGGGGAGTCTCCACTTCTCAACCTCTTTACTTTGTTTTTGTCTTGCTTTATTTTATTTACTACTACTTTGTTTGCTGCACTTATATCAAAACACAAAAATATTAGTAGCTAGTTTTACTTTATTTACTGTCTTGTTTGCTATATCAAAAACACAAAAAAATTAGTTTACTTGCATTTAGTTTACTTTTGTTATCATGTCTAGCTCTGTACCGGCTACTTCTTCACTCGAGGAATTAGTTTTTACTTTTAAACAAGGGGATGAGGAAAGCTTTAAAGATGCTTGGTCTAGGATTTTTACTTCTTATCGTAAAACCGAACCTCAAATGACTCTAAGTTTGCTCCTTAGTAATTTTTATTTTGGTCTTATGATTCGCTATAGATATGCCTTGGATGCTCTAGTGGGAGGAGATTTCCTCCATTGTAATGGGGATCAAGCTTTTAATGCCATAAAGAAGTTGGTTGCATCACATGATTCATCTAATAATTTTGATTCAGCCCTTATTAGCATTCATAATAGATTAAATACTCTTGGGACAAGTGCATCTCGCTTAAATGAAAATTATGGATACATTCGTAACCGTCTTGATCAAGTTTTAGTGAACTCGAACCTTCATTGTGGAAACCTACTATTAAAATTGTCATAGGTAACCAAACTCTTCGTGCTAATTGTGATATTATGACTGAATTTTGCCTAATGCCTAAGGGGATTCATAAATCTTTGAAACTTTGGGAATTCATTGAAGGGGGAGAAGGAATAACTCTTATTGATAACTACGTTATAATTCCTAAAGGGATAGCTGCGGGTGTGCATACGACCATTCTTGGGATAACAATATCCGTTGATTACCTTGTCATTGAATGCGCAGGAACAGGACAAATCACACTCGGAAGATCCCTGCTGAAATTATTGGGAGCAGTCATATACGTGAGAGAAGGCACCATAAAATTCACCTCTACACCCGGGGGTAGTCATATATTCCCTAAGCCAAAGAGTAAGGATAAGAAAGGTAAAGGTAAAGCCCAAGGTAATGTCAATGCTTCATCTCTCGATGTCACTTGAGATACACTTTCTGCGCCTAGCTGAAAGGCGTTAAAGAAAATCGCTTATGGGAGACAACCCATGTTTTTACTCCAGTATTTTTGTTTTATATTTGTGTCTTGGAAGTTGTTTACTACTGTAGCAACCTCTCCTTATCTTATTTTTGAGTTTTGTTGTGCCAAGTAAAGTCTTTGATAGAAAAGTAAGTACTAGATTTGGATTACTGCGCAATTCCAGATTTCTTTGCTGTCACGAATCTGTGTCTACCTCCCTGTAGGTAGCTCAGAAAATTAAGCCAATTTACGTGCATGATCCTCAGATATGTACGCAACTTTCATTCAATTTGAGCATTTTCATTTGAGCAAGTCTGGTGGCCTAATAAAATCCATCTTTACGGACTGTTCTGTTTTGACAG
>NC_061510.1:369886710-369911833 GCF_022539505.1 Lolium rigidum
CTCCGAGCGGAGTTTCCCCATCCATCTGCGCTCGCTTGCACGGCCTTTGTTTTCGTGTTTCGGTGTTTCTACGGCGCTGCCCTCTAGAGAACCCCCGGGGGGTCATATATATAGTGGTTTTAGGTCAAAATATGTCGGTTTGCGGAGAAATCAGGTGATTTGGACGATCGACGACCGAAAGAGGGGGTGGCGCACCCTAGCAAGGTGGGCACGCCACCTGGTCCCTTTTGGGCCTCAGGCCCCTCTAGGTGTGATTCAAGGGCCCATGTTGCTTCTCCCGATTAAAAAATGACCCTCCAAAAATCATAGCTCAGTTTCACTTTGTATAGGTACACAAACAGAGTTTTCCATTACGCAGAGTTATAACCCAAATAAAGTAGATCATTAGTAAATCTCCATAAACCAATGTAAAACATGGTATTATCATCATATATGTTGCAAATATGTGGAAATTCACTCTAATAATGGACAAAGTTCATGTATGCATTTTACATGCATTATCAATGACAAATTTATAACGTGAAACTAGTGAAGATTTTAAAATATAGTAATGCACTACCATCAATATTGTGGTATGGAACAAATTTAAAAACTCATGAAACCATATACTATTTTTTAGCTCATACTTGTCAGTTTTTCGTTTCACCATTATGATACTATGAACGATCGAACAATTGTACATGTTTATGTTAATCTACGCCCATCTCAAATACATAAGTAAACATTGTGCTATAAGTAAAATATTATGCCATATATTGCAGTAGCATTTATATTGTGATACACACAAGGTTGGAAAAAGCGCTAGGTGTAAGCGAGGCGGTTGGCATTCGCCTAGTGCCTAGGCGATGCTTAGCGGCCTGGGCGTAGCCTAGGTGGGCTTAGTTTATATCATCAAGTGTATATATTTGTTACTATATGTGAATAAACATTAATTTATAGCATGTAAATGTGTGAATTTGTAATAACTACCTTTATAATAATGCCTAGTCTAGCTTGATCATGAAGTATGACATGATTTCTTATTGTGGAACACAATTTCTTGGTTTCTCTGCCTAGACTTCCGCTTATGCCCTAGGCGGCGTTTGTCCATCGCCTAGTGCCTAAGAGTGCTTAAGCGGTGCCTGAGCGGTGCCTTGTCCAATAGAGGATACACACAAGAACTCATTACACTATGCACATCTTTCCGGCTCATGCTCATCGGTTTCATTAAGCACTTTGTAACACATTTAGATGTTCCTAGCGATGTTGGGAATGACCTAATGTTTCAATGTTTTACCCGCCACTTAGTAACTAACTTAGCTGTTCATCGGGATTCTTTGAATGATCTCACATTTTTACGTTAATCTAAGCCCATCAAGGAGATATAAAAATAATTATTGTGGTATAAGTAAAGATTATGCCGTATATTGTACTACCATCTATATTGTGTTATAAGTTATGCCATATATGTATTTTTATAGTGATGAGCATGAGCTTGAAAGATACATTTACTTTTATGAGCATGAGCTGGAAAGATGTATACAAGAGCTCATCGATTCTTTAGCGGTGCATCGATATGCTATGGACGGACCAACGTTTCTACGTTCCAATAGTAACTATCGGTGTACTCAATATATGATGCCATATATTGCACTACCACCTATACCGCAATACCAACAAAGTAGTCACCATGGATGCCCCATCCCCGGCTCATAATCATCGTAAATTACGGGAAAACCACATCCAGCTAACACGGAGGGTGCCACCACTGTGCAGCCGGATACATCCCAGGACGAGAGGCTTAGAGTTTCAGCTCATGCTCATTGGTTTTCACTCACCACTAAGTAAGGCCTTTAGCGGTGCGCCGATATGCTATGGCCGGACCAACGTTTCTACGTTCCAATAATAACTATTGTTGTACTCAATATATTATGCCATATATTGCACTACCACCTATACCACCATATCGACAAATTAGTCACCCTGGATGCTCCTTCACATACTCATAATCACCGTAATTTGCGGAAAACCCACACAACTAACACGAGAGGGTGCCACACCGTGCAGCCAGACACACCAAAACGAGAGGCTTAGAGATAGACAGAGAGAGAAAATACGTGTTTGTATCTTTCCAGCTCATGCTCATCGGGTTTCACTCACCACTAAGTAAAGCCTTTAGCGGAGCGTCGGTATGCTATGGACGGACCAATGTTTCTACGGTCCAATATTAACTATTTTTGTACTCAATATATGATTGCACTACCACCTACACTGCGATACCGACAAAAATAGTCACCTTGGATGCCCCTTCCCTGGCTCATACTCACCGTAAATTGCGGAAAAAAAACAACAACCAGCTAACATAGAGGGCGCCACACCGTGCATCCCACCACACCTGGACGAGATGACGGCTTAGAGATAGATAGGGAGTGGAAACACACACATATATCTTTTCAGCTCATGCTCGTCGGTTTTCACTCACCACTAAGTAACTCCTTTAGCGGTGCGTCGGTATGCTATGAACGGACAAACGTTTCTACACTCCAATATTAACTATTGGTGTACTCCATATATGATGCCCATACATTGCACTACCACCTACACCTCGATACCGACAAAAGTACTCATTAAACCATGGATGCCCCTTCCCCGGCTCATACTGTGCCGTGAATTGCAGAAAAAACCCACAGCCAGCTAACACGAGAGGGTGCCACACCGTGCAGCCAGCCACAACCGGGCAAGATTACGGATTAGAGATAGATAGATAGAGAAAAAACAAACACATGTATCTTTCCAGCTCATGCTCGCCGGTTTTCACTCAGCATTAAGTAACACCTTTAGCGGTGTGTCGGTATGCTATGAACGGTCATGCGCTTTCTACGCTCCAATATTAACTATTGGTGTACTCCATATATGATGCCATACATTGCACTACCACCTACACCGCGATATCATCAAATGTACTCATTAAACCTTGAATGCCCCTTTCCCGGCTCATACGACAGCCGTGAATTACCAAAAAGCCATAGCCAGCTAACACGAGAGGGCGCCACACCATGCAGCCAGCCACACATGAATAAGATGACGGTTTAGAGATAGAAAGAGAGAGAGAAAACACTCATGTATCTTTCCAGGTCATGCTCGCCTATTTTCACTCACCACTAAGTAAGGCCTTTAGCGGTTCATCGATATGCTATGAACGGACCAACGTTTCTACACTCCAATATTAACTATTGTTGTACACCACATATTGATGCCATGTATTGCACTACCACCTATACCGCGATAGCGACAAAATTACTCATTAAACCGTAGATGCCCCTTCCTGGCCTGGTTCATATTGGACGTGAATTGCCAAAGAAAAAAAAACACGGCCAACTAACACAAAGGGCGCCACACCGTGCAGCCCGCCGCACCCAGACAAGATGATGGCTTAGAGATAGATAGAGAAAGACACGCTTATACGTATCTTTCCAGCTCATGGCCATCGGTTTTCACTCAGCTCCTGGTAACGCCTTCAGCGGCGCGCCAGGTCTAGCAGTCTCATGTTCATATATACTAATCTAAACCCAATTTGGATGCATAAAATGAATATTGTTATATTTCTTATTATGCCATATATTGCACGAGCATCTATATCGCAACACAAAAACTCATGAAACCCTAAATGCATGCGCCTCCCGGGGCATATACACACACTATGCACTGTGAAAAAGAAATACAACCAGATCACATAGAGGACGCCACACCGTGCAGCCCGCCAAACCCAGATAAGATGACGGCTTAGAGATAGATAGAGATAACACACATGTATCTTTCCAGCTCATGCTCGTCGGTTTTCACTCAGCACTAAGTAACACCTTTAGCGGTGCGTCGGTATGCTATGGACGGACCAACGCTTTCTACAATCCAGTATTAACTATTATTTTACTCCATATATCATGACATATATTGCACTACCACCTATTCGGCGATACCGACAAATGTACTCATTAAACCCTGGATGCCCCTTCCCTGGCTCATACTGGCCGTGAATTGCCAAAGAAAAAAACACGGCCAACTAATACAGAGGGCGCCACACCGTGCATCCATGCACACCCGGACAAGAGGACGGCTTAGAGATAGATAGAGAGAGAAAAGGCACACATGTATCTTTCCAGCTCATGCTTATCGGTTTTCGCTCAGCGCTAAGTGACACCTTAAGCGGTGCGTCGGTATGCTATGAACGGACCAACGCTTTCTACGCTCCAATATTAACTATTATATTGTACTCCATATATATTGCCATATATTGCACTACCATCTATACCGCAATACCGACAAAAGTACTCATTAAACCGTAGATTCCCCTTCCCGGCCCGGTTCATACTGACCGTGAATTGCCAAAGAAAAAAACACGACCAACTAACACAGAGGGCGCCACACCGTGCAGCCATGCACACCCGGACAAGAGGACGACTTAGAGATAGATAGAGAGAGAAATGACACACATGTATCTTTCCAGCTCATGCTCGTCGGTTTTCGCTCGGCGCTAAGTAACACCTTAAGCGGTGCGTCGGTATGCTATGAACGGACCAACGCTTTCTAAGCTCCAATATTAAGTATTATATTGTACTCCATATATATTGCCATATATTGCACTACCACCTATACCGCGGTACCGACAAAAGTACTCATTAAACTGTAGATGCCCCTTCCCGGCCCGGTTCATACTGGCCGTGAATTGCCGAAGAAAAAAATACGGCCAACTAACCCAGAGGACTCCACACCGTGCAGCGGCCATGCCCGGACAAGATGATGCCTTAGAGATAGATAGAACAATGCTCATATGTATCTTTCCAGTTCATGACCGTCGGTTTTCACTCACCTCCTGGTAATGCCTTCAGCGGCGCCCCAGGATGCTATGCATGGTCCAACGTTTCGAATGTTTATACTAATCTAAACCCAATTTGGATACATAAAATAATTATTATTGTATTTCATAATTTATGCCATATATTGCACTACCTTATATATCGCAACACAAAAACTCGTTAAACCCTAAATGCGCCTTCCCCAGGGCATATACACACTTTGAATTGTGAAAAAAAATACAACCAGCTCACACAGAGGACTCCACACCGTGCAGCCCGCCGCACCCGGACAAGATGACGGCTTAGAGATAGATAGGGAGTGTGACGCTTGTATGTATCTTTCCAGCTCATGGCCGTCGGTTTTCACTCAGCTCCCGGTAATGGTAATGCCTTCAGCGGCGCGGCAGGATGCTACGGATGGTCTAACGTTCGAATGTTTATACTAATTTAAATGCATAAAATGAATATTGTTATATTTCATAATTTATGCTGTATATTGCACTACCTTATATATCGCAACACAAAAACTCATGAAACCCTCGGAACGCCTTCACCGAGACTTGTACACATTTTGAATTATGAAAAAAATACAACCAGCTCACACACAGAGATGGTGAGAAGACGTTCACGAGTGGCAGCAAGAGGAGAGAAAGAGAGAGAACACGTAGGGGGGCCCACCCGGTCCAGTGTGGCCTCTGACACAGCTCACGCCTTTGACGAAACGGCAGCCCCGGGAACCCAACCCCACCCCACCCCGCGCAGACCGACTAAAAAAACCCCAGCGGCCAAAAAGAAAAAACACAAAAAGTCCATACGCAGGACAGGGACGTTGGCGATGGACGGCCAGGATCAGCCCGCGCCGGTGGCCCCGCCCCCGCAGCGCCCGAGGAGGAATAAAGAAACCCGGAAAAGCGAGAGCACTGCGGCCCCGGCCCCACCGCCCCCGTTTCTTTATTTATTTTCATCCTCACTCCCTGCCCCGGACTACACACACACACTCGAGCCTCGACTCTCTGCTCGTCGCTCCTTCTCCTTCTTGTACCAGCCGAGGCAGCCTCCTCCTCCACCTCCCCTGCAACGGCCGCGAGAGCGGCGGAGGTGGCGACGCCTGCAACGGCCGCCAGGTTTGCTCCCCGTCTCCTCTTCTTCTTCCTCTTGCTGCTAGCTAGGATCATGCATGCTCTGCTCTGCTAGCTCGTGCGCGCGATTCGGTTCTCGAGTTCTTGTTTTTCCGTGGATGGATCGAGGGGACGCTCCGGCGGATTCCGGTTCTTGCTCGCCGGAGCGGCGGCTTCCGCTTCCGCTTCCGCCCCACTTTTTTTGTCCAGATTTTTTTTTGAGGGGAGCTGCAGCAGGGTGGTGGTGGTCGCGCTCAGTCACTCGCTCGCTCACTCACGGGCGTGCCGTAGCCTTTTATGTTCTTGTAGGCTTCAGGTGCCTCCTCCTGGATGGATGGATTGTCCGCCGGCCTAATTTTAGTACCGATTAAGGCCACCCAAATGCCGTGTCCCATGTTCGCATCTCCAATTTCGGAGTAGCAGCAGGAGGAGGCCAGTGATGATGCGATGCCCACCATCATTGCTGAGAATCTCCTGCGCTATATATCTGGTGCTTCTTCGGGCTTGAAATCTATGGAGACGGCCGGCGGCTCTTTTGTGGGGCGGAATGATTACGGTCATCGGCGGCATATCTGCTCATGTGTCTGCTGTTTTTTCTTTCTTTTCTGTTTCACTGTAGGAAATATATCCTCTGTAGATTGATTCTTTTTTACTCTCGAATCTTCTAAGGGAGTTCAATAATTGCGAGCTCAGGGCATGTTTTCAATGGATCCTCTCTGATTCCAGAAGTGCTTATTGATTTGTGTGTGCAGATAGGGGGGAGGGAGTCGCCGATGGAGGGCGTGGAGGAATCCAGCAGGGAGGCGGTGCAGAGCTGCCACAGGGTGCTCAGCCTCCTCTCCAACCCGCAAGGCCAGCTCGTGCCGCACAAGGAGCTCGTGGACGCCACCGGGGAGGCCGTCGCCAAGTTCGGCTCCCTGGCCTCCAAGATCGCCAATGGCGGTGGCCGGCAGGGCCATGCCAGGGTCAGGAGGAGCATCAAGAAGCCCATGCCCATGTTCGACAGCAAGCTCTTCCTGGAGAGCTCTGCGCTGGCTCCTCCCGGTGCTGCGGCAGCAGCAGCTAAAGCGTCCCAGACGACCCCGGACACCAGTCTCCGGCTGTGTCCCAGGTACAGCCAGCAGGTGGAGGGCTCCTCCTCCAAGGCTCCTGTCAGGATCCCTGCCCAGTACCCCCAGAGGCTGCTTCTGGAGAACCCCTCGGTCGGTTCGAACGGGCCGGCGCGTGGACCGCCGGTCCAGCTCGTCCAGCCGGTGTCCGTGGCGCCCCCGGCAGGGACGCCGGCGCCGGCATTGCCGGCGGCGCATCTCCATTTCCTCCAGCAGCAGCAGAGCTACCAGAGGTTCCAGCTCATGCATCAGATGAAGCTGCAGAATGAGATGATCAGGAGGGGTGCCCTTGGTGACCAGGGTGGCAGTGGCAAGACTGGCAGTCTCAAGTTTGATGGTTCTAACTACACGGGCTCATCCCCCCGTTCGTTCCTGACATCTCTGAGCATGGAGGGGAGCATGATGAGTTTGGATGGCAGCCGCTCTAGCCGGCCCTTCCAGCTCGTTAGTGGTTCGCAGACAGCGAGCACTCCTGAGTTAGGACTTGTGCAGAGGAAGAGGTGCGCTGGAAGGGAGGATGGGAGTGGACGCTGCGCGACCGGGAGCGGGAGCAGGTGCCACTGTGCCAAGAAAAGGTTAGAGGTTCATTGTGATAAACCGGTATCTTACTACTGATATTCCGGTCTTTAAATCTTTTTATAAACCACCCATTGTATGAAATGACAGGAAGCTAAGGATAAAGAGGTCCATCAAAGTCCCTGCAATCAGTAATAAGGTCGCTGACATCCCAGCTGATGAATTCTCGTGGCGCAAGTATGGACAGAAGCCAATTAAGGGATCCCCTCATCCTAGGTACAGCTAAATACTTGAATCTTTTTTTATCACTTTATAGTTGTTTGTTTATATAGCTACATTACACAAGATGTTTGCAATTACACATTGTTGGCTTTTAAGATATTGTTATGTCAAGAAACAAGTAGCACTTGGTTATGCTCATATGTCATTTTTCTGTGCTCACAGTTAGAGCTTATATTTTCTTATTTGTTTTGTAAAAATTAAGTATATACCCATATCAGTAGAATGCAGAATCCTCCAAAAAATATTCATCAAAAGGATTTACACATGATGTTTGTAGTTACATTTTGTGGGGTTTTATGATTTTGATATGTCAGGAAACAAGTAGCACTTGGTTATGCTCACATGTCATTTTTCTTTGTTCACTGTTAGAGCTTCTCTCTCTCTTTTTTTTTTTCTTTTGTAAAAATTAAGTATATGCCCATATCAGTAGAATGCAGAATCCTCCAAAAAGTATTCATCAAAAGGGTTTACTGAATTGGATAACTAAAAGAGTTATAGTCCTTGTATGGGGTGAAAGTTCAGGCTAGATTTCATGCCCCATCTGTTTAGGTAATAGGTACCGCAAATAGCATAGTGAGATTGAGATATCCTTCCCTAAAGGAGGCTTTTGTTTTCATTCCAAGTTTGCTAGGCATATATGCAGTTTAAGATAAATCTGTTATAATTCTGGTAATGTGCCTATTGCAATCCAAGAAAGGTTACAGCCGACGACCTCTCAGCACACTTTACCTTCTTGTTCTTTCTTCAAACAGGCAGCTTACGGATATATGTGTGTGCATCATTGTCTTGCAGGGGTTACTACAAGTGTAGCAGCGTGAGGGGCTGCCCAGCAAGGAAGCATGTCGAGAGGTGCGTCGACGACCCAGCGATGTTGATCGTTACCTACGAGGGCGATCACAACCACAACCGAGCTGCAGCCCAGCCAGCCTGACCTTTCAGGCTTTCAGTCCCAGACCGCTTTCAATAGCCTCTGTTTCTAGAAAAAAGAAGATGAAAAAAAGAAGAAGAGCCTAGTTTGTACATATTCTTCTGACCCTAACTGATGGGGGAGGAGGGAGAGTCAGCTCTTTCAGGAGAATCCATGGCAAAAGAGTTTTATCGCGTAGATGGTCGATGTAGTGTGTCTCATCAAACTAATAATTTTGTAGCCTTGTTTTTGTACCTTTTCTCTCTGTTTATGTCGGTCCTTAGGACTGTCCTGTGTCGTGCAGTGTAACATTGAGCTGCAGTTATATGTCGGGGGTTGGTGTTACTGTAAACTCTGGAAGTGGAAATAGGCGAAAGCTAGCAGGCTGTGTTTGCTGAAGTTGAACACCTAGGAACATTATGTACCCTCATCTTCGGTCAATTGGATTGGTGCAATCTTGTCGATGGTAATCACCTGGTACTTTGACATGTGGTTTTTCGTTGGCACAAGTGGTGGTTTCTGTGGTGGCATTCCCAGCCTCTAGTTCTGCAGCATTATTACAAGCAAAGTTGGTATATTATCTGTCACCGCAAATTGACTATGTGGGAAGGAATCTCAGAACAAATTGACATATTAAATTTATTTTAGAGGAAATGGAGAAAAAAAGCGCATTGACCTTTTATGTTGAGAGTGGGCTCCAAACCTCCGACAAGTGACCATTGGTTTGGGGCAATATTTGCGGTTTCAAGGGCATCTCTAATGGGGTGACGCGTCCATCGGGTCGAAAAATACGTCTACATCCAGCTTCAGCGGGACGGCGCATCGTGTCTGGGTCATCCGCAGCGACGCAAATATGCGGCACGTTTGCGTCTCCGCAAACGCTGCGTGGTCGCTTCGAGCGTCCACTCGCTTTCCCCACGGGCCCGCTTGGCAGCGACCCTGGCTCAATCGACGCGTATTAAAGCACAACAACGGGAAGGTCAACCGCTGGAGTGGAAACCGCGCCGCTCAACCCGCCAACCGCCAGAATGGAGCGCCGAACCTCCGCCTCCTCCTCCTCCTCCTCTTTCTTTTTTCTTCTTCTTCTTCTTCCAACACCGGCTAACCACCATGAGAAACTTGTCGTTGCTGTCGGACACGGACATCGAGGGCAAGTCGCCAGGATGGCGGCATTGGTGGGATAGGGCTGCGACTCCCAGCGACCCTAGCTCCCCGCCGAGGGAGGACGAGGAGGACAGAGTCGCCGTTGGCATCGAAGGCCAGTAGGAGGAGGAGGACTCCAACGCCAAGTGGGCATGGCTGGAGGCGGCGGACGAGGCGGCGGCAAGGAAGGAGGCAAGGGCCCGGGCGAGGGCACATGCGCGGATGGAGCATCGTCGTCCGTTGACCAATGATGACGACGAAGACCCCACTGACCTGTCGTCCGACCGGAACTCAAGCTCCACGGACGCGTCGTCCGACAGTTCCTCTTCCGAGGAGGAGGTGACAAGCAGGAGGCGCGTCCGTGAGGACGACGAGGTGGGGCCTTCTAACAAGAAGGCCAAGAATTAGTTTATAATTTCTTTGTTTTCAAATTTATTGTCTAGTTTGTATGTTAAATATGTTTGAACTTGTTCGATTTGAGAATTAGTTTATAATCAATAGAACTTGTTTTCGCGTTTGAACTTGCTCTTTCAAAAATTCGCTACAACCGATGTAGAAACTGGAGAGTTTTTCAAAAAAAGGAAAAGAAGAAGCATGAAAAACAAAACAGTGGGGTGTCCAAAATGCGTCGGACCTTGAAAGGACGAGATGTCGCCTAGAGGGGGGGTGAATATGCGTTTGAAAACTCTTACAGATTTGGCTTGTAAGAATGCGGAATTAAATTATGTTTATTCTACAAACAGAAACCCTAAATATGCTAGGCTCAACTAAGTGCAACAACAACAACTAGAGCTTATTAAGATAGGCACATGATATATATATGAACAACAAGTGATAGCAAGATATAATAGATACCTCAAGCTCGATGGCTATTGATGTCTACGGGTGCTTCTATTCTTGTAGACAGTGTTGGGCCTCCAAGAGCAGAGGTTTGTAGAACAGCAACAAGTTTCCCTTAAGTGGATCACCCAAGGTTTATCGAACTCGTGGAGGAAGAGGTCAAAGATATCCCTCTCAAGCAACCCTGCAATCACGATACAAGAAGTCTCTTGTGTCCCCAACACACCTAATACACTTGTCAGATGTATAGGTGCACTAGTTCAGCGAAGAGATAGTGAGATGCAAATGATATGGATGAATATGAGTGGCAATAGCAATCTGAATAAAATATGGCAGCGAGTAAACATGCAACAGAACAGTAAGTAAACGGAGTTTCGATGCTTAGAAGCAAGGCCTAGGGATCATACTTTCACTAGTGGAAACTCTCAACATTGATCACATAATAAAACCACTCTACACTCTTTTGTTGGATGATGAACACCACTAATTGCGTAGGGCTACAAGAGCACCTCAATGCCGGAGTTAACAAGCTCCACAACATTCGATATTCATATTTAAATAACCTTAGAGTGCATGATAGATCATTGCAATTACACCAAGTACTAACATAGCATGCACACTGTCACCATCACACTATGAAGGAGGAATAGATCACATCAATACTATCATAGCAATAATTAACTTCATAATCTACAAGAGATTACAATCATAACCTACACCAAGTACTACATGATGCACACACTGTCACCGTTACACCATGGAGGAGGAATAGAGTACTTTAATAACATCACTAGAGTAACACATAGATGAATAGTGATACAAAACTCATATGAATCTCAATCATGTTAGGCAGCTCATGAGATCATTGTATTGAAATACATAGGAGAGAGATTAACCACACAGCTACCGGTATAGCCCTTAGCCTCGATGGAGAACTACTCCCTCCTCATGGGAGACAGCAGCGTTGATGGAGATGGCGGTGGTGTCGATGGAGATGCCTTCCGGGGGCACTTCCCCGTCCCGGCGGCATGCCGGAACAGAGACTCCTATCCCCCAGATCTTGGCTTCGCGATGGCGGCGGCTCTGGAAGGTTTCTCGTACCGTGGCTTTTCCGTATCGAAGTTTTAGGTCGAGGAGGCTTAAATAGGCGAAGAGGCGGAGTCTGAGGGCTGACGAGGCGGTGACACAATAGGGGCGCGGCCCGGCCTCGGCCGCGCCACCCCCGTCATCCGGTGGCCCCGTGGCCCTCCTCTCGCCGGCTCTCGGGTGTTCTGGAAGCTTCGTGGAAAAATAGGATGTTGGGCGTTGATTTCGTCCAATTCCGAGAATATTTCCTTACTAGGATTTCGAAACCAAAAACAGTAGAAAACAAAGCAATCGGCCCTTCGACATCTCGTCAATAGGTTAGTGCCGGAAAATGCATAATAATGACATATAATGTGTATAAAACATGTGAGTATCATCATAAAAGTAGCATGGAACATAAGAAATTATAGATACGTTTGGGACGTATCAAGCATCCCCAAGCTTAGTTCCTACTCGCCCTCGAGTAGGTAAACGATAACAAAGATAATTTCTGAAGTGACATGCTATCATAATCTTGATCATACTATTGTAAAGCATATGAGATGAATGCAGCGATTCGAAGTAATGATGAAGATAATGAGTAAACTAATGAATCATATAGCAAAGACTTTTCATGAATAATACTTTCAAGACAAGCATCAATAAGACTTGCATAAGAGTTACTCATAAAGCAATAAATTCAAAGTAAAAGCATTGAAGCAACATAAAGGAAGATATAAGTTTCAGCGGTTGCTTTCAACTTTAACATATATATCTCATGGATAATTGTCAACACAAAGCAATATAATAAGTGCAATAGGTAAATATGTAAGAATCAATGCACACAGTTGATACAAGTGTTTGCTTCTAAGACAGAAAGAATAGGCAAACTGACTCAACAATAAAGTAGAAGAATGGCCCTTTGCAGAGGGAAGCATTGATTACTATATTTGTGCTAGAGCTTTTCATTTTGAAAACAAGAAACAATTTTGTCAACGGTAGTAATAAAGCATATGTGTTATGTATAAGATATCTTATAAGTTGCAAGCCTCATGCATAGTATACCAATAGTGCTCGCACCTTGTCCTAATTAGCTTGGATTAACACTGATTATCATTGCATAGCATATGTTTCAACCAAGTGTCACAAAGGGGTACCTCTATGCCGCATGTACAAAGGTCTAAGGAGAAAGCTCGCATTGGATTTCTCGCTTTTGATTATTCTCAACTTAGACATCCATACCGGGACAACATAGACAACAGATAATGGACTCCTCTTTAATGCATAAGCATTCGACAACGAGCTAAAATTCTCATAAGAGATTGAGGATTAGTTGTCCACACTGAAACTTCCACCATGAATCATGGCTTTAGTTAGCGGCCCAATGTTCTTCTCTAACAGTATGCACACTCAAACCATTTGATTGTGAGAACCGCCCTTACTTCAGACAAGATGAACATGCATAGCAACTCACATGATATTCAACAAAGGTAAAAGAGTTGATGGCGTCCCCGTAAACATGGTTACCGCTCAACAAGCAACTTATTAAGAAATAAGACACATAAGTACATATTCTTCACCACGATAGTTTTTAAGCTATTTGTCCCATGAGCTATATATTGCAAAGACAAAGAATAGAAATTTTAAAGGTAGCACTCAAGTAATTTACTTTGGAATGGCGGAGAAATACCATGTAGTAGGTAGGTATGGTGGACACAAATGGCATAGTTATTGGCTCAAGGATTTGGATGCACGAGAAGAATTCCTCTCAATACAAGGCTAGGCTAGCAAGGTTGTTTGAAACAAACTCAAGTATAAAAGGTGCAGCAAAGCTCACATATGAACATATTGTAACTATTATAAGACTTTATATTGTCTCCTTGTTGTTCAAACACCTTAACCAGAAAATATCTAGACTCTAGAGAAACTAATCATGCAAACCAGATTTTAACAAGCTCTATGTAGTTATTCATTAATAGGTGCAAAGTACATGATGCAAGAGCTTAAACATGATATATATGAGCACAACAATTGCCAAGTATTAAATTATTCAAGACATTATACCAATTACCACATGCAGCATTTTCTGTTTCCAACCATATAACAATTAACGAAGCAGTTTCAACCTTCGCCACGAACATTAAGAATAAAGCTAAGAACACATGTGTTCATATGCAACAGCGGAGCGTGTCTCTCTCCCACACAAGCATGATGGTTCATATTTTATTCAAACACAAACAAAAATAAAAGCAAACAGATGCTCCAAGTAAAGTACATAAGATGTGACTGAATAAAAGTATAGTTTCAAGAGAAATGACCTGATAATTTGTCGATGAAGAAGGGGATGCCTTGGGCATCCCCAAGCTTAGATGCTTGAGTCTTCTTGAAATATGCAGGGATGAACCACGGGGGCATCCCCAAGCTTAGACTCTTCACTCTTCTTGATCATAGTATATCATCCTCCTCTCTTGACCCTTGAAAACTTCCTCCACACCAAACTCGAAACAAACTCATTAAAGGGTTAGTGCATAATCAAAAATTCACATATTCAGAGGTGACACAATCATTCTTAACACTTCTGGATATTGCTCAAAGCTACTGGAAGTTAATGGAACAAAGAAATCCATCCAACACAAAGAAACGAGGCAATGCGAAATAAAAGGCAGAATCTGTCAAAACAGAACAGTCCGTAAAGACGAATTTTGTAGAGGCACCAGACTTGCTCAAATGAAAATGCTCAAATTGAATGAAAGTTGCGTACATATCTGAGGATCACGCACGTAAATTGGCAGATTTTTCTGAGTTACCTACAGAGAATCATAACCAAATTCGTGACAAGCAAGAAATCTGTTTCACGCAACGAATACAAATCTAGTATTGACTTTACTATCAAAGACTTTACTTGGCACAACAATGCAATAAAATAAAGATAAGGAGAGGTTGCTATAGTAGTAACAACTTCCAAGACTCAAATATAAAACAAAGTTGCTGTAGTAAAATAAAGACATGGGTTATCTTCCAAAAAGTGCTTTCTTTATAGCCATTAAGATGGGCTCAACAGTTTTAATGATGCACTCGCAACAAATAAGAGTTGAAGCAAAAGAGAGCATCAAGAGGAAAATTAAAAACTCATTTAAGTCTAACCCACTTCCTATGAAAAGGAATCTTGTAAATAAACAAATTCATGAAGCATAATGCAACAAGCATAGAAAGATAAAACAAGTGTAACTTCAAAAAAATTAGCATATAGAGAGGTGTTTTAGTAACATGAAAACTTGTACAACCATATTTTCCTCTCTCATAATAACTTTCAGTAGCATCATGAACAAACTCAACAATATAAATATCACATAAAGCATTCTTATCATGAGTCTCATGCATAAAATTATTACTACTCCCAACATAAGCATAATCAATTTTATTAGTTGTAGTGGGAGCAAATTCAACAAAGTAGCTATCATTATTATTCTCATCATCAAATATAGGAGGCATGATATAATCATAATTAAATTTATCCTCCATAGTAGGCGGCACCAAAAGACCACTATCATTATAATCATCATATATGGGAGGCATATCATAATCAACATAAACTTTCTCCTCAATACCCGGAGGGCTAAAGAGATCATTTTCATCAAAACCGACCTCCCCAAGCTTAGAATTTTCCATATCATTATCAACAATGGTGTTCAAAGCGTTCATACTAATATTACTACCAGCATGCAAATAAGGTTCCATAGGTTTTTTAATTTTCGCATCAAACAATCCATGTCTTAACTCAGGAAATAGAATAAGAAGCTCATTGTTGTCCATTATGCCTAACTAGTGTAAAGAAGAAACAAAAAGATGCAATTGCAGGATCTAAAGGAAATAGCTTCGAGCACACACACAACGGCAAGAGAAAAGTACTTAGTTACCTGGGACCGGAGTATGAGTGCCTTTTACCTTTCCTCCCCGGCAACGGCGCCGTAAAAGTGCTTGATGTCTACGGGTGCTTCTATTCTTGTAGACAGTGTTGGGCCTCCAAGAGCAGAGGTTTGTAGAACAAGCAGCAAGTTTCCCTTAAGTGGATCACCCAAGGTTTATCGAACTCAGGGAGGAAGAGGTCAAAGATATCCCTCTCAAGCAACCCTGCAATCACGATACAAGAAGTCTCTTGTATCCCCAACACACCTAATACACTTGTCAGATGTATAGGCGCACTAGTTCAGCGAAGAGATAGTGAGATGCAAATGATATGGATGAATATGAGTGGCAATAGCAATCTGAATAAAATATGGCAACGAGTAAACATGCAACAGAACAGTAAGTAAACGGAGTTTCGATGCTTAGAAGCAAGGCCTAGGGATCATACTTTCACTAGTGGACACTCTCAACATTGATCACATAATAAAACCACTCTACACTCTTTTGTTGGATGATGAACACCACTAATTGCGTAGGGCTACAAGAGCACCTCAATGCCGGAGTTAACAAGCTCCACAACATTCGATATTCATATTTAAATAACCTTAGAGTGCATGATAGATCATTGCAATTACACCAAGTACTAACATAGCATGCACACTCGTCACCATCACACTATGAAGGAGGAATAGATCACATCAATACTATCATAGCAATAATTAACTTCATAATCTACAAGAGATTACAATCATAACCTACGCCAAGTACTACATGATGCACACACTCGTCACCGTTACACCATGGAGGAGGAATAGAGTACTTTAATAACATCACTAGAGTAACACATAGATGAATAGTGATACAAAACTCATATGAATCTCAATCATGTAAGGCAGCTCATGAGATCATTGTATTGAAGTACATAGGAGAGAGATTAACCACATAGCTACCGGTACAGCCCTTAGCCTCGATGGAGAACTACTCCCTCCTCATGGGAGACAGCAGCGTTGATGGAGATGGCGGTGGTGTCGATGGAGATGCCTTCCGGGGGCACTTTCCCGTCCCGGCGGCGTGCCGGAACGAGAGACTCCTGTCCCCCGCATCTTGGCTTCGCGATGGCGGCGGCTCTGGAAGGTTTCTCGTACCGTGGCTTTTCCGTATCGAAGTTTTAGGTCGAGGAGGCTTAAATAGGCGAAGAGGCGGAGTCGGAGGGCTGACGAGGCGGTGACACAATAGGGGGGTGCGGCCCAGGCCCTGGCCGCGCCACCCTGTCATCTGGTGGCCCTGTGGCCCTCCTCTCGCCGGCTCTCGGGTGTTCCGGAAGCTTCGTGGAAAAATAGGATGCCGGGCGTTGATTTCGTCCAATTCCGAGAATATATCCTTACTAGGATTTCGAAACCAAAAACAGCGTAAAACAAAGAATCGGCCCTTCGACATCTCGTCAATAGGTTAGTGCCGGAAAATGCATAATAATGACATATAATTTGTATAAAACATGTGAGTATCATCATAAAAGTAGCATGGAACATAAGAAATTATAGATACGTTTGGGACGTATCACTATCACAAGGAAAGTAATCTCAGGTATAGAAATATCCGAGGCACGCGGAGACGAAGATGTATTCCCGTGTTCCCTTCCTTTGCAAGAAGGTACGTCACGTTTGGAGAGGTGGAGGTCCCACGAAGGATTCCCCAACGCCACGAAGGCTCAGCTTCTTCTCCGAGCCAAACCCACGGAGGATAATGACCCTTTCCTTATGGTTAGCTTTTCCTCCACTCCACAACCACTTACAAGCTCCACGAAGGAGAAGCCCGACCCTCTTCACAATCTTCCACGAAGAGGTCACCGGGACAGCCACCAAGCCAACTAGGAGGTCACCCTCCAAGAGTAACAAGCTCACGATCTCTCACTCGAACTAATCGTGGTGGAGAGCTCAACACTATGCAATGATGCAAAGCAAGAACACTAGAGGTGTTCACATCCTTCACACTCAAATCCCACCAAAGCAACAAATGCTAGGATGAGATTAGAGGGGAAGAACAAGGAGAAAATCAACAAATGACTTCAAGATCTAGATCCAAAGGGTTCCCCTCACTTAGAGGAGAAATGGATTGGTGGGAATTGTAGATCTAGATCTCCTCTCTTAGATCCCTCAAGAATGAGCAAGAATCATGGGGGGAATGATAGGGCAAGTTCTTCAAAGTCAATAATGGAGGAGAGGGAGTGGAAGAACTTGCTTAGCCCAAGGTGGAAGAAGGCCTATTTATAGCCTAAGCCGAAAACTAACCGTTGGGGAAGTGCCCAGCTCAGCATCAGTCGAGGAAGCCGGTCAACCGGGCTTGGGGCCGGGCCATCCGGTCCAGGGGCCGGTCAGACCGGGCCACAAACCGGACCATCCGGTTCAAACCGGACTGGGCGCTGGGCCGTGATGGGGACGTATTGTGGACATACATAACATGTCCCGGGTTGTCACCGGAGCAGGAGTCGGTCCGCGTCGGGGTGGCCGGTCCGCATGCCGGTCAAACCGGACGTGGGTCCGAACCGGCCGGTCCAAACCGGACCTCATGCCGGGCGGGCACCGAGCGACAGTGCCAGAACACGCAGGACCCCGGAAGACCTTTTCTTTTTTTCTTTTAAACAGAAAATTCTCCCGAACTCCGATTGATATGAAACGAATTTTGTTGGAAAGATAACGACAAATAGAACCCCAACAAAAACTAGAAATATGGAGACTCTTCACAGGATATTTTTAGAGATTCTAGAGAGGGAGTCTCCCACCGCCAAGAAACGGTGAAGACGTCCAAACTCGAAAATGCAATAGAAGATGCATGCGGATTCCGTTTTCGATGAACTTGGGCTTGTTGTAAAACTAGCAACAAGCTCAAGAACCTCACACAGAGAAACACCAACAAGCAATAGGGATATGCAAAGTATACAAAGGATTGATCTCCCTAAGACGATGTGATCAAGTTACCCAACCGAAAGCCCCTCTTGATAGTGCGGCTATCTATCCTATAACCCGGTCTCCCAACAACCACCTTGAGACTGGTAAAAGGAAAACCTAGCAAGGTCATACCTTTGCCTTGCGCATCCCGCTTGATCTTGATGATAACTCTTCAAGCTCCACTCAAGCCGGAGTGGCTCACAAATGCTCCCCCATACATCATGATGGGAATGCTCCATTGATGCACATCTTCACATGTCCATTATCACCAAATGGACGGAAAGATTCAAGAATATGATACTCTTGAGATGCTAAACTTGAACTTGCCCAACTCAACCTTGATGACGATCACCACTTGATGTCATCCTCTCATGGGCTATATGAGATCTCACTTTTGATGCATGCCCATGGAAAGATACCTAACCCACATAGACAACACAAGGGCACATATATGATGGGTTAGTTCATGAAGCATAATTGACAAGGCTTACCATACCACATGACTTCACGTGGCACATTCTTCATGCTTCATGTGTTGAACAAACTTGAATCTATTCTTCGTTCTTTGTATTGGTCAACCTTGTATCTTCTCATGCTCTATCATACTGTCTTGAGGTGTATAAATCAATCTTCATTTGTTTGCATGCTCTAAATCTTAGTCAACCATAGCTCAACTCATGAGCCAATCATGATACCGATTTAGAGCCATATCTTGAGTTCTTCACTTGGAATCAAGCACTCAAGATCTTGATCATTCATTGCTTAACACATAAGCTAGAGCATGGATAATATTGAGTTCCACATAAGAACTCCATCTTCATTTCTTCTTCTTGATCATATCACATATATATCTTCAAATCGATGATCTTGATGTCAATACACAAGGTATATCTTTATCTTCATGGCATCCATACTTGAATCCAACACATGGAATACAAGTAGTACCTATGGAATATTCCTTCATATAAACTCAATGAAAACATTAGTCCATAGGGGTTGTCACTAATTACCAAAACCACACATAGGGGAAATATACCCTTACACCCCTGATAACGTATCTCAATTCAGGCCTATTAGTTTATGCAATGTCGTGTACAAGGTTATATCTAAAATGTGGTTGAAGAATTATTTATCCGAGATTATCAGTGATCACCAAAGTGCCTTTGTTCCTGGTAGGTTGATTAGTGATAATATTCTTATGGCTTATGAAAGTATCCATACAATGAAGAATAAGAAAGGAAAGAAGGGTTTATGTGCAGTCAAATTAGATATGCACAAGGCCTATGATAGGGTTGAATGGAGGTATCTTGAGAAGATCATGCTGAAATTGGGTTTTTCTAGAAGATGGGTAGATATGATTATGGCCCGTGTTTCTTCGGTTGAGTATAATATCAGATTTAATTCTATGGAAACTGAATGGTTTAAACCATCAAGGGGGCTTTGGCAAGGGGATCTACTGTCCCCTTACCCTTTCTTACTGGTGGCCGAGGGCCTTTCTTGCATGTTGAGAGGAGTGATACGTCTCCGACGTATCGATAATTTCTTATGTTCCATGCCACATTATTGATGATATCTACATGTTTTATACACATTATATGTCGTATTTATGCATTTTCCGGCACTAACCTATTAATGAGATGCCGAAGAGCCAGTTGCTGTTTTTTGCTGTTTTTGGTTTCAGAAATCCTACAAAGCAAATATTCTCGGAATTGGACGAAATCAACGCCCAGTGTCCTATTTTTGCACGAAGCTTCCAGAAGACCGAGGGGGAAAGGACGTGGGGCCACGAGGCACCGACACAACAGGGCGGCGCGGCCCATGCCCTGGCCGCGCGGCCCTGGCGTGTGGGGCCCTCGTGTGGCCCCCCGCGTTGCCCTGCCGCCTACTTAAAGCCTTCGTTGCAAAACCCCCAGTACCGAGAGCCACGATACGGAAAACCTTACTGAGATGCCGCCGCCGCCAATCCCATCTCGGGGGATTCTGGAGATCACCTCCGGCACCCTGCCGGAGAGGGATACATCTCCCGGAGGACTCTTCACCGCCATGGTCGCCTCCGGAGTGATGAGTGAGTAGTTCACCCCTGGACTATGGGTCCATAGCAGTAGCTAGATGGTTGTCTTCTCCTCATGTGCTTCATTGTCGGACCTTGTGAGCTGCCTAACATGATCAAGATCATCTATCTGTAATTCTATATGTTGTGTTTGTCGGGATCCGATGGATAGAGAATACTATGTTATGTTGATTATCAATCTATTACCTATGTGTTGTTTATGATCTTGCATGCTCTCCGTTATTAGTAGAGGCTCGGCCAAGTTTTTGCTCTTAACTCCAAGAGGGAGTATTTATGCTCGATAGTGGGTTCATGCCTCCATTAAATGCAGGACGGTGACGAAAGTTCTAAGGTTGTGGATGTGCTCGTTGCCACTAGGGATAAAACATTGATGCTATGTCCGAGGATGTAGTTATTGATTACATTACGCACCATACTTAATGCAATTGTTTCTTGTTTTACAACTTAATACTCGGAAGGGGTTCGGATGATAACCTCGAAGGTGGACTTTTTAGGCATAGATGCATGCTCGGATAGCGGTCTATGTACTTTGTCGTAATGCCCAATTAAATCTCACAATATTCATCATGTCATGTATGTGCATTGTTATGCCCTCTCTATTTGTCAATTGCCTGACTGTAATTTGTTCACCAAACATGCTATTTATCTTATGGGAGAGACACCTCTAGTGAACTGTGGACCCCGGTCCATTCTTTACATCTGAAATACAATCTACTGCAATACTTGTTCTTTACTATTTTCTGCAAACAATCATCATCCACACTATACATCTAATCCTTTGTTACAGCAAGCCGGTGAGATTGACAACCTCACTCGTTTCGTTGGGGCAAAGTACTTTGGTTGTGTTGTGCAGGTTCCACGTTGGCGCCGGAATCTCCGGTGTTGCGCCGCACTACATCCCGCCGCCATCAACCTTCAACGTGCTTCTTGACTCCTACTGGTTCGATTAAACCTTGGTTTCTTACTGAGGGAAACTTTCCGCTGTGCGCATCACACCTTCCTCTTGGGGTTCCCAACGGACGTGTCAACTACACGCATCAAGCAAATTTCTGGCGCCGTTGCCGGGGAGATCAAGACACGCTGCAAGGGGAGTCTCCACAATCCAATCTCTTTACTTTGTTTTTGTATTGCTTTATTTTATTTACTTTCTTGTTTGCTGCATTAAATCAAAACACAAAAAAAATTAGTTGCTAGCTTTACTTTATTTACTGTCTTGAACTCTATATCAAAAACACAAAAAAATTAGTTTACTTGCGTTTACTTTATCTAGTTTGCTTTATTTACTACTGCTAAAATGGCCACTCCTGAAAATACTAAGTTGTGTGACTTCACAACCACAAATAATAATGATTTCTTATGCACACCTATTGCTCCACCTGCTACTATAGCAGAGTTCTTTGAAATTAAACCTCGCTTTCATCGAATCTTGTTATGCGAGAGCAATTTTCTGGTGTTAGTTCCGATGATGCTCGCTGCCCATCTCAATAACTTTGTTGAATTGTGTGAAATGCAAAAGTATAAAGATGTAGATGGTGACATTATAAAATTAAAATTGTTTCCTTTCTCATTAAGAGGAAGAGCTAAAGATTGGTTGCTATCTTTGCCTAAGAATAGTATTGATTCATGGACTAAATGCAAGGATGCTTTTATTGGTAGATATTATCCCCCTGCTAAAATTATATCTTTGATAAGTAGCATAATGAATTTTAAACAATTAGATAATGAGCATGTTGCACAAGCTTGGGAAAGAATGAAATCTTTGGTTAAAAATTGCCCAACCCATGGATCGACTACTTGGATGATCATCCAAACCTTTTATGCAGGATCGAACTTTTCTTCGCGGAACCTATTGGATTCAGCTGCTGGAGGTACCTTTATGTCCATCACTCTTGGTGAAGCAACAAAGCTCCTTGATAATATGATGATTAATTACTCTGAATGGCACACGGAAAAAGCTCCACAAGGTAAGAAGGTAAATTCTGTCGAAGAAACCTCTTCCTTGAGTGATAAGATTGATGCTATTATGTCTATGCTTGTGAATGATAGGACTAATGTTGATCCTAATAATGTTCCGTTAGCTTCATTGGTTGCCCAAGAAGAACATGTTGATGTAAACTTCATTAAAAATAATAATTTCAACAACAATGCTTATCGGAACAATTCTAGTAATAACTATAGGCCATATCCTTATAATAATGGTAACGGTTATGCTAATTCTTATGGGAATTCTTACAACAATAATAGGAACACACCCCCTGGACTTGAAGCTGTGCTTAAAGAATTTATTAGTACACAAACTGCTTTTAACAAATCTGTTGAGGAAAATCTCAATAAAATTGATATTCTTGCTTCCAAGGTTGATAGTCTTGCCTCTGATGTTGACCTTTTGAAATCGAAAGTTATGCCTAATAAGGATATTGAAAATAAAATTGTTACTACAGCAAATGTCATCCAAGTTAAAATTAATGAGAATATAAGATTGATGGCCGAATTGCATGCTAGGTGGGAAAGAGAAGAAAATGAAAAACTAGCTAAAAAGAATAATGTAGCTAAAGTTTGGACTATTACCACCACTAGTAATGTTAATGATTCACATGTTGTTGCACCTCCTACTATCAATGATAAAATAATTGGTGTTGGCAATGTTACTACTCCTAGTGCAAAGCGTGCAAAATTGCTCGAAACTGCTAAAACTGCATTGAAACCTGCTCGTGATAAAACTGCTGAAATTTTTTTCAACATTGGGGATGATGATCCCATTGCTTTAGATTATAATGGTTTGTATTTTGATGATTGCCACATCTCTGAAGTTATAAAGTTCTTACAAAAACTTGCTAAGAGTCCTAATGCTAGTGCTATAAACTTGGCTTTCACAAAACATATTACAAATGCTCTCATAAAAGCTAGAGAAGAGAAACTAAAACTTGAAACTTATATTCCTAGAAAGTTAGAGGATGGTTGGGAGCCCATCATTAATATGAAGGTCAATGACTTTGATTGTAATGCTTTATGTGATCTTGGTGCAAGTATTTCCGTTATGCCTAAGAAAATCTATAATATGCTTGACTTGCCACCATTGAAGAATTGTTATTTGGATGTTAATCTTGTTGATAATGCTATAAAGAAACCTTTGGGGAGAGTTGACAATGTTCGCATTACCGTTAACAATAACCTTGTCCCCGTTGATTTTGTTGTCTTGGATATTGAATGCAATGCATCTTGTCCCATTATGTTGGGAAGACCCTTTCTTTGAACTGTTGGAGCCATCATTGATATGAAGGAAGGTAATATTAAATATCAATTTCCTCTCAAGAAAGGTATGGAACACTTCCCTAGAAAGAGAATGAAGTTACCTTTTTATTCTATTATTAGAACAAATTATGATGTTGATACTTCGTCTCTTGATAATACTTGATACACACTTTCTGCGCCTAGCTGAAAGGCGTTAAAGAAAAGCGCTTATGGGAGACAACCCATGTTTTTACTACAGTATTTTTGTTTTATATTTGAGTCTTGGAATTTGTTTACTACTGTAGCAACCTCTCCTTATCTTAGTTTTGTGTTTTGTTGTGCCAAGTAAAGTCTTTGATAGTAAAGTGAATACTAGATTTGGATTGCTGCGCAGTAACAGATTTCTTTGCTGTCACGAATTTCGACCTGCCCCTCTGTAGGTAGCTCGGAAAATTATGCCAATTTACGTGCGTGATCCTCAGATATGTACGCAACTTTCATTCAATTTGGGCATTTTCATTTGAGCAATTCTGGTGCCTCAATAAAATCCATCTTTACGGACTGTTCTGTTTTGACAGATTCTGCCTTTTATTTCGCATTGCCCCTTTTGCTATGTTGGATGAATTTGTTTGATCCATTAATGTCCAGTAGCTTTATGCAATGTCCAGAAGTGTTAAGAATGATTGTGTCACCTCCGAACATGTTAATTTTTATTGTACACTAACCCTCTAATGAGTTGTTTCGAGTTTGGTGTGGAGGAAGTTTTCAAGGATCAAGAGAGGAGAATGATGCAATATGATCAAGGAGAGTGAAAGCTCTAAGCTTGGGGATGCCCCGGTGGTTCACCCCTGCATATTCTAAGAAGACTCAAGCGTCTAAGCTTGGGGATGCCCAAGGCATCCCCTTCTTCATCGATAATATTATCGGGTTCCTCCCTCGAAACTATATTTTTATTCCGTCACATCTTATGTGCTTTGCTTGGAGCGTTGGTTTGTTTTTGTTTTTGTTTTTGTTTGAATAAAATGGATCCTAGCATTCATTGTGTGGGAGAGAGACACGCTCCACTGTTGCATATGGACAAATATGTCCTTAGGCTTTACTCATAGTATTCATGGCGAAGGTTGAATCTTCTTCGTTAAATTGTTATATGGTTGGAAT
>NC_061510.1:369911933-369927913 GCF_022539505.1 Lolium rigidum
ACCAGACTCAACCCTTCTCTAAGAGCATAAGCTTCATCCATTGGCGCATCCACAATATGAGCAATAAATCTTTGGGATCCCGCTACAAACTGACCATTGCAATCCCTGATAATCACTCCTATAGCTCCTTTCCCATTGTTCTCATCAAATGCCGCATCATCGTTAATTTTCAGTTTACCTTCTTCTGGCTTTTTCCATCCTTCTCTCTGTTTTGCCTTTGGCTTTCTCGCTCCTATCATATAATTCCTGGATAGAACAATTATAGATAGTGCAGATCTACCCGGTGATTGCACAGTTTCATCATGCACTTTTTTCCTCCTTTCCCACCAAATAAACCAACCTGCAGTTAAGACCGGCTCTGGAAAACCAACATTATCAAGGTGAGTTAGTCTTCCCCCTTGTTTAATTATTTCTTCAACTATCACCGACCCCGACCTGTCCATCTGCCTTACTTCATCAATCTTGTCCCAAACACCTATTCCCTTCCAGACCTCTATAGCTCTCTCACAAGAAAAAAGAACATGTTTGTGTTATCACCAGATTTTGGCTAAATCAGGAGGTGGGCCGCGATCAAGATGGGCTTGGAAGATTACACATGAAAGATCTATGAAGCGGCCTTGCACGGAGAATTTGGGCTAGGTTGCCCGTGTATCTTTAATTACAGTAGATTGTATCTAGATTAAAAGTTAGAGTTTTACTCGTGCACGGTTTGGTGCACGCCCACATTAGAAAGTCCCCTGGACTATAAATATGTACCTAGGGTTTATGGAATAAACAACAACCAACGTTCAACCACAAACAAATCTCGGCGCATCGCCAACTCCTTCGTCTCGAGGGTTTCTACCGGTAAGCATCATGCTGCCTAGATCGCATCTTGCGATCTAGGCAGCACAAGCCTGCCCACGTTGTTCATGCGTTGCTCGTATCGAAGCCTTTTTGATGGCGAGCAACGTAGTTATCTTAGACATGTTAGGGTTAGCATTGTTCTTCATATTACATGCTTTCGTAGTGCAACCCTTGCATGTCTAGCCGCCCTTACACCTATCTTAGGTGTAGGGCGGCACCCCGCTTGATCATAGTTTAGTAGATCTGATCCGTTACGATTGCTTCTTGTTCTACAAGGATTAGTTTAATATCTGCAATAGTTAGGCCTTACAAAGGGGGGGAGGATCCAGCGGCGTGTAGGGCGACGTTTGCTAGCCCTAGAAAGGATGTTCCGGGATCAACCTCGTGTTGGTTTTTAGGCCCCGTCTAGGATCGGCTTACGATCACCGTGCACGAGCGCGAGGCCCAACTCTGGAGTAGGATGATCCGATTATGCGGTGAAAACCCCGGATCGTCGTAGATCTCATTAGCTTTACCTTGATCAAGCAGGACCACCATATATTCGGACACCTCGTCCGAATCATGGGTGGATCGGCTCTTTGAGCCGATTCACGGGATAACTCGAGAGCCGATCGAGGCTCGTATTTAACGTTTACGTGTGTGCCCTGCAGGAAACTAAGCGAGGCATCATCCACACCTTCCCGACCAGGTATAGGTCAGGTGGCACGCCCTTGTGATAAACATCGGCGCGTGCGACCAGGAGGCTTTGCGGGCCGTCGCTCCGAGGGACCGGGGCCAGCCCGCAGCCCTAGTTGTTCCCGGCTCTACCGTGTTGACCGTCTCTGCCCGCCAGGGGGTTTCTGACGTCAACACATTCTGGCACGCCCGGTGGGACAGCCTTCGACATCCACAACATCGCCAATCTACATCCGAGATGGCGGAAGACACTCCGGTCACGTACGAGGATCTGCCTGATGAGCTCAAGAAGAAGCATGACGAAATCAAGGCGGTCCTCGAAGCCGAACTCATCGGCTCTTTCCACCGAACCCGCGCCCATGGCGTCGGTGGAAGGGTTTCACACCGAAGGCGCACTCGATGGAGTGGACCTGTCCGCCCCGTCAGAAGAACGCACCAGGTCACTGAAGTACGAGGATCTGCTCGAGGAGCTCAAAAGGAAACATGACGAGATCAAGGCAACCCTCGAAGCCGAACTCATCGGCTCCTCTGAGGAGACCCGGCCGCACGATGTCAAGCTCGGTAGAGACTCAAGTCCGTCGCCTGGCGTCAACATGGTGGATCTCAGCCACTCCATAGGCCAGCCAAAGTTCTCCTTTGTTGTCAACATGGCAGGGCTTGCAAGCCGCCATGGCAAAGATGAAGCAGAAAGCAGCCACGCTCGTGGCAAGGATGAAGAGGAGGCCGATCCACGCGACCGGCCCCAAGATGATGACAGGCGGTACCGGCGGGGAGGGAATAAGAAGCGTGCGGTATCAACGTCCACTCTCCGAGCACCTCCTCAACAAATATGAGCAGCAGTACGACCGACGTCGGCACTACGACGTAGATGATGAAAGGAATTGCCGGTCTGATGCAGAGGTCAGGAGGTACCGTCAACATGATAGAAGCAACGACGGGTACGGTCGTCGCACTGAAGGAAGGTCAAGGGGACAGGATTACATGGATAGGCACTGGGACTGTCCATTCTTCAAACATTGCCGGGACTCGGGAATGAGCCGATTGCCAACAATCGAGAACTGCCCGAATGCAAACAAAGGAAGAAGGATGCCGCCAACGTGTCCGTGTTCAGCCGTCTAGGGCCTCTCCCGCCTCGGAACAAGCATGCTGAGTCCGCTCGGGTGGAAGATCTCGAGGAACTAGAGGACGATGATGAAGAAGACAAATATCATCGGCCCGGTGGTGCCCCGACGGGCTCAGCCGTTCCCGAAGCGAAGGGTTCAGCGTCTGCGTGGGTTGGAAGAAGCTGAAAGATTGTACCTGCACACGCTAAGGAAGGCACGGCCTGATCTGGCCGCCAAAATTCGGCGAACCCTGTACGAAGAAGGTCGGCCACAAAGAAAAGAGTGGCGCCCCAAGCAGAGGAAAGCCGATGATGATACATCGGCGGGCACAAATATGGTCTTCATCCTTCCAACGGAGTTTAGCGCTCCAAGATTGTATGAAGCACCTGTGGCGCAATTAGACTGCGGCCCACGGCCGGTCATCTTTGAGAAGCCAAAAGAAAGAAGTTACAGGCATTTGAAGGCCCTGTATTTGCGAGGATACATCAATGGGCAGCCTGTCAACAAGATGTTGGTGGACACCGGAGCGGCAGTCAACATTATGCCATACTCCATGCTACGTCGGTTGGGACGCTCCAGCTCGGATCTGATCAAAACCAACGTAACACCGAGCGATTTCAACGGCCAAGCATCCGACGCACAAGGTGTTCCGAATGTGGATCCGACCGTAGGAAGGAAAACTGTCCCTACGACATTCTTTATCGTCGACAAGCAAGAGTACCTACGCTGTCCTACTAGGGAGAGATTGGATCCACGCCAATCTGTTGCATACCATCCACGATGCACCAATGCCCGATACGATGGGATGGAGATGAAGTAGAAGTCGTCCGTGCGGATGATTCGGTCGAGGTTTCAACGGCCGGCATGGACATTTGGGAGACATCAGGCCAAGAGCCGCTCTCAGGTATCAATTTGGACGACTGTGAGCGCATCGACGTGACAAAGAACGGGGTTAGGCTGGTTTTATCCACCGGCCTGACCGTGTAACAAAAGCAAATGTCGATGGATAAACGTGGTGAGACCGATCCTTGTGATCGGCCCCAAAAGATTTGTGAAGGGACATCACAAAACCTTCACCGAGAAAGCAACGGGAGGCCGATTCCAGCGATCGGCCAAAATTATCCTCACCATCCATTCTGCTCGGGTTCAACATGTTATCCAACAGAGCCGATACCATCAATTCTCTTGACAGAATCGGCTCCGGGGGGCACCCAGGTGGATAAAACACGAGGATATGCAGTAGAAACGTCTCATCCTTTGATGATGGGTATTGGAGTATGGGGGCCGATACACAAATCGGCCGAAAATTCAAAAAATTTCGAGCATAGCCGATGTGCAGACATCGACTTAAGGATCAATGGAGCAGGGAGTGGGTCTTCCCTTCAAGGACCCCTAATTCCCATTGGCAAGTCTTCAAGTTCAACGGCAGGGGGGAGAGTCTGGAGGGCGTCAGAAATGCGAGGACGTTCTCACCGGAAGTTGCTGCAGCCTGCCAAAGATGATGAGCCGATCTGATCAGCAGGGCGCAAGGATTGAACTGAAGAAGCTTGGGGGAGGGCGGCTCGCCCTGAAATTTCCTTACTCTAAAGAACCGATTTTGTTGAATCGGCCGATGTTGCATTACGGGTTGGAAACCGAGAATGACCGGCGTGGTCGGCTCACTGCTATTCTCGCCCCGACTGAGGCTCGGGGGGCAGCTCACCTTGAAGGTTCTCTGGCTTCGGAGAGCCGATTTCGTTGGAATCGGCTAACTGCGCATCACGACTTACCCGAAGAATGGTGCTAATGTTGCAAAATTATCGGTTTTTCAGCATGCCGGTCGATTCAGCGACAAGCCCAGGGCTCGTCGTAGACACCTACCCGGAGCCGATTGCCGACCGGTAGATGGGCTGGTTAGATTCATAATCAGGATTATTGATCTTTTGTGAGGTGTTTCGTGATACAGAGCCGATGTACAGTCATCGACCTTAGTACAAGTGCGCAAAGTTGCCAGGTTGCCAGTTCAGCGGTATTATCAGAGGAACATTGGCATGCAAGTCAGCCTTGTCCATGGAGCTGTGGGTAATCATCCACCGTGTCGACTGCCAACGAAAGAAAGGTGATCGGCTGGTGGCCCTGCAGGGTAGCTCTCTTGGACGTGATCGGGCCTGCCCTGAAATGTCGATGATCTGGGAGACCGATGTGGTGGAATCGGCTGATGCGGCACAACAGTTGGGAAGCTGGTGATGGTCCATTAGGCTGGACCATTTTTTATCCTCGCCTTGGCTGAGGCTCGGGGGGCAGCTCGCCCTCAAGGTTTTGCCGATTTTGTCGAAATCGGCTCGCTCTCCATCACAGCTCGTTTGAAAATGGTGAATTATTGCAGAAGGAAACTGCCGGAGCTGAGTGAGCGGAATTTGGAGAGGATAATGCGGCAGAAGAATGTATGAAATTTAAAGATGATAAGGAGACTGGACATTGTTTCAGGAGTTTTGCCGCTAAGTTTTATATGCCATCCGGTAGGATCTGCGGTTACAAGTCCTAAGGTTTGCACGATTATGGCTTGGCCCTGTTTGACCGGGAGTTTGGGTCCAGGTGGATCTATCTCGAAATTTATCGTGGGGGACCAATGCGCTGCCATCGGCTCACTGGGCTTTGACCAAATTGACAATCGGCAGAGTCAGTACGAGGGGCAATCGGCTAAATTATCCTAAAGGAAATCGGCAAAATCAAATTGGGGAATTTCTTCATTGATAAACCAGATTTCTTACACAAAAGAGCTGATTGCCCTAAAAAGGGGGTGCTAAGGGGATACATTGCCCCGTCTCATCGCTATCGATCCTAGCTAGGGGTCCTATCTACGGGCTGTTGTAGCCCTCGTCATCGCCGTCATCGCCGCTCGTCGGCGCTGCTCCCGGCCGGCTCGTCGTCGCTGCTCCGGCGGCCGCCGGCAGGACCTTCGTTGTCCTCATCCTCCTCGTCGTCGTCGTCGCCGTCGCCGTCGAAATCACTCGGATTCCCCGGCCGGGGGCAATGGCGCTTGGCCGGCGGCTCGTCGGGGAGGTCGTCGTCGTCATCCTCCTCCTCTTCCTCCTCCTTCACCTCCTCGGAGCCGGTGAAGTCCGCCCAAGAGAAGCGATCGTCATCGCTCTCCTCCTCCGGTTCCCCGTCGGCAAGGAAGCGGAGGTCGCTCTCCCCGTCGGTCGGGGATTTGTTATCCTCGGACCAGACGGAGGAGTCGTGGTCCTCTTTGTCCCACGCCGTTGGGGCGAGGATGTCGTACGCCGACTGCGTACCCCACGAGGGCGTCGACTCTCGGATGGGAGAGGACACGTGGGAAAGATCCGATGAAGAAGAAGAGGAAGAGGAAGAAGACATGGTTGCAGAGGAGGGTTTTTTGGAGTACTAATGCGGAAGGGGTGAGGAGGAGAACTGTTCGATGCGGTTAAATAAAAGGAGATGGGGGTTTTTAATTTTCGAGCAGTTGTCGAGTACATGGTGCCAAAACTGTCAAATCGTGCAGAGAAGTTAGGAAGGCAAGTCGTCATGATGAAGCACGCTGCGACAGTTCTGCTCTGCCATGACATGACCCCTCAGAGGAAAAAACAGAGTGGTTTTGAAATTATCATTACCAAAACCAGGGGGGCATGTGTTATCACCAGATTTTGGCTAAATCAGGAGGTGGGCCGCGATCAAGATGGGCTTGGAAGATTACACATGGAAGATCTATGAAGCGGCCTTGCACGGAGAATTTGGGCTAGGTTGCCCGTGTATCTTTAATTACGATAGATTGTATCTAGATTAAAAGTTAGAGTTTTACTCGTGCACGGTTTGGTGCACGCCCACATTAGAAAGTCCCCTGGACTATAAATATGTACCTAGGGTTTATGGAATAAACAACAACCAACGTTCAACCACAAACAAATCTCGGCGCATCGCCAACTCCTTCGTCTCGAGGGTTTCTACCGGTAAGCATCATGCTGCCTAGATCACATCTTGCGATCTAGGCAGCACAAGCCTGCCCACGTTGTTCATGCGTTGCTCGTACTCGAAGCCTTTTTGATGGCGAGCAACGTAGTTATCTTAGACATGTTAGGGTTAGCATTGTTCTTCATATTACATGCTTTCGTAGTGCAACCCTTGCATGTCTAGCCGCCCTTACACCTATCTTAGGTGTAGGGGCGGCACCCCGCTTGATCATAGTTTAGTAGATCTGATCCGTTACGATTGCTTCTTGTTCTACAAGGATTAGTTTAATATCTGCAATAGTTAGGCCTTACAAAGGGGGGGAGGATCCAGCGGCGTGTAGGGCGACGTTTGCTAGCCCTAGAAAGGATGTTCCGGGGATCAACCTCGTGTTGGTTTTTAGGCCCTGTCTAGGATCGGCTTACGATCACCGTGCGCGAGCGCGAGGCCCAACCTGGAGTAGGATGATCCGATTATGCGGTGAAAACCCCGGATCGTCGTAGATCTCATTAGCTTTACCTTGATCAAGCAGGACCACCATATATTCGGACACCTCGTCCGAATCATGGGTGGATCGGCTCTTTGAGCCGATTCACGGGATAACCCGAGAGCCGATCAAGGCTCGTATTTAACGTTTACGTGTGTGCCCCGCGAGAAACTAAGCGAGGCATCATCCACACCTTCCCGACCAGGTATAGGTCAGGTGGCACGCCCTTGTGATAAACATCGGCGCGTGCGACCAGGAGGCTTTGCGGGCCGTCGCTCTGAGGGACTGGGGCCAGCCGCAGCCCTAGTTGTTCCCGGCTCTACCGTGTTGACCGTCTCTGCCCGCCAGGGGGTTTCTGACGTCAACAGTTTGATATCTTCACAACTCGAAAAGCATATAGGATAGTCCCCCTATATTTCCAATATGCTGATTGGCAAGAACTCGACGACATGGAATCATACCATGTAACACCCTCCATCCGAAAATTTTAATCTTACTCGGAATTTCCAGCTTCCATAATTTGTCCCATACTTGATTCTCAGCCGTCTCAGCCAAACCAGAACTTTGATTGTGTCTAAAGAATTTGTGCTCCCATTGACAGTGATATCCTGATCTGGCCGTATAGAGGCCCGTTTTTTGTACAATTCCAGGCTACAAAGTCTTCTCTATCCGGGGTCAAGGGAATTTGCAAAATCCTATGCGCATCAATAGGCTAGAAAATATCATTGATCAAATCCACATCCCATTGGCCATCTATGGGACTTATCAAGTCGCTCACCTTATTCAGTAAAAACGCCCCTTTAGGAGTCATCACCTTCATGTTGTGACTTGATGGAATCCAGTTATCACTTCAAATATTTATTTGGGTCCCATCTCCTACTCTCCAAATACATCCTTTTTTAAAACACGCCAAACCTGCCAGGATGCTCTGCCAAGTGTAAGAAGAACCACTCTTCATCTTCGCTTCCAATAACTTCCCATCTGGATAATATTTTGCTCTAAGAAGCCTTGCACATAATGAATCTAGTTCACTTAACAATCTCCAAATCTGCTTAGCTAGCATTGCCATATTAAAAGAATGAAGATCTCGAAAACCCATACCACCTTTTTTCTTTGGTATACACATCTTCCACCATGCCTTCCAGTGCATATGTCTTTGCTCTTCCTCATCACCCCACCAGAATTGAGAGAGATAGCGTCAGATATTCCTTTGCAAATGTTTTTTAGAATCTTGATGAAAGGACGAGATGTCGCCTAGAGGGGGGTGAATGGGCGTTTAAAAACTCTTACGAATTTGGCTTGTAAGAATGCGGAATTAAACTATGTTTATTCTACAAGCACAAACCCTAAATATGCTAGGTTCACCTAAGTGCAACAACAACAACTAGAGCTAAGCAAGATAGGCACAAGATATATGTAGCACAAGTGATAGCAAGATATATGTACTTCAAGCACGATGGCTATCACAAGGAAAGAAAGCTTGGGTATAGAAATAACCGAGGCACGCATAGACGAGGATGTATTCCCGTGTTCCCTTCCTTTGCAAGAAGGTACGCCACGTTTGGAGGAGTGGAGGTCCCACGAAGGATTCCCCAACGCCACGAAGGCTCACCCTATTCTCCGAGCCAAACCCACGAAGGATAATGGCCCTTTCCTTATGGTTAGCTTTTCCTCCACTCCGGAGATGGCAAGCTCCGCAACCACTTCACAAGCTCCACGAAGGAGAAGCCCGGGCCACTTCACAATCTTCCTTGAAGAGATCACCGGAGCACCAACCGCCAAGCCAACTAGGAGGTCTCCCTCCAAGAGTAACAAGCTCACGATCTCTCACTCGAACTAATCGTGGTGGAGAGCTCAAAACTATGCAATGATGCAAAGCAAGAACACTAGAGGTGTTCAAATCCTTCACACTCAAATCTCACCCAAGCAACAAATGCTAGGATGAGATTAGAGAGGAAGAACAAAGAGGAAATCAACAAATGAATTCAAGATCTAGATCCAAAGGGTTCCCCTCACTTAGAGGTGAGATGGATTGGTGGGGATTGTAGATCTAGATCTCCTCTCTTAGATCCCTCAAGAATGAGCAAGAATCATGGGGAGAATCAAGAGAGAGGGAAAGTTCTTCAAAGTCAACAATGGAGGAGAGAGAGTGGAAGAACTTCTTTAGCCCAAGGTGGAAGAAGGGCTATTTATAGCCCAAGAGAAAATATAACTGTTGGGGAAAAGTTGGGCTGAGTCAGGCGTCGAGAAGGCCGGTCAACCGGGCCTAGGGCCAGGTCGTCCGGTGTAGGACCCGGTCAGACCGGGCCACAGACCGGACCAGTCGGTCCAAACCGGACCAGGCGCCGGGTCGTGACCGGGGCGGGTCTTTGTCGCGCAGAACATGCGCCGGGGAGGCCGGTCCACCGTCCGGTCAGACCAGACGAGGGGCCGGACCCAGCCGGTCCAAATCGGGCCTGTGACCGGGCCATGACCGGGACACTTCTGTGTCTTATAGTACATGACCGGTTGGCACCAGTATAAGGTATATCTTTATCTTCATGGCATCCATACTTGAATCCAACACATGGAATACAAGTAGAACCTATGGAATATTCCTTCATATAAACTCAATGAAAACATTAGTCCATAGGGGTTGTCATTAATTACCAAAACCACACATAGGAGCAATGTACCCTTACACTTGAACACCATCATAGCAAAGACTGGAATGGCTTGAGCAATAGCTTTAATTAAAATCTATTTTCCTCCCATACTTAACAACTTCTCCTTTCAACCATTAATTCTGGCCAGAACCCTATCTATCAGGTGATGGAAACAATCACTTTTATCCATGCCAATCATAGCCGGAAGGCCTAAGTATTTGTCTGATAAAGACTCTGTCAAAATATTCAGAACTTGGCAAACATCAGCGCGCACCTCCACTCTTGTATTGCCGCTGAAAAATAAGCTCGATTTTCCTTCACTAATTTTCTGGCCCGAATTCAGGCAGTAAGTATCCAGAATCTCCTTCAACTTTGTTGCATTAACATTATCTGCTTGCATTAGAATTAATGAGTCATCTGCAAACAACAGATGTGATAACATCGGTGCATCACGACACACCCTCACCCCAACAATCTCTTCCCGAGCCTCTGCTCCTTGATGCATGTAGTTGACACGTCTGTTGGGAACCCCAAGAGGAAGGTGTGATGCGCACAGCGGCAAGTTTCCCTCAGTAAGAAACCAAGGTTTAATCGAACCAGTAGGAGTCAAGAAGCACGTTGAAGGTTGATGGCGGCGGGATGTAGTGCGGCGCAACACCGGAGATTCCGGCGCCAACGTGGAACCTGCACAACACAACCAAAGTACTTTGCCCCAACGAAAACGAGTGAGGTTGTCAATCTCACCAGCTTGCTCGTAACAAAGGATTAGATGTATAGTGTGGATGATGATTGTTTGCGAGAAAATAGTAAAGAACAAGTATTGCGAGAGATTGTATTTCAGATGTAAAGAATGGACCGGGGTCCACAGTTCACTAGAGGTGTCTCTCCCATAAGATAAATAGCATGTTGGGTGAACAAATTACAGTCAGGCAATTGACAAATAGAGAGGGCATAAAAATGCACCCACATGACATGATGAATATTGTGAGATTTAATTGGGCATTACGACAAAGTACATAGACCGCTATCCAGCATGCATCTATGCCTAAAAAGTCCACCTTCAGGTTATCATCCGAACCCCTTCCAGTATTAAGTTGTAAAACAACGGACAATTGCATTAAGTATGGTGCGTAATGTAATCAATAACTACATCCTCGGACATAGCATCAATGTTTTATCCCTAGTGGCAACATCACATCCACAACCTTAGAACTTTCGTCACATCGTCCCGGATTTAATGGAGGCATGAACCCACTATCGAGCATAAATACTCCCTCTTGGAGTTAAGAGCAAAAACTTGGCCAGAGCCTCTACTAATAACGGAGAGCATGCAAGATCATAAACAACACATAGGTAATAGATTGATAATCAACATAACATAGTATTCTCTATCCATCGGATCCCGACAAACACAACATATAGAATTACGGATAGATGATCTTGATCATGTTAGGCAGCTCACAAGATCCGACAATGAAGCACATGAGGAGAAGACAACCATCTAGCTACTGCTATGGACCCATAGTCCAGGGGTGAACTACTCACTCATCACTCCGGAGGCGACCATGGCGGTGAAGAGTCCTCCGGGAGATGAATCCCCTCTCGGCGAGGTGCGGGAGGTGATCTCCAGAATCCCCCGAGATGGGATTGGCGGCGGCGTGTCGATGAGGTTTTCCGTATCGTGGCTCTCGGTATCGGGGGTTTCGCGACGAAGGCTTTAAGTAGGCGGAAGGGCAACGCGGGGGCCACACGAGGGCCCCACACGCCGGGGCCGCGCGGCCGAGGCATGGGCCGCGCCGCCCTGTTGTGTCGGCGCCTCGTGGCCCCACTTCCTTTCCCCTCGGTCTTCCGGAAGCTTCGTGGCAAAAATAGGACCCCGGGCGTTGATTTCGTCCAATTCCGAGAATATTTCCTTTGTAGGATTTACGAAACCAAAAACAGCGAGAAAACGACAAGCTGGCTCTTCGGCATCTCGTTAATAGGTTAGTGCCGGAAAATGCATAAATACGACATATAATGTGTATAAAACATGTAGATATCATCAATAATGTGGCATGGAACATAAGAAATTATCGATACGTCGGAGACGTATCAGCATCCCCAAGCTTAGTTCTCGCTCGTCCCGAGCGGGTAAACGATAACACAGATAATTTCTGAAGTGACATGCCATCATAACCTTGATCATACTATTGTAAACATATGTAATGAATGCAGCGATCAAAACAATGGTAATGACATGAGTAAGCAACTGAATCATAAAGCAAAGACTTTTCATGAATAGTACTTAAAGACAAGCATCAATAAGTCTTGCATAAGAGTTAACTCATAAAGCAATAAATCAAAGTAAAGGTATTGAAGCAACACAAAGGAAGATTAAGTTTCAGCGGTTGCTTTCAACTTATAACATGTATATCTCATGGATAATTGTCAACATAGAGTAATATAACAAGTGCAATATGCAAGTATGTAGGAATCAATGCACAGTTCACACAAGTGTTTGCTTCTTGAGATGGAGAGAAATAGGTGAACTGACTCAACATAAAAGTAAAAGAATGGTCCTTCAAAGAGGAAAGCATCGATTGCTATATTTGTGCTAGAGATTTTATTTTGAAAACATGAAACAATTTTGTCAACGGTAGTAATAAAGCATATGTATCATGTAAATTATATCTTACAAGTTGCAAGCCTCATGCATAGTATACTAATAGTGCCCGCACCTTGTCCTAATTAGCTTGGACTACCGGATCATCTCAATACACATGTTTTAACCAAGTGTCACAATGGGGTACCTCCATGCCGCCTGTAGAAAGGTCTAAGGAGAAAGCTCGCATTTTGGATTTCTCGCTTTTGATTATTCTCAACTTAGACATCCATACCGGGACAACATAGACAACGAGATAATGGACTCCTCTTTAATGCATAAGCATGTGGCAACAATTAGTGTTCTCATATGAGATTGAGGATATATGTCCAAAACTGAAACTTCCACCATGATTCATGGCTTTAGTTAGCGGCCCAATGTTCTTCTCTAACAATATGCATGCTCCAACCATTAAGGTGGTATATCTCTCTTACTTCAGACAAGACGGACATGCATAGCAACTCACATGATATTCAACAAAGAGTAGTTGATGGCGTCCCCAGAAGCATGGTTATCGCACAACAAGCAACTTAATAAGAGATAAAGTGCATAAGTACATATTCAATACCACAATAGTTTTTGAGCTATTTGTCCCATGAGCTATATATTGTAAAGGCGAATGATGGAAATTTTAAAGGTAGCACTCAAGCAATTTACTTTGGAATGGCGGAGAAATACCATGTAGTAGGTAGGTATGGTGGACACAAATGGCATAGTGGTTGGCTCAAGGATTTTGGATGCATGAGAAGTATTCCCTCTCGATACAAGGTTTAGGCTAGCAAGGTTATTTGAAACAAACACAAGGATGAACCGGTGCAGCAAAACTCACATAAAAGACATATTGTAAACATTATAAGACTCTACACCGTCTTCCTTGTTGTTCAAAACTCAATACTAGAAATTATCTAGACTTTAGAGAAACCAAATATGCAAACCAAATTAGCAAGCTCTATGTGTTTCTTCATTAATGGGTGCAAAGTATATGATGCAAGAGCTTAAACATGAGCACGACAATTGCCAAGTATCAAATTATTCAAGACATTTTAGAATTACTACATGTAGCATTTTCCAATTCCAACCATATAACAATTTAACGAAGAAGATTCAACCTTCGCCATGAATACTATGAGTAAAGACTAAGGACATATTTGTCCATATGCAACAGCGGAGTGTGTCTCTCTCCCACACAAGTGAATGCTAGGATCCATTTTATTCAAACAAAACAAAAACAAAAACAAACCGACGCTCCAAGCAAAGTACATAAGATGTGACTGAATAAAAATATAGTTTCGGGGGAGGAACTCGATAATGTTGTCGATGAAGAAGGGGATGCCTTGGGCATCCCCAAGCTTAGACGCTTGAGTCTTCTTAGAATATGCAGGGGTGAACCACGGGGCATCCCCAAGCTTAGAGCTTTCACTCTCCTTGATCATATTGTATCATACTCCTCTCTTGATCCTTGAAAACTTCCTCCACACCAAACTCGAAACAACTCATTAGAGGGTTAGTGCACAATAAAAATTAACATGTTCAGAGGTGACACAATCATTCTTAACACTTCTGGACATTGCATAAAGCTACTTGGACATTAATGGATCAAAGAAATTCATCCAACATAGCAAAAGAGGCAATGCGAAATAAAAGGCAGAATCTGTCAAAACGGAACAGTCCGTAAAGATGGATTTTATTATGGCACCAGACTTGCTCAAATGAAAATTCCCAAATTGAATGAAAGTTGCGTACATATCTGAGGATCACTCACGTAAATTGGCATAATTTTCTGAGTTACCTACGGAGAATTAGGCCCAAATTCGTGACAGCAAAGAAATGCTGTATCTACGCAGTAATCCAAATCTAGTATGAACTTTACTATCAAAGACTTTACTTGGCACAACAAAACATAAAACTAAGATAAGGAGAGGTTGCTACAGTAGTAAACAACTTCCAAGACTCAAATATCAAAACAAAAATACTGTAGTAAAAACATGGGTTGTCTCCCATAAGCGCTTTTCTTTAACGCCTTTCAGCTAGGCGCAGAAAGTGTAAATCAAGTAACATCAAGAGATGAAGCATCAACATCATAATTTGTTCTAATAATAGAATCAAAAGGTAACTTCATTCTCTTTCTAGGGAAGTGTTCCATACCTTTCTTGAGAGGAAATTGATATTTAATATTACCTTCCTTCATATCAATAGTAGCACCAACGGTTCGAAGAAAAGGTCTTCCCAATATAATGGGGCAAGATGCATTGCATTCAATATCCAAGACAACAAAATCAACGGGGACAAGGTTATTGTTAACCATAATATGAACATTATCAACTCTCCCCAAAGGTTTCTTTTTAGCATTATCGGCGAGATTAACATCCAAATAACAATTTTTCAATGGTGGCAAGTCAAGCATATCATAGACTTTCTTAGGCATAACGAAATACTTGCACCAAGATCACATAAAGCATTACAATCAAAATCATTGACCCTCATTTTAATGATGGGCTCCCAACCATCTTCTAACTTTCTAGGAATAGAAGTTTCAAGTTTTAGTTTCTCTTCTCTAGCTTTTATGAGAGCATTTGTAATATGTTTTGTGAAAGCCAAATTTATAGCACTAGCATTAGGACTCTTAGCAAGTTTTTGTAAGAACTTTATAACTTCAGAGATGTGACAATCATCAAAATCTAAATCATTACAATCTAAAGCAATGGGATTATCATCCCCAAGGTTGGAAAAAATTTCAGCAGTTTTATCACAAGCAGTTTCAGCGATTTTAGCGAGTTTCGAGTAATTTTGCACGCTTTGCACTAGGAGTAGAGACATTGCCAACACCAATTATTTTATCATTAATAGTAGGAGGTGCAGCAACATGTGGAGCATTAGCATTACTAGTGGTGGTAATAGTCCAAACTTTAGCTACATTACTCTCTTTAGCTAGTTTTTCATTTTCTTCTCTATCCCACCTAGCACGCAATTCAGCCATCAATCTTATATTCTCATTAATTCTAACTTGGATGGCATTTGCTGTAGTAACAATTTTATTTTCAATATCCTCGAGGTTTAGCAGCCATTTTATTGATTAAAGAGGATTGTGACGTGGACATGTATGAGATTCGGTTTTCAGCATTTGCAAGTTTAGTTTGCAACCCCGAAATCTCCATATTCAAATTTTCAAGTTGATTTCCTATATTCTTCAACAGGGTAGATTGTTCATTCATAGTTTTAGTAAACAATTTATTTTGCTCATATTGTGATTGCATAAAGCTCTTGGTGGATCTTTCAATTTCTAACATCTTTTCCTCATTAGGTGAAACATATCTACCATAAGAGTTACCATTAGCAGGATATGTCCTAGAATTTCGAGCAACCAATGAAGCTAATGGAACATTATTAGGATCAACATTAGTCCTATCATTCACAAGCATAGACATAATATCATCAATCTTATCACTCAAGGAGGAGGTTTCTTCAACAGAATTTACCTTCTTACCTTGTGGAGCTCTTTCCGTGTGCCATTCAGAGTAATTTATCATCATATCATCAAGAAGCTTTGTAGCCGCCCCCAAAGTGATGGACATAAAGGTACCTCCAGCAGCTGAATCCAATAAATTCGCGAAGAAAAATTTAGTCCTGCATAGAAGGTT
>NC_061510.1:369928013-369962729 GCF_022539505.1 Lolium rigidum
AAGCCTCAGCCTTGGCCGCACCCCTTAGAGGGCCAGCGCCCAACCCCCTCTCTCCCCAAACCCTAGCGGTCTCTCTCCTCCACCACATCCCGCACGCTTAAGCGAAGCTCCGCCGGATTTCTCCACCACCACCGACACCACGCCGTCGTGCTATCGGATTCAAGAGGAGCTACTACTTCCGCTGCCCGCTGGAACGAGGAGGTGGACGTCGTCTTCATCAACAACCGAATGTGTGACCGAGTACGGAGGTGCTGCCCGTTCGTGGCGCCGGAACCGATCGTGATCAAGATCTTCTACGCGCTTTTGCAAGCGGCAAGTGAACGTCTACCGCAGCAACAAGAGCCTCATCTTGTAGGTTTTGGAATCTCTTCAAGGGTGAGACTCGATACCCCCTCGTTGCTAGCTACCGTCTTCTAGATTGCATCTTGGCTTGGATTGCGTGTTCGCGGTAGGAATTTTTTTGTTTTATATGCAACCTTATCCCACAGAAATCTCCTTATCGCTGGACTCGACGGATGATACTGAATTTGAGAGATCAGAACCACCCGACGAAAATTCCGACGAGATCGGAACCTCGAGACGATACACTCCTTCTTTCTCGACGCGGAATTCGAATTTTCCAAACGTCATCTTCATTGGCTCCTCCAGATACGCATATGCATCCAAACGGGAGGGCGGGTGAGGAACAAAATCAACAAGACCAGTTTCGATCTGTTTACCTCTCTCCATGATGTTGCTTGCTACTGATGAAGTCGACGATCTTGAACGTGCCATCGAGGTCAGCTCCTTGTCGCCTCTAATTCCCACAGACGGCGCCAATTGACAAGGTATTAACTTATCAATGCCTATGGATTGTAGGCTAGGGTTTAGTTGGAAGTAGAGGGCAAGTAGATCTCGAAGGTTTCAGCCGAAAAGTACTCGACGATTATGAAAACTATGGAAACTAGGGTTTGTAAACAATGATTCGATGATCTCTTCGTCCCTCGACTCCCCCTTTATATAGGAGGCGGAGCCGAGGGTTTCGTTTTGTACAAGTTACAGAGTCCGGGACGGTTTCTAACTCATCCCGCCAGATTACAAATAGCACTTCCTATTACAACTCTAACTTTCCTTATTATATCTTGGGCTCCCGAATCTTCTTATTCTTCGGGTAGTGGGCCTTCAGTAAACCCCGGGTACTATCTTCGGCAGGCCCATTTGGGATGCCTATGTCAGCAGGGGATCGAAAGAAAAAGGCAAGTGACCAAATATGAGGTGCCAAAAATAATTCAAGAAAAGAAAGTTTTATAGTACATAGAGGATGACATGCGGGTCCCATTTAGCAGCAGCGGTATCACCGTTTGAGAGGCGGCGGGGATCGAAAGAAAAAGGCAAGTGACCAAATTTGAGGTGCCAAAAAAAACTCCAAGAAAAGAAAGTTTTATAGTACATAGAGGATGACATGCGGGTCCCATTTAGCAGCAGCGGTATCACCGTTTGAGAGGCGGCAGGGGATCGAAAGAAAAAGGTAAGTGACCAAATATGAGGTGACAAAAAAAACTCCAAGAAAAGAAAGTTGATTGCACATAGAGGATGACATGCGGGTCCCATTTAGCAGCAGCGGTCTCAACGTTTCCAAGGCGGCAAGGGATCAAAAGAAAAAGGAAGTAGCGGGGTCAAAAAAATCCAAGAATAGAAAGAATTTTGGTTCATAGAGGATGACATGTAGGACCCATGATCCTGCATCGTAAACGGCTCGATCGGAGAACGTTGAACGAGATGGCGCGATCGAGAAAAAAACAATGCCGAGAGAGGCTGCCATCCGGGCCCTACATCCCTCGGCGGTGCGGATTTGCGTTGACTCGGCCGGCGAACCCGAGATTTCGAGATGCACCACGTCCCGGGCCACCATACGCGACGTTTTGGCCGCTTTCGTCGGGCTAGGTGGCCTCAAAAACGAGAAAAAAAAGTTTTGACATGCACCACGGAGGGACCAAAAATCGTCGGCCATGGTACACCAGCAACCACGGCGCGACTTCACTTCGTCGGCCATGGAAACTTTTCTTGTAGTGCCACCTTTGCTTACACAAGCCATGGCTAACCGAATCCTCGGGTGCCGTCCAACAATCACATACCATGGAGGAGTGTCTATTTTTGTTAATTAATTTGGGACTGGGAATCCCATTGCCAGCTCTTTTTGCAAAATTATTGGATAAGCGGATGAAGCCACTAGTCCCTTGGTGAAAGTTGCCCAACAAGATTGAAACATAAACACCACATACTTCCTCATGAGCTATAAAACATTGACACAAATCAGAGGTAATAAATTTTGAATTGTTTAAAGGTAGCACTCAAGCAATTTACTTTGGAATGGCAGGAAATACCACATAGTAGGTAGGTATGGTGGACACAAATGGCATAGTGGTTGGCTCAAGTATTTTGGATGCATGAGAAGTATTCCCTCTCGATACAAGGCTTAGGCTAGCAAGGCTATTTGAAGCAAACACAAGTATGAACCGGTACAGACAAAACTTACATAAGAACATATTGCAAGCATTATAATACTCTACACTGTCTTCCTTGTTGCTCAAACACTTTTACCAGAAAATATCTAGACCTTAAGAGAGATCAATTATGCAAACCAATTTCAACAAGCTCTACAGTAGTTCTCCAGTAATAGGCTTAAACTACATGAAAAAACTTAATCATGATCTACTTGAGAGCTCAAAACAATTGCCAAGTGTCAAATTATCCAAGACATGATGAGGCATTTTCCTTTTCCAACCAAATATAAATAAGTGCAATAGCTTCCAACTTTTATCATTGAACATTAAAAGTAAAACGAAGAACAAGTGTTCATATGAAAAAGAGGAGCGTGTATCTCTCCCACACAAGGATTGCTAGGATCCGATCTTATTCAAACACAACAAAAATAAAAACAAACCGACGCTCCAAGCAAAGTGCATAAGATGTGACGGAATAAAAATATAGTTTCAGGGGAGGAACCTAATAATGTTGTCGATGAAGAAGGGGATGCCTTGGGCATCCCCAAGCTTAGACGCTTGAGTCTTCTTAGAATATGCAGGGGTGAACCACCGGGGCATCCCCAAGCTTAGAGCTTTCACTCTCCTTGATCATATTGCATCATACTCCTCTCTTGATCCTTGAAAACTTCCTCCACACCAAACTCGAAACAACTCATTAGAGGGTTAGTGCATAATAAAAATTAACATGTTCATAGGTGACACAATCATTCTTAACACTTCTGTACATTGCATAAAGCTACTGGACATTAATGGATCAAAGAAATTCATCCAACATAGCAAAAGAGGCAATGCGAAATAAAAGGCAGAATCTGTCAAAACAGAACAGTCCGTAAAGATGGATTTTATTAGGCCACCAGACTTGCTCAAATGAAAATGCTCAAATTGAATGAAAGTTGTGTACATATCTGAGGATCATGCACGTAAATTGGCTTAATTTTCTGAGCTACCTACAGGGAGGTAGACCCAGATTCGTGACAGCAAAGAAATCTGGAACTGCGCAGTAATCCAAATCTAGTACTTACTTTACTATCAAAGACTTTACTTGGCACAACAAAACATAAAACTAAGATAAGGAGAGGTTGCTACAGTAGTAAACAACTTCCAAGACACAAATATAAAACAAAGTAATGTAGCAAAATAACACATGGGTTATCTCCCAAGAAGTTCTTTTCTTTATAGCCATTAAGATGGGCTCAGCGAGTTTTAATGATGCACTCGCAAGAAATAGTATTTGAAGCAAAAGAGAGCATCAAGAGGCAAATCCAAAACACATTTAAGTCTAACATGCTTCCTATGCAAAGGAATCTTGTACACAAATAAATTCATGAAGAACAAAGTGACAAGCATAAGAAGATAAAACAAGTGTAACTTCAGCAATTTCAGCATATAGAGAGGTGTATTAGTACCATGAAAATTTCTACAACCATATTTTCCTCTCTCATAATAATTTTCAGTAGCTTCATGAACAAACTCAACAATATAGCTATCACATGCAGCATACTTTTCATGATTTCCAAACACATAATTTTTATCAAGTTCAAGAATAGTGGAATTAAAACTTTCAAACTTACTTTTATTAATAATATAACAAGGTAGTTGATCAATCTCAAGAGATATGGGACTCATAGAATAAGTCAAGAACTCTCCAATCCCATTTTCATTAGTAGTACAATTAATATTATCAAGTATCATAGGACCATCATCTAGAGCTTTATCATAGACATTTGCCAAACAAAATTCTTTAGTACCATGCATTTCGACATCAGGCACAAACAAAGCATTATCATAAGATTTATCAAAGTAGCATGGATTATCATAAATAACAGTAGCATAATCATTCTCACAAGTATTACTCATAGGTACTATTTCAAGAGAATCCACGGGAACATAACATTCAACCTCTTCCGGTAAGCATGGAGGACAATCAAATAGTGTAAGAGATAAAGAGTTACTCTCATTAGAAGGTTGACATGGGTAGCTAATCCATTCTTCCTCCTTTTGTTCGTCGCTCTCCTCTTTTTTTTCATCCAATGAGCTTTCAGGTTCATCAATTTCCTCTTCTTTTTCATCCAATGAGCTTTCAGGTTCATCAATTTCTTCTTCCACCGGTTCCTGCAAATTATGAGTGCATTCTTGTGCATTAATGTGTCTCTCTTTATAATCAAGGATATAAGGATTCCTACTGTAGCATTCTATGCAAGAATTAAGGATAGTAGAGGCATAATCTTTAAGGCCCTTACAAACAACACAAGTTTCATAATTCTCAACCATGAAGGATTCTATCTCGGAGGCTCCCATAAATAAGACAAATTGTTCTACCTCTTCGAACCCATAATGAATATAGCAATTCCGATTATAGTTCTTAATTAAAAATTCCTCACTAAAGCCACATTGAAATTTAAGATGTTTAGTATCCTGTTGAGAGCAACAATTTATATTATGGCGTTCAAGCAAGATTTCAGCAATTGTATTCAATTTTTCTATCATAGCACTCATCATTTTACCAGTTCTTGATTCTCTATAATTATTATAACATTCTATAAGCTCCAAGTAGGTTGTTGGTTCTCCCATAACAGTAGTTTTTAATTTTTAGGTTTTTCAAATTTTTATGGATTTTTGGGTATATGAGGAAAATAAAACAAGACAAAAAGTAACTAGGCAAAAGTAAACTAAGCAAAACAAAATAAAATAAAATAGAGAGGTGGAGTGTACTCCCCAGGTGAACTTATGAGTAGAGCTATGCCTCCCCGGCAACGGCGCCAGAAAATAGTCTTGATGACCCACAAGTATAGGGGATCGCAACGAGTCTTCGAGGAAGTAAAACCCAAATTTATTGATTCGACACAAGGGGAGGTAAAGAATACTTATAAGCCTTAACAACTGAGTTGTCAATTCAGCTGCACCTGGAAAAGCACTAGCAACGGGGGTGATGTGAAAGTAGCGACGATATGAGAGCAATAGTAACGATAACACAGCGAGCGAGTAGTAGTAATATGAGAGCAATGGCACCGAGAAAACGAGTTGACATGTAGAACGAGTATATGATGATGAAAGATGGACCGGGGTTCCCAGCTATCTACACTAGTGGTAACTCTCCAATAACAAGTGTTGGGTGAACAAATTACAGTCGGGCAATTGATAGGATTGAAATAGCATTAAGACAGAATATCAAGATCATTAATCATGTAGGCATGTTTTCCAATAATAGTCGTACGTGCTCGCAATGAGAAACTTGCACAACATCTTTTGTCCTACCAGCACGGTGGCAGCCGGGCCTCTAGGGAAACTACTTGGATATTAAGGTACTCCTTTTAATAGAGCACCGGAGCAAAGCATTAACACTCACGTGAAAACATGTGTCCCTCACATCACTGCCATCCCCTCCGGTTGTCCCGATTTACGTCACTTCGGGGCCATTGGTTCCGGACAGTGACATGTGCATACAACTTGTAGATACAATCTAAGCAATAAGTATAGAGCTCAAATCTAAGATCATGCCACTCGGGCCCTAGTGACAAGCATTAAACACAACAAGATTGCAGCAACAATAACTTCGTAAACTTTGTAGATAGACAATCATAACGTAACAATCCATCGGATCCCGACAAACACAACACCGATTACATCAGATGAATCTCAATCATGTAAGGCAGCTCATGAGATCATTGTATTGAAGTACATGGGGGAGAGAATACCAACTAGCTACAGCTAGAACCCGTAGTCCATGGGGGAACTACTCACGGAGCATGATGGAGGCGATGGCGTTGATGGAGATGGCTTCGGGGGCACTTCCCCGTCCGGCGAGGTGCCGGGACGAGACTTCTGTCCCCCGAATTGGAGTTTCGCGATGGTGGCGGCGCCCCTGGAGTCTTTGCGGAGTTTCGTCAAGAGTTACGGTGTTTTTAGGTCGAAAGGGATCTTATAGGCGAAGAGGCGGCGCGGGGGGCACTGGGGCTCCCCACCACGGGCCGGCGCGGGCCCGGGCCAGGCCGCGCCGCCCTATGGTGTGGTGGCCCTCGGCCCCTCTCCGACTCTTCTTCGGTGTTCTGGATACTTCCGGGAAAAATAGGAGGTTTGGTCTTCGTTTCGTCGAATTCCGAGAATATTGCCCGAACAGCCTTTACGGAACCAAAAACAGCGAGAAAACAGGAACTGGCACTGTGGCATCTTGTTAATAGGTTAGTTCCGGAAAATGCATGAAATCATCATAAAGTGCAAGCAAAACATGTAAGTATTGTCATAAAACAAGTATGGAACAACAGAAATTATGGATACGTTGGAGACGTATCTTAGTGCCGGGGTTTGGCCTGGGGCAGTTCCGTGGGTGGGCAGCGGAAGTGCCGGTGGGCCTGGCGGTAGTGCCGGCCCATCGAGCGTTGCTCCCGGCCAGCCCCCTCCATTTTTCTTTGTTCCTTTTTCCACTCAAATAAAGGCAGACTTATAAACGTAATAACTCGAGCTAGGAAATTGCAAACAGGGTGAAACAATTTTGATAGCGGACATTACGAGCATCAAATAGGAATCCCCCATTATGAAGAAGGGGGAAGCGGTTACAAATTCATAGCAACCACGAAGGCCTATTTAAATTATGCAACATGACTAGATAGCTTTATTTGATTAGCCTTATGTTTTGTTCTTTTTTGGTACAATTTTCTTATGCTTCATGATGGGAAGTGGCAAATTCTCAGTTGACTAAGAATTAATTTAATCTCCAGTCAAATAATATCATCAAATTTCACTTGCAATTTAACTAGCATGAAGCACAAAGAAATCTAACTGTGCGGTGCAATTTACTCAGTTACATTCCATACCATTTTTTTTCTCAAGTACATCTCATAGGTAGTAGGATTAGGACGGTTCAGAAGTTAACTAGGAAAGTCTACACTGAACTAGCAAACCCGTTTGTAGTATATTTCTGGTTTATTTATATTTTTCATGTGTCTCATTCGAGTGCTTGTAATCACTGTTTTTTTGTTACTTTTATATTTTATTTTACTCTTGTTGAGAATCATGAATAGATTTCTGGACTTTTCGCAAAAAATATCCTAATAAACTATTGGAGAGTATATAATCGAGTCTTCGTCAATCGTGCACACACATAAATGTCACGGACCCTCGTGCAAGGTATATGGAACGACCAACTCATTTATTACATTGCACTTACACATTTGCGCGTCACACACAACTATACATCATATTACAACAATATAATACAAGCAAAGATACTCAATCATATACGCACGCTTGAGGGGCCACGGGAAACACGCTTACGAGCCGACCCCTAGTGTTTCTGCGGCGCGCAAGAACAATAGATGCAGACGGACACACATGCATACACATGTACTGATAGGAGCGCATGATAGGTCGGTATGAAGCCAACATGCAAGTAAACAAAACGTAGCTAGGCTACGCGACGACAGGGACGAAGGGCGTGGCGAGGAGCATCAGCGGCGTGCGGCGGCGCACGCCCAGGCCGGGCGCCTCCTCCATGTCCACCTCAACGACACCCTCTGGCAGCGACCAATCGAAATGATAGAGCAAGGCAACGAGGGCGAGCTCCATGCTGGCCAGCCCGTAGTTGAACCCGGGGCACATCCTGCGGCCGGCACCAAACGGCAGAAACTCGTAGCTGCTGCCTGTGAAATCCACGGCGCCGTCCTCAAACCGCTCCGGCAGGAATTCCTCGGCGGCGTCCCAGTACCTGGGGTCCCGCCCGATGGCCCACGCGTTGATCACCACGCGCGACTTGGCCGGGATCGTGAACCCTTCTAGCTCGCACAGGTCGATGCTCTCCCTGGGCACCAGCAGCGGCGCTGGCGGGTGCAGCCGAAGAGCCTCCTTGATCACCAGCTTCAGATACCGGAGGTCGCTAGCTTGCAGGTCGGCCTCGGTCACCATGGTCTTACCTTTGAACGCCTCACGGATCTGCCCCTGCAGCTTCGCCATCACCTCTGGGTTACGCATCAGCTCTGACATACCCCACTCCATCGCCGACGCCGACGTCCCTGTCCCGCCGGCGAACATGTCCAAGATGATGGCCTTGATCTTGCTGTTGTCTAGGTGGAACCCGAAGCCGCCTTTCCCCTGCAGGCCTATGAGCACATCAGTGAGGTTCTCGTCGACGTTATCAGTGGCGCCGGCCTTTATTTTATCGGCACGGGCGATGTTCCTCTCATTGATGATCTCCTCCAGGATGGCATCCACCGTCTTGTGGATGCCCTGGAGGCTGCGTTTTATGCCAGTGACGGCGGCTAGCACGGTTGTCCATGTCGGGAAGAGGTCGGGGATGTTAAAGCCGCTCGCTAGGCCCACGCCGGACTTGATGGCTGACATGAACTCTGCCGCGTTCTTCCTCTTCTTCCCGAAGGCCGCCCGCGCAACGATGTTGTTGGTAGTGCTATGGAACATCAGGCTCAGGTTCACTGGCATCGATAGCCCCGTCGCGCGGATCTGCTCCACCAGCATCCCCACCTGCATCCATGCGTGATCCATTGTCAGAGATTAAAACATGCCTTACTACATATTTCATGTACATCTGCATTTTTGTCAACTGTTGGACATGACTCTCTATGCCTTAGTTAGTTCACGTGACCGTTTTATATATGGTAAATTACGTACTTGTCTTTTCACTCCCGTTACAATCGGGTAACATGTACTTGTAGTATTGTAAGTTCAGTAATTAATCTGGCATCTTTAGTTGCCACCTTCAATGAATAATTAGATAGTACCAGGATGGATGTTCGTGTATACCTCGTCCTCCCTGATGTGGCGGAAGGAGAGCACCCGCTTGGGGCTGAGGATCTCGGCTGCGCAGAGCTGGCGGAGCTTGCGCCAGTAGTCTCCGGAGGGGGAGAAGAGGATGTCAGCCCACTCGTAGCCGACGATCTCGCCAGCGAGGAGCTTGGGACGCGTGGCGAAGTTTGTGTCGTGGGTCTTAAGCACCAGCCGCGCCGTCTCCTTGGACGACGCCACCACCAGCGGCGTCTGCCCCAGCTGCAACATCATGAGTGGGCCGTACGCATCGGCGAGGTTTTTCAGTGCCCGGTGCGGCAGCACGTTCACCAGGTGGTGCATGCTGCCGATCACCGGCAGCTTCCATGGCCCCGGCGGCGCCCTCTCGCTGATTGGGTTCAGGGCCACCTTCAGCACCTGCAACAGCGTGACCGCTCCGACGGCCAGCAGCACCGAGAGGAAAAACAGCTCGTCCATGGCTGTAATAAGCTAAGTGAGATAGCTAGCTGTGTAGTGAGCAGTGACTGGCGAGCTGGTGAGACTGGTGTGAGTTGATCCGCTGGTGGTGGCGGGGTATATATAGCGCAAGCGGGGAAAGAGGGACGCAACCCATAACCAATTGTTTAGTTTATGGTGACCTGTAAACTCGTGAACAATGTGTGGTAGTTACTGGTTAGTACATCTCCTTTCTCTAAGTCTAAGCTCGATCAGCAATAATTAAAGATTGAATGGATGGGTGGACGACCTTAGCTGCTGTGGTAGTTCAGCTCAAGATATCCATATATGGCCATATATACACGCAAATGTGTCGTTACAACTTGGTACAGTTGAGATAGAAGATTTTTGCGTCAAACTACATATGTTAGATGTAAACATGATGGATTTAAATGGATATTAGTGCCAGTTTATGGTGCAACTCAAGATACTCATAAAGCTGAATATCTTGCTGAACTTGCTAGGATGGGTGATTCAGGGTCAATCCCCTCTCTAATTGGTGGGGATTTCAATATTTTGCGAAGAAAAGAGGATAAAAATAAGATAATTTCATGCCACATTGCCTTTCGTTTTTAATGCCATTTTTGAGAGTCTTAACTTGCGAGAGTTGCTCTCTCAGGTAGACAATTCATTTGGGCTAATTGGAAGGAAAACCCAACGTATGAGAAGCTTGACCGTATCTTTTCGATGTAGAGTGAGAACAAAAATTTCCTCTAGTTACTGTGAGAGCTCTGACAAGGACAGAATCAGACCATGCTCCTTTGTTAATTGATTCCGGTAATCATTTTCATATAAGTAATAAAGCGCACTTTTCTTTTGAAACATCATGGTTGAAATATGAAAATTTCTATGAAATAGTGAAAGCTGAATGGGAGGCTGAAAATCGTGGAAATACTCCTATTGCATATGGCAGAACAAAATAAGACACCTTAGACGTTTTCTTAAAGGTTGGGCAAAATGTTTAAGTGATCAATACAAGAAAGAAAAGGAAAAGTTACTTTCATTGTTAGATCAATTAGACTTGAAAGCTGAGTCAATTCCCCTAAATGAAAATGAAAGAACTAAGTTACGAAAGGCAAATGACGATTTAACAAAACTTCGCAGAGATGAGGAGTCAAAATTGGCACGAAGGGCCAAGGTAAAACATATTCAAGAAGGGGGGACAATACTAAATATTTCCACTTAATTGCAAATGGAAAACATCGAAGGAAAAAAATATTTCAACTAGAACAAGAGGAAGGAACCATAATGGGTGATGAAAACTTGCAAGTCCGCATTACTGGAATATTATAAGAAGTTGTTTGGAGAGTCAGCTACTTCTACTCTCACATTGAGTGAGGAATACACGCAGGATATACCGCAATTAACCCAAGAGAAGAATAATATCCTTGTTGCTGAATTAATAGAGAAGGAAGTCAAGGATGCTATTTTTCAGATGGAGGACCTGATGGTTTTCCAGCTGAGTTTTACCAAACCTTTTGGAAACTTATCAAGGGTGATTTAATGCCAATGTTCCATCAACTGCATTCAGGGGAATTACAGTTGTTCAAATTGAACTTTGGTGTTATTACCCTATTGCCTAAAAAGGAGAATGCGATGCAAATCCAGCAATATAGACCAATATATCTTCTTAATGTTAGTTTTAGAATTTTCACGAAAGTCACTACTATTAGAGCTAATACTGTTGCTGAAACAATTATTAGTCCTACACAGTCGGCATTCATGCCAAGACGACATAAAACCATTCACGAACTTCATCGGAAGAAAATGGATGGAGTGATATTTAAAATTGATTTTGAGAAGGCTTATGATAAGGTAAAATGGTCTTTTCTTCAACAAGTCATGCACATGAAAGGTTTTGATCCCAATGGTGTCAACTCATCGAACAATTTGTTAGAGGAGTAAGTGTAGGGATCAGATTCAATGGTGACATTGGTCACTACTTTCGAACAAGAAAGGGTCTTAGACAGGGAGATCCTCTGTCACCTGTCACCTTTATTATTCAATATTATTGCACATATGTTGGCCATCCTAATAGCAAGGACGAAGGAGGATGGACAGATAGAAAGTCTTATTTCTCATCTAGTTGAGGGAGGAATTTCTATACTGCAGTATGCGGATGATACGATACTTTTTATGGAACATGACTTTGAAAAAGCCGTCAATATGAAACTTATATTGCGTTTCTTTGAAGAATTGTCATGACAAAAAATTATTTTTCACAAAAGTGACATTTTCTGCTTTGGCAAAGCTAAGGAAGAAGAGGAATAGTACAAACAACTTTTTGGTTGTGAGTTTGGTTCTTTGCCTTTGAGATACTTGGGCATTCCAATTCATTATAGAAAGTTGAAAAATTCTGAATGGAAACCATTTGAGAGTCGTTTTGAGAAAAAGCTGGGGTGTTGGGCTGGAAAGATGTTATCATATGGGGATCGCCTTGTATTGATTAACTCAGTTCTTACTAGTTTTCCGATGTCTGTACTATCTTTCTTTGATATACCTAAGGGGTAAGAAAGAGATTAGATTTTTTCCGTTCACGCTTTTTTTTTGGCAGTGTGAGGAAAATAAAAAGAAGTATCGATTAACTAAGTGGAACTTAATTTGCAGACCCAAAGACCAAGGTGGTCTGGGAATTGAAGTACTGGAGATTAAAAAAAATTGCATGCTTAGGAAATGGCTTTATAAGCTCCTTTCTGAAGATGGGTTATAGCAAGAACTTTTGAAAAACAAGTACCTCTCTCAGAAAACCTTGGCTGAAGTTGAAAGTAAACCTACTGATTCACCTTTCTGGAAGGGCCTAATGAAAGTTGAAGGGGAGTTCTTTAGCAGAGGTAAATTTGAAGTTGGTTCAGGAGAAGGAGTGCGGTTTTGAGGACATATGGTTAGGGGAGCAGACCCTTGCATCTCAGTATCCCCAATTATATAATATTGTCCATCGTAAACATGATACGGTGGCGACTGTTATGAGTTCGACCCCGTTAAATATTGGTTTTCGGAGAAGGCTGATTGGCAATAAATGGGATCAATGGGTTCACATTTGCGAGAGATTAATGGAGATAAATCTAAATGATGACCAAGATAGGTTCATTTGGGGTATGACAGCTTCAGGGAAGTTTACTGTTAAATCTATGTATGGTGATATGATGAATGGTCATACAAGATATCTCCTTAAGTATCTTTGGAAGATAAAAATCCCACTAAAAATTAAAATCTTTATGTGGTTCCTTAGTAAGAAAGTCCTTTTGACCCATGATAATCTAGTAAAGCGAAATTGGAATGAAAATACGAAATGCTCTTTCTGTGACGCCGAGAAATCAGTGGAACATTTGTTTATTTTCTGTCATTTTGCTAGGCTGATTTGGCGGGTGGTTTTTGCTGCATATAACATTCCACCTCCATCCAATGTCACAAATTTGTTTGGAAATTGGCTAAATGGAACTGACAAAACTGATAAAACTAGAATTCGCATTGATGTTTCAGCTTTATGTTGGTCAATTTGGAATTACAGAAATGATATTATCTTTAACAAAAATGATTCTACTAATTTTTTGCAGGTTATTCATACTATGGTTCACTCGATCCAGCTTTGACGTTTCTTGCTCCCGGAGAATCAGCGGGAGTACATGGTTTCTGGATGCAACCACTTCGAATGGTTGCCCAGGATATTTTCTACCAGGCTACTTGGCGGCTGTTAGGAGACTACATGATGCGGAATCTGTTTAGCCGACTTTTTCTTTGTTTGGTTGGTTTTTGTATCGATCCTCGTTGATCTTTTGAATTGTAAACTCTGAATATTTAGTTCTTTTAATAAAAGGACCGATGCAGAGGTCGGGGCATACCCCATTTCGAAAAAAAAATATACACGCAAATAATATACTTTCGGAAAAAACGCTTTTATGAAGTGGGCTAGCCGTATTGTACGAATTTTGTGCACGCACGTACCGGTGCCTGCATGCCCACTCGTGAAGCACATTGTGTGTTTGATTTGATCCGGCTATTGTGGAAAGACGATTCCTTCTTTTTTGTCTGGTTAGAGATACTGTGGATTATTTTCGTCTGGTTAGAGGAGGGACGATACTGATCGCAAGCATTAGTTTATATATAAATAGAGATAAGTGTACTACTGCAGTTAACATGTACTGAAGTTTCTCGAAAAGTAGTTGGCCACGTGCATGAAGGAACGGTGACCAAATTAGCTTGTGTTGCGGTGGAATAGTCCCTCCAGTTTAAATAATTATCTAAAAATAGATATATCTAGACAAAGTTAGCATAATGAATATGAAAACTAAATAGAAAGGTAAACCTTACAAGTCTAGTAGAATGTGACGTCTTTCAGACATGTTTTCGTGTATAAATAGTTAAATACATCTATTTTTAGATTATTTTAAACTAGAGAGTTGTATAATATTTCGTACTTTCCATTAAATAATGCTTGTGATCACAAGGATACCTCCCTCTAACCAACTGAAAAACCAACTGAAAAGAAGCACATGGTCAAACAGGGCGAAAAAACTTATGGTACGTCTCTCCTCAATTATGGGATCAAACAAAATGTGCATCACGAACAGGCAGACGTGGATCGCCGAGACGTGTGTACACATAAGTACAGTAGGACTGCTTTCATGCATCACATATTTGATAACTTTTGGCTTCAACACAAAGATTTTTTTGGAGAGGTTTTGACAAAACATAAAATATTATCATGCAAAGGAGTAAAACAACTATAATCACATTAAACCAAGATAAAGGGGTTATTAAGAGACAATACCCACTGAAATAATATAATCCATCACGGATTTCTACCAAAAGGTTTTCGGGCATCCTGATAATTCCAGCGTGCGCATGGATGCCACAGAAATTAATCGTGGACAAACTAGGCAACAAACAAAGTTTTTCGTCCTGATGATCTTAACATTGAATTTTATCAGAAAGAATGGAAATTTGTTAAAATGATTATTCTAGGCTACCACAAGATTACTGTAATGAGAACCTGGAAATCTCCAGGCTCATTTATGAAGTGATCACTCTCGTGACAAAAGGAAAAGATGCTGACACGATACAAATAGCAGGCCTCACTGTCTTATAGCCGAATCATCATCAGTGAAATTGGCTAGCTAGATAGGGAAATTGATGATAGGAATGAGCCGATGAATGCGGTTCGTCACACAGCCAGTTGATGGGCATGTTGAAAAATATGCGAGAGTGCTCGAGCTCACCCTGGAGCGTTGGTCACTCTCCAGCCACCATCAATGTTGGCACCAATGTGCGCTCATCCTTTCCATTCAAGCATCTCTAGCATATTGCGGCAACACCGCGGTTTGTTTGTCCAGCATCGCAGTCACTACGGTGGACCCGCATCATGGATAAATAGGGTATTGGGTTGAGGAGAGGAGGTTATATAGGAAAGACCGCACTCGTTGAGGAGAGGCGTCAAATAAAGTGTTGTGATCGGGCAACCGATTGAAATTGTTTCCCATTTCTCTTACTACAATATCTACATCCATTGATAGCAACATTAATTATGCCATTGTTTGACCTACTCGTGTTAATTTTGCGATGGTATGTAAAAGTCCAATATGGATATGACATATAGCTTAATGATATGCTATCACCAAGTCCCATAAAGTTCAACAAAAACTATCACTGTAATGATCATGTCTATAATGTGGTGAGACATCCCATCCCACATGACCATGCCAAGGAAGGGGAAGTGTCAAATAGCTACCAGGACCATCATATGAAAAAAAAAATAGATTAGGGAGTATATAACCAAATTAGGCATTCTATGTTCTATTCTATGTTCTGACGATCATGCAGGGCGGAGACAGTCCCCGGCAACAAGGGCCATGGCCTGGGGCGTGGCATATTTTCCTTCCTACACCTATATAGCTTTCTGACTTTGCTCGGGGTACTCACTTGTCCCATCTTTTATGGCCCATGATGCCCAGTGCAAACTAGCGACATATATCGAACTTCACATCGACCGCTTGAAGCCTCGAACATTAGCTCGTCGGCCGCTGGGGCAGGACTCGCGCTATCACGCGCCCATGCAACTCTATCATTGCCGCCTCACTTCCCGCCTCTATCTTGCACCCCTCAGGCTCCCCGGAGGGGTTCCAACCATCCATAGTCTAGGCATTTTTGGGCCACACCATCCTTCTCCACCGTTGTGCCACACCGTCGCGGCTGCTGGCCTCCTATGACGCGGAGTGTTGATGCTAGCGTGCCCTTCCAGGAAAGTGCTCTCATGCTACGGCTCTGCCTCTTCATTCTAGGTAATACATGCGGAAATGCGTTTTGGTACCCGGGTCTACATGCTCCCGTGTCATGGGGAAAGCAATCCCCACCAGGTGGAAGTCTAGGTGGCGCATGCAAATCTTCTTGTCTCCATCATCAACACAATTGCCACGCTGATAGTGCTGGCTGTCCTAATCACCCTGCTGTTGGGATCTGACACAAAATGAAGTATGTAGTTACCCAGGCATATGTTGTGGGTTCTTTTGTGGTACCCCCAAGTGAATTATAGCCATTAATTTCCGTCCAATCAATGGCTGAAATATATTCATACCACAGTCTAAAATTGAAGAGGTATGTTACATACCTGGGAGAATTTTCGCACGTCAGAAAAAAAAAACGTAGACGGGCCGAGCCCAATTAGATTGGTCCAGCCTCAAGATCTGCCAAGTGGATCTTCGTTCTTCTCCAGATGAGTGATTGCAGCCTGTCAAGTGGATCCTCGTTCTTCTTCAGCGATGCTCCTGCGGGAGGTTCCGCCGCCACCGCCGCTCTCGGTCCATTGCGCAACTGCGGCGCCGCCACCTCCTCGCCCCCTCCAGAGAGTAAGTCCTGAAGTAGACCTACCCTCTCCGCCGTCCCCTTCCCCAATACGTCTCGGCGGCGGCGCCTTCCCTCCAATCCGATTCCTTGTGCGGGCGGGCGGCTTGGCCGAGCATTTCTACCCACCCCTGAATCGGCGCGGATCTCGGGCACTGGATTGGCCGCCGGACTTGCAGAGGGGCCTTAGAGCAATTCCAAGAGTATAGCTAACTCTTGGCTATAACAAGATGTCATATCATTTGTAGTCATCATATAGCTAACATGTATAATAGTTGGCTATAAGAATGTAGTACTTTACTAATATATGGCTCACCTTTCACTCTCACAAGGTGCCTAAGAGCACGTGCAAGAGCTAGCTATTGCATAGTAGCCCACCTCCCTTCTCTCTCATCTTCTCTCTCCTCCAACTCATCTAAAATATATTATTTAATGTCTTATAGTCAGCTGACTGGACTCTATTGTACTTGCTCTTATCTGGCGATCGGGATGAGTGAGGGGAGAGGGAGGCGATGAGCGTTGCTGGGCTGCGCACGGGGAGCTGCGACTATCCCAACGTCGGCATGGCCACAGCGAAGCTCCGTTGCCCCGACTAGCGCTGTTAGTTCTCCTGGTCGCATCCTCCACGGCCCACGGCTAGCGACGACCACCTGCGGTTGGAGCCTCCTCTCCAGCCTAGTTCGTCGTCTCCAGTGAAGGCAAATCCTCCATTTTGTTTCTCTATTTTCTATTTCTTGCCATATGAGGATGGACAGTATGCATGTTTGTGCTGATAAGGCCTAAGGGGATTATTAGTGGAGTTGCTCCTTTGTAATGTGAAGCGTATATGTTTGAAGCATGATACTTGTATGCAAATTGTGAGCCATGTTTGAAGCATGATACTTGTATGCAAATTGTGAGCCTGATGTAGCTGCCTACAATATCTTTATCAATTATTTCTGTATGTATGTACATCTAGATCAATTATTTCTGTAAGTATGTACATCTAGATCAGGCTATTGATGTGTTGGAGAAGATTGTTAGCGACCAGTGTTTTCTCGATATAATAACGTACAACACACTCCTAAATGTTATAGAAGTGATTATTGGGAACGGTTAGTCAGTGTGAAATACTTAGCTCGTGCAGTTACAGTACTGAACTATAACATGTCACTTGTTTTAAATGTGACCACAACGTGATAATCCTGGTCTATTGAGCAGTTACTTTGAAGTGACAGCAAGACCACAATTTCTTAGAACGTTTGGCAATGGAATTCATGACCAAAAGAAAGATTAGTATGTGCAGTCCTTGAAAATTACTTGCACTTTCTCATCTTTATTGTTGTCCGAGGTTTTTAAGATTTCAAAATGCCAGGGTTTAGCTTTGTAGCTCCAGTCTTAGATGACCTCATCACCTAGTTATCGATTTTAGCTGGGTTAAGGTGCAAAATCGGGTGGTTCAAACTCTGTTGGCATTTTTTCGTTGCTAGCATGTACTGTAGACTTTGTTTGCCCCACTTTCATTTGGTCATTCATGTTGTTCCAATTATCTGGCATTTGTTTGCGCAGTTGACTCTTGTCTTTCGTGTATGTTGATAAGTGGTGCAAGGAATGTGAAATTGTGAATGATAAACCCATGATGGTAGAACAAAATAAGCCAGTATATTGTTATATACTTCAAGTGTATGTGTGAGATTTTAGACTGAATGGCGACTTAATACCACTGGCATGGGTGGAGTATGTACTTTCAGACTATCACCTTACCATGATAGAATAGATTATTCTCCGTCTCTTGCAAAAGGAAGAAGATTATTGTATATCATGGATCATCTGTCACTCATCTTAAGTTCCATTTATATTTCAATTGAACCAATAAAAGATTTGTTCATTATCGTGATATAGTGAGAGCTGCTTAATATTTACTCAAAGCTTGGCACAACAGTATGCCTGCCATTCAGTCAAATTTTTTTTTTTGCAACATTTCTTATTTTGGTGGCTTGCATAGATCTCAATTTGAAGAAGGCAAATTTAACGGCAACTACAAATTCACATTTAATTGATCTATGAATTTATTTTATTTTACTCGCTAGTGGTATATATTCACTTGAACAATGCTATTTGACTAAATGTACACTTGAACCTTGAATAGTTTTGATATATGCAATAAAAAGGCCGTGTGCATCAATTGATGCAGAGGCTGGGGCATTTTTTCTCCCTTATCGAAAAAAGTATATTAGGCAACCTTTGTTTTCTAGACTTGCTCATTTCAGTTTTTCTTTTACAGCTGCTTGCATCGATCTGTACAGTTATTTTTTAAACAATACTTCAAATATATATGCCTGATAACTAGATTTTCCTTCTTCATTGTAAGCATTGTACCTTGTTATGATGCATGTGCAACCATGTTTCAAATAGGAGCATTTGCTGGCTTCACATAGGTGATGGAGGCAAGGCTTTGCTAGACGCAGAGGAATGCCAAAATAAGCTGTACTCTTTGGGAAGCTCAGGTCTGTACAGGATACCGGATTACCATTGTTGTACATCCGTCTTTCATAGTTGTTTTGCAAAGTACTTGAATTTAAGGGAACTCAAGAGTACATATTTAGTCCTCACTAGGTGGACTTAGAGCTTGCAAAGGCAGAATCAGTCAAAGTTGGATGATTAAGAGCTTAGAAACAAGTTGCGACTTAAGGTTGCAAAGCTGGGGAACCCTTATAGCTAAGTTTGCTTCTGTGAATCCCTTATAGCTAAGTTACATTGAGTTGTGTAAACATATGTCTGTCGTATCGTTTCCAGAAGAGAAGTGCTTCCATGAACAATGAAACTTGTCCATTATATCGAAGTTTCGTTGAGTTCTACAACCTGTGTTCAAAGGAATGTTTTGGAGACTAGTTGTTGGCACCAAAAGATTTGAACACAGGTTCACTAGTTCTACAATCTTTCGTTGAGTTGTACAATCTATGTCCAAAAGATCACCATCCTGTTCACTAGTTGTTGGCTATGAAGTACTCACAGTGACTATTGTTCTGTAATTCACGAATCTGAATGTGTTGCTTTGACGCATTCCAGTGGTACGTATATCAGTAAAGAATTGTGAAAGCTTCCAATACTCATTTCATTCCTGGTATATATTTATCCACATTTCAGTGGAAAAAAATGGGCTCTCTTCTAACCACAGTATATAATACCACCAAATCTATTAGTGCACAGCTTAAAATCAATTGATCAACACAAAAATAACTTTACAAAAGAAAAAGAAAAACTAGATGAGATAACTAAAACTAAAGGACGCCATGAGATCCAACACCAGCCTTCTTTCGCTGCGAAACTCCGAAGTGATGATAATGCAATTTCACCAAACGAAGGGCGTGCTTGGTAGGTCACACCGTCGCAGACCCTTTTGACCGGAATCAATTAGTGGCCCTCCAAGTCCAGCCTAGAGCAAAAGTAAAATGGCAGGGGGGCATATTAGGCATTCCGTGCTCTCATGCAATTATTTGTTCCAAATTTTCCGCCATGCCAAAGCGTGAAAAGGAAAGACAGATCAACTGATATGACGGCGATACTCTTCACGCCCCTCCTCGCCAGGGCCTTGACCATCCATATCTGAAAACCGCATTCATAAAAATAAGATTCATGTTACTAGTCAGGTAATCATCTCGTACAAAAAAACAGCTTTATAATATACTTCACTCAACAGGACAAATATATCAGTAAAACACCATAGTACACATATTCTTATTTCCAAGGGACTCCTTTCACAACATTAAAAAAGTTGATAGTCAAATTAAAGTATAAATAGAGTGGTCACTTCTTCAAGCCTTACATCTAGATTGTCAGGAGAATTATTCAAAACGGTTTACCAATTGCCACATGTTATTTTGGCCTCCAGTATTGTTGTATTACCTTCTGAATACTACTTTCCCGCATGACTGTATGTCTCTATTTGTGAAAAACAGTTGATTTGTTCTTCTGGTATAAACAGAAAAATGTATTTGCATACTTATTTATTTCTTAATATTAGTACATAGGAGGCCCATAATCTTAGACATATATGTGTGTGTGCAAAGCTAGAAATTTGCAGCCATGGCAAGTAATGGAGTTATCGAATAACTACAGTGCAGTCTGAAGATTGTTGGGGCTGATCGAGTGTGTTTCCTATGGTTTGCAGGTCTTCAGGTAAGCTACATGCGACAGTTTCTAAATTCTAACTAGTTAGCTACAAGGGTGTTACACAAGCAGATTAGCTGAAAATCTATTCCTGTTGCTTGCTATGAGGTGTCTTCGGTGGCTTGCATAGGTGGTTCCATATTTACGATAGAGACATTATCAGAAACTCTGTGTGCACTTAAAGTGGTCTCCTACATTTCCCAGTTGTCTCTAATTAGGTGGCACGTACCTCGCTCAAGTTCCATATTGATGACAAACAAGATCATAATCATCTCTATGCATGCCCAATCTTCACCTGTCTTGTAACCATAGCCTAATCTCAGTATGTGCACTGTTTGCTTGATATATCAACTTTCTTTTGTTGTTCTGAAAGGGTTTAAACTTACATTTTAGTGTCTTACGAAGTGTTGTTTGTTTGGTCTAATCCAAGCAACATTATGATTAAAGCACCAAGGGTTAGTACCACTATAATTACCATGTCTTCATACAATGTTTGGATTTTGCGGGGAGGAACTTAAAGTATTTTAGGCTTAGTATCAGGATACAATACGAGCATTAGGGTTAATTAGGAGTCCCAGCTAGCTTCATGATCTATAACCAGCCTTAAATTCCTGATAGAATTTGACTAGCAATTGTACTAATTCAGCAGATTGAATGAGGAACAGGTGTAATGTTGCGTGCGTAGGCTTGCGTACCTAAACATGCTCGATGTGGCGGCGGATGCGGATCAACCTGCGGCTTCGAGGTGGCGGAGTTGGTGCGGCGATGCCGTCCCTCCTCGATATGGCGGCGGCGACATCGCTGGCTGCTGTGAGTAGCTAACTTGGGAACCTGCTTGATGTGGCGGCGGCGTCGCTCGCTGGTGGAAGTGGCGGCGGAGCGAACGAAGCCTTGTGCGACGTCTCCTTGGTGGATGTGGCGGCGGAGTGGGTGACCCGGCACCATTCGTCCTCGCTCGAGCGCTCATTCGACGCGGTCGAGACCGAGTCGGCCAAGGCGCGGTTGGTGCTCCAGATGGAGAAGGCCATCAAGAAAGCCGCCAGAGAGGAAGTGGAGGACCCCGAGGAAGACGTCAACGCGCGGCCCGCGGTGCCGGTTGTGCAGCTCATGTACGGCTAGATCTCAGAGGCGTCGATCTCAGTGAAAGAGACGAACAACGTCGAGGCTGTAGATCTCACGCCGAGGAGGAGCAAAACGGACGCGGACCTCGGCATCGTCTATGTGGCGGCGGCGGCGTTGTCTTCTGTCCGTCATACCTAGGCGAGACTCTACCTAGGCACGGGCAACTCTATTTTCCAACTACTGGGCTGGCCCGAAAACTACTACTCTAAATTTTTATTGTTTACATCTACTGGGCTAGCGGGCCTAATCTACTATGCTCAATCCTGACCGTTGACCCTAATCATACCTCTCTCCACCCAGGAGTGGTAAAAGGTACTGTAAAACAGGCCGGATTGGTTTCAGTAATCCTTTTAGCTTACTGTATGTATGTCGCCAGTCCACGCACAAGCTTATCTAAAACTAGGGGATACCCCGCGCGTTGCTGCGGAAATTTAAGAAAGCAATTTAGAATATACAACATATATATAGGGGAAATTATAGGAAATTGACCGCAAATAGATTACCAAGATTTATATAATGCCAGCCGGATCAATTTTGAAATAGATATGCCACTGGATCAAGACGATTTTGTGTTGTACATTTCCATCAAAAAGTAACATTAAAAAGTGTCTAAGAGATAATACAGTTCAAATAGCATGACAGGGATGGTGGTATGACGATAGTTGTTTGCTGAACTCACAATGGCAAACATTGAGTTCTGTGATTATCTTTGCGTTGCCCCAAAAATTATAGTCCGGCCGACGGCTGGCTATACTGTAAACAATCCTCAAAGGAGAACCTGCCTCATCATGTTACAGACCCCGGTTCAAGGACTATGACCTCAGACTTGGATTCTGGTATATAAGGTGAATTACTGTATGTGTGAATTACCCCGGTTCAACAACAAACAACACCAAACGCACTAAGACTTCCAATAAGTCTGATAACGATTATCTTTGTGCAACATATATAAGGTGAATTACTGTATGTGTGAAATGAACAACTGAGATTAAATTAATCATAATTAGTTCTCTAAAAATACTAAGAGGGCGAAAAAGGAAAGAACAAAACTTTATGTACATAATAAAGAGATTACAATGTGCAAACGGTGGCTATGAGAGCCGATCACAACCTTACCTGATGATACTGAAAAGGGGACTTTACATCTTGTTCTATCACAGCCTTGTATGGGAAGGAAGAAAACTTCATTATTAGGCATAGACTTTTGACTTCCATAATTTGACAGAAACACAGTAAATTTGCAACAAAAAGAAGGAAATGCTGCAACATAAGGAAGAAAATGGTAAGCTTGACTGTCTAGAAAACCCAGTTAATAAAAATCTAAAGGAGAATATTCATGGAATTCAGAACCTGTGAACATTAATTAAAACTGCAATACAATGAAGTCGGAAATTAATCAATTCGCACCTTTCATTGAAACAAAACGAAGAAACTAAAAGATAGGAGCTGCTTCGGTTGAACATGTCACATCCATTATAAAACATGACCAAGAGCAACAATTATATTTGCCTTCAGAATCGAATAGTTGGAAATACTTGTCCCTGCACATTGAGCCTGCAATATACGTGTAGATCACGTGAACGTCAGCCAAATTAGTTTGCTGCATACCAAGGTGAGTGTAGCAGTATCCTATACAACAATTAAAGTAAGAATCTATGTGTTCAGTTAGGGTGTGTCCCAACTTAAATCAATGAATCAGAACGAAAAGGAAATACATGGTCATGGCTTGGGTGTCTAGATCAACCGAGAAGCAGAATGTTCAACCGTTGTATCTTCCTCGCTCCTCATATCAGATCCAGAAAGAATGGTAGAGAAATTTCTCATTATCAATCAAATATAAACTGATGTGGCCACACTGCCACACGCGCTCGTAGTAGCAGATCGACCAGGCTCATTCCTCGTACTAACTGAGTTGCGTCTCCGGTGGATCTATCTGCTGGTTGTGTCGTCTCACCAATATCGTCGATATCCCATGCACGATGGGGAGTGCATGGCGGCTGGCTCCTGCGATTTGCAGAGAGAAAAAAAGACGGAGGGGAGAGATTGATGGTACCTTGTCAGGGAGAGATGCCTAGTGGAGATGGGTTGGCTAAGGAGCATCACGGCTTGGGCTCTTCGGGCAGACCGATTGACTCATTGCAGCCCAAAAAATCTTTGAATGTTTTTTCCTGCTATTGAGGTGGATTGATCCCAACTATGCCAGGATGGGGAGATCTTGGGAAAGGAAGGAAGGGGATGCACAACCGGGAAGAGAGCTAGACAATTTATGCACGGAGTTGGTGGCTGGCCGCTCATCTGCCTCTCCAATTAAAGTTTGGCCATTCTTCTTCATGTTCCTGCGGTGATAACTGAGAAGATGGAAGGGCCGAAACACGTGAAATGAACTGGTCGTGAATCGAGACATAGAGCACTGCAGACTATAGCCATACCACTCAATCCCTCACAACGAAAGGAGACTGCTGACGTGGACACGCTGCATGTGCAGCTTGCAAACATTAAATGATTGTAGTGGGGATCAACTTTATAGATATTATAGATATGCTTGTATGCTTATGGCTGATCTGTGTTTAGGTGCCCTAGCGTGTTAGTGAATTGTACTGTATCACCAATCATCATGTAATACCCTGTTCTGCACAACATGTGTTAATGGAAGATCACGTTTTCATGTACCATGGTCTGGGTATCCCACACCCACATGTTCTCGGGTCCATGTCGGTCAGTACCGAATGCCGGTCAATCTCAGGCAAGCTCACCGTCACCTGCTCCTTACTGTGCCGTGGGACAGGGGTACGTGTCGACCAAACCTATTCCGTTTTTGCTGCTGCCTGTATAGTGGTCTAGATAACAGGAGCAAATAGATCCAGGAGCCAAAACTGCATGCCCATACGTGTGTCTCAAGAATGCGCAGTTGAATTATCCCTTTTAATATTGTTTTGCCAATTAGTTAATTCACTTATTTAACAACTTTTTATTGTCAATTTTAGGAACAGAACATGAAGATATTTTATTCTTCTATAACCTCAATATCCAACCAATCCGCAAATCACTAAACCGAAAAGCTCCTCAAACCAAAGCATGTACCTAAAATATATGTATATTTTGTTAGATCACTGACAATAGTTGAAAATATATATTTACCTTTGCAACAGAAAGTGCTTTTGGCTCTCGAGCACTAGTACTCTTGCTATTTTTTAAAAAATAAAAACAATTTTAAAAGTTATTAAAAAATCTGTAAATAATTTTGGAGATTGTTAGTGATATATCTCACAATATAATGCAAAATTTCAAGCCGATTTTTTATATATTATGTACTAGACAAAAATGACAAAATCTGATCTGTTTTGGAGATTTAAAAATATACTACTCAGATCTACGCTTTGTGTAGTTTAAAATTTTGGAGATTTAAAAGTATACTACTCATTTTTGTGTAGCTTAAAATATAAATTATTTTAAACTGATATTTTGCATGTTTGTGGGACACAGCATTGCATATATGCAGATTTTTTCTCAGAATTTTTTGAAACACAAAAATATAATTTTTGACTTTTTTTAAAACGAGATCACTCGTGCTATACACCAAATCTCCGTCCTTTGCAATCATACTAATTTTGTGTGTGTTAGAAATAAGTTTTTTATAGCAGTATTTTTGCGATTACATTTTGGGCTGTGGCTTGCTCCAATCATGGCTCTGTCATACATTACATTATAGACACACTGAGCAATCTCGATCACGTATACGGATCGGTGTCCTCAATTATTACATTGTGCTTATACAGTTGTACATCACACAACCATTACTTCCCCTATTCACTAATATAAAACATTTTGGCAATCCAATATTTTAGTTTGCCAAAATATAAGAAGTATACTTTATATTACCAATGCAAACAACGTGTTTTATCATACATACACGCGAGCAGGCACGCGGGGAACACACTTAGGAGACATGCCTTACCGTTACTGCAGCACGCAAATACTAAAGGTAGAGACAGACACACGTCACAAGTAGGTGTGCCATCGACAGTGGCGGAGCCACGTTGAGAGCTATGTGGTCAATGACAACACTGACTTTAAGTTCTGGCTCCGCCACTGGCCATCGAAACATATCTTGCCTACGCGATGGGTACGAAGGGCGTGGCCAGGAGAACCAAAGGCATGAGGCGGCGCACGCCGAGGCCAGGGGCCTCCTCCATGTCCACCTCAGCGACACCCTCCGGCAGCGACCACTCGAAGTGGTAGAGTAGGCAGACGAGGGCGAGCTCCATGCTGGCCAGCCCGTAATTGAACCCGGGGCACATCCTGCGACCGGCACCAAACGGGAGAAACTCGTAGCTGTTGCCGGTGAAATCCACGGTGCCGTCCTCGAACCGCTCCGGCTGGAACTCCTCGGCTGCATCCCAATACCTCGGGTCCCTCCCAATGGCCCATGCGTTGATGACGATGCGTGACTTGGCCGGGATTGTGTACTCTAGCAGCTCGCACACGTCGATGCTCTCCCGGGGCACTAGCAGCGGCGCTGGCGGGTGCAGTCGAAGCGCCTCCTTGATCACCAGTTTCAGGTACCGGAGGTCGCTCGCTTGCAGGTCAGCCTCCATCACCACGGCCTTACCCTTAAACGCCTCACGGATCTGCCCTTGCAGCTTCGTCATCACCGTTGGGTTCCGCATTAGCTCTGACATCCCCCACTCCATCGCCGACGCCGACGTCCCCGTCCCACCCGCGAACATGTCTAGGATGATGGCCTTGATCTTGCTGTTGTCCAGGTGGAACCCAAAGCCGCCTTTGCCTTGCAACCCGATGAGCACGTCGGTGAGGTTCTCGTCCATGTTCTCGGTGGCGCCGGCTTTGATCTTGTCGGCACGGGCGACGTTCCTCTCATCGATGATCTCCTCCAGGATGGCATCCACTGTCTTGTGGATGCCCTGCAGGCTGTGCTTCATGCCGGTGATGGTGGCGAGCATGGTGGTCCATGTGGGGAACAGGTCCGGGATGTTGAAGCCACTCGCCAGGCCCACGCCAGATTTGATGGCTGACATGAACTCCGCCGCGTTTTTTCTCTTCTTCCCGAATGCCGCCCGCGCAACGATGTTGTTGGTAGTGCTATGGAACATCACGCTCAGGTTCACCGGCATCGATGGCCCTGCCGCGCGGATCTGCTCCACCAGCATCCCCACCTGCATGCATGCGCGATCCGTTGTCTGAATTGACTAGTGTTCATATATAAAATGATCCGCAGAGATTATAACATGCCTAATAACTACATAGTAGATCAGCATTCTTGTCAACTGTGCCACATGCAGACATGACTATACGCTTTTGTTAGTATTGTAAGTTCAATTAATCTGCCATCATCTTTTGTTGCCACGTTCAACGAATAATTAGTTAATATCAGGTTGGATGTTCCGTATATACCTCGTCCTCCCTGATGTGGCGGAAGGAGAGCACGCGCTTGGGGCTGAGGATCTCGGCGGCGCAGAGCTGGCGGAGCTTGCGCCAGTAGTCGCCGGAGGGGGAGAAGAGGATGTCGGCCCACTCGTAGCCGACGATTCCGCCGGCCAGGAGCTTCGGCCGTGTCGCGAAGTTGGTGTCGTGGGTCTTGAGCACCAGCCGTGCAGTCTCCTTGGACGACGCCACAACCAGCGGCGTTTGCCCCAGCTGCAGCATCATCAGCGGGCCGTGCGCGTCGGCGAGGTTCTTCAGTGCCCGGTGTGGCAGCACGTTCACCAGGTGGTGCATGCTGCCGATCACCGGAAGCTTCCACGGCCCAGGCGGCGCCCTCTCGCTGATCGGGTTCAGGGCCACCTTCAGCACCTGCAGCAGGGCCACCGCTCCGGCCGCCAGAAGAACCGAAAGGAGAAACAGCTCGTCCATGGCAGCAGCTTACTTCGCAGCAGCTAATTAAGCAAGCTTGTGTGACTGGTGTGAGTTGCGATGCTGCTGATAGCCGGGTATATATAGGGCAGAGGCGGGAGCGGGACCACGGAAGGGGTTGGCCCACGTCACGATTGTGACGCCATCCCATGACTCAATAGGGGTGGTGATGCGTGGCCAATTGGGTTAATTTATAGCGACCTGTTAAGTTCGGAATACTGTGTGGTGATTAATACAGTGCCATTCTCTAAGCTCGATCAGCGGTACTAGTGTTGCATACTCGTGTGTGTGACCCAGCCCAAAAAATCCATATATAGTACACGCATTGAAAATATACTACTCTCTTTATTCATAGAAGGCTGTTAAATATTTATTTAGATTCAGACGTACCTGTACATAAAAGGGTATTCAGATACATCTCAATTTAGATAAATTTACACATCATTTTATGAACAGAGGTAGTACTTGTCGGAAAAATGCTATTACGAACATTTACTTATGAAATCTTATTTTGTTACGCATCAATAAACTTGTTGGATAAAAGCTCATATGGCTTCTCGGCAGTTGTATATAGGCAACGTTATACTTCAGAAATGGTGTTATAAGTTAGCAGATGTAATTATAAAAAAAATGAATTGTAATGCGCCGCTCGGCTGCCTAAACCTTAATGTACTCTCTAGACGCTAACATCTTCTACCATGCCACAAATGAAAGTACCTTTCCACATTTTTCATGGATGATGTTTGATGATTAAAAAATGCGGATGAAAAAAGCCAGGAATTTTGCTGAATTTCTATGGCTATACCCTTTTATTTAAGTAAAACATAAACTTATGGGATTTTTTGCCTTTTTTACGCCTCCAAAAGCCCTTGATTATTTACGAGAAGAAAACATATAAAGATATAGAAAACGAATGTATCCCAGACTGTATTGCATGATACACACAACCATGTTTTATTGCAAAGTAAACTAAAAAACACAGGACCAAAAGCCCCACGAATAAAAAGATGTAAGGGTATAAAATGGTTGTGGAACTTGTAGCTGTACATACATATATGGCTCCTTCTCAACACTCTCATAGGTTTTACTTCTTGTGTTTGCTAGTTGTTTTGATATCCATGATAACCTTAGATTTTCAAAATGCAAAAAACAAACCTATTTGTTCCTTTTATATTTAACCAACATATTTTACGTTCTTAATACAAAAATATAGGCATATGATCAAGTTTATATATCAAATAAATGGACAAAAAAAATTATGGTTCAAATACTAATATTGATTTGATACTGTTGATGTGACATGTTTCTATAGGTTTTGACTTAGTTATTTTGTAATAAGCTTAGTCAAACTTAAGTAACTAGGATTCTTATGACGCCCATTAAAGAAAATGTTATGATGGAAACAATATCCCGTCGACATGAAGGTTTTCTTGGCCTCACGAGCATGTGCGCCTGGATGAATAGTAAATTCGTAGAAATACTTATGGAAACATTAAACTTTTTGAGATTATACATCTTTCTTTCACATGTTTTTTAAGTTCCATGAAGAGAAGACGCATGTCGTGTCATATAAAAAACATAATATGGCTGTAAAATGCAATTTTGTAGCAGCAAAATTATCACATATCATAAAAAACGTTTATTTTAAAAAATGTGTATAAACATAGGACATGTACATATATTAAAAGTTTCAGATTTTTATAAAAAAAATAGTGAGGTGCAAACTGCCAGGCGGGCCTACAGGTGTGCAACCGTGTGGCCCCCATAGGGCCCCAAAATTTTGGGGGCCCCAAAATTTTGATTTTCAGTTATATAGTACAAACTTCAGTACATAAGCACACAAGAATTTCAGCTTGATTGGTAGTGTTGCGCGGTCATTTGCTGTGGTTAAGTTGGAGATTTAAAGATTGACTCTAAAGTTAGCTGCTTATCAGTTCTTGATGCGTAAACCAGACTATACGAGCTTCGACTCTGAAGTCAGCTGCTTATCTTCTTTATTTTCTTCATTCTTTTTTCTACTCCCACGGAGTTGTTCTTAATGTGTAAACCATGTTAGATATATATATTTGTCTATTGTAGTTTTTCCATATGTTAGGGGCTTTCTGCATATGTGCACCTGTACATGTACTATATATTGTGGCCTTTGGCCTCCTGGTAATACATGAAGCATATTGCCCTAACATGGTATGAGAGCAAAACTTGGTCCTAGTCTGTACGTTGTTGTCCCGGCCGTAGTTGCCGTCCGCCGGCCGCCGGCCGCCGCTCTCCGTCGCCGTCTCCGTCCGGCCATATTCGCCCGATCTCTTCCTGGCCGTGAGCTAAACGCCCCGCTCGCCCCGCCCGATCTGGCCGTGCGGAATCGCTGCGCTCGCCCCGCCCGATCTGGCCGTGAGCTGATCGCCCCGCTCGCCCCGCCCGATCTGGCCGTGCGGAATCGCTGCTGCCGATTGAATTGGCCTGCGCGTGCGCGGAATCGCCCCGCTCTGCTCCGGATCCCCGCCTGCTCTGCCGTCCCCGCCTGCTCTGTCGTCCCCGCTCTCTGATCTCTGCTTGTGCCGTGTTGACTTCTAGCTGGAAAAAAAAGCAAAAAAAAAAGAATACTGTCGTCGGCTGTTGTTATCCGATGTCTTCTTCCGCTGATCCCGGCTTATCTTTGGGCCTCCCTTCGGTACTTGGTCTTTGTCCGCTGCCTCCGTGTATGACGTCTCGCCATTCTTCGTCGCCGTTTGCGGCCTCTTCACGCGGCTCTGCCTGCGCTTCACCGACTCCGTCTACGTCCGCTCGCCGCTCTATACCGACTTTCGCGGCCTCTTCCCGCGGCTCTGGCCGCGCTTCGCCGATTTTGTCTCCCTCGGCCTGCCGCTCTACATCGACTTTTGCGACCTCTTCATGCGGCTCTGCCCGCGCTTCGCCGCCTTCGTCTACGTCGGCCCGCCGCTCTACATCAACTTTTGCGGCCTCTTCCCGCGGTTATGGCCGCGCTTCGTCGACTCCGTCTATGTCGGCCTGCCGCTCTACATCGACTTTCGCGGCCTCTTCACGTGGTTATGACCGCGCTTTGCCGACTTTGTCTTCCTCGGCGTGTTGCTCTATGTCGCCCCCTTTGGTGGCCTCTGTGCGTGTGGGTGGTACCTCCTCGTCGGCACCTGATTGTATGTCGACCTCTCCAGTCGCGCCCCTCTCTGCGCATGAGATAGCGCAGCTTCACTGCCTGCTTGATGCTTGGGATTTCAGTTTACGTCGGCAGCCTTGCGGTCCGAGTCTCCGCCCTCGTCCTCATTGCACCTACCGTGGCAAGGTTGGCCACACTTCCTCCACCTGCCGGACGCGGGATCCCGGCTTACGTCCGCAGTTCCAGGATCGTCGCCAGGCTGGCGCTTCAGGATCTTCTGCGGTTGCACTCTCTGATCAGGACATTCTCAGGGGTCTTCGTGGTCTGCTCGCTACTACAGACTCTTCCTCGCCGGGCGCTGCTGGTTCTGTGACTGGCTCTTCTGGCACTGCGCGACCACCACTTTCTACACAGTCAGGTACGTCCCCGTGGTATCTGGATTTTGGAGCTTCCTTTCATATGACCTCTGAGTCCTCTATTCTGTCTGCTCTTCGGTCTCTTATTTCTCCTGTCCGTGTTGTCACGGCTGATGGTACCTCTATTCCTGTTTCTAGTAGAGGCACCCTTTCTACTCCCTCTTTCTCTGTTCCTGATGTTTCTCATGTTCCTCGCCTTCAGATGAACCTTTTCTCTGCTAGCCAGCTCACCGATTCTGGTTATCACGTCATTCTTGACGCTGAGTCTTGTGCGGTTCAGGATCGTCGCACACAGGCCTTGGTTGGAGCTGGCCCTCGTTGCCGTCAGTCTCTGGGGCTTTGGGAGTTAGACTGGCTTCGTGTTTCTTCCGCTGCCACTTCATCTGCCAGTTCTCCTCCGGTTGTTGCCTCTGTCACCGGCTCTTTTCAGCAGTGGCATCATCGTCTTGGTCACCTTTGTGACTCTCGCATGTCGTCTTTGGTTCATCGTGGCCTTCCGGGGTCCGTCTCTCGGAGATGGGTCGTTACACTCGTCGGGGTTGTAGGTTAGGCAAACAGATTCAGCTTCCCTATCCTACTAGTGTGTCTCGTCTCTCGGTGACCGTTCGATTTAGTCCATTCGGATGTTTGGGGTCCGGCTCCCTTCGCTTCGAAAGGGGGCCATCGATACTATATCTTATTCATTGATGATTTTTCACGGTACACTCGGGTGTTTTTCATGCACTCTCGCAGGTGAGGTGCTCTCTATTTATCGGCGTTTTGCGGCCATGGTCCGCACTCGTATTCCTCACCCATTCGCGTGTTCCGTGCTGATTCTGCTCGGTGAGTATATCTCCCGAGCACCTTCGTGGTGTCCTTGCCGAGGAGGGCACCCTCGCTCAGCTTTTCTTGTCCCGGCGCGCATGCTCAAAATGGCGTAGCCGAGCGTAAGCATCGTCATCTTCTTGAGACCACCCGTGCTATGATGATTGCTTCTTCTCTTCCGCCACATTTCGGGCTGAGGGCCGTCGCTACGTCGGCCCACCTCATTAACATTCAGCCTTCCGCTGCTCTACGGGGTGGCATTCCTCTCGAGCGTCTCTCTCGGTGTTTCTCCGGACTACTCGACTCTCCGTTCATTTGGTTGCGTCTCGCTATGTCCTTCGCACTCCTCGCGAACGCACCAAACTGACCGCTCGATCCGTTGAGTGTGTTTTTCTCGGATACAGTGATGAGCATAAGGGCTATCGCTATTGGGACCCCGTTGGTCGTCGGATGCGCATCTCTCGTGATGTCACGTTTGATGAGACGCGTCCCTTCTATCCTCGTCCCACCTCGGGTACTTACCCGGTGGATGATATCTCTTTCCTTCTTTTTCCGGATGCACCCCCTATTATCCCGTCTCCTCCCCCTACTAGTCCTGATGCGCCCCCTTCGGCGCCATCATCTCCTCCGTCTAGTCCACCTAGTACTCCTCGTTCTCCGGCTTCGGATCCTTCTGATGCTGTCCCTTCTTCCTCTTCTTCTGATGAGTTGTCCTCCGCTGATGACCTTCCCCCTTCCCGGCCTGTCCGTCAGCGTCGTGCCCCAGCTCGTTACTCTCCTAGTTAGTATGGTCTCTCTGTCGTTTCCGAGCCGACTTCTTATCGGGATGCCGATCGTCATCCTAAATGGTAGCTTGCCATGGCTGAGGAGATCGCTGCGCTTGAGCGCACTGGCACTTGGGATCTTGTTTCTCCCCCTTCTGGTGTTCGTCCTATCACGTGTAAGTGGGTCTAGAAAATTAAGACTCGCTCTGATGGATCTCTTGAGCGCTATAAAGCGCGTCTTGTGGCTCGTGGCTTTCAGCAGGAGCACGGCCGTGACTATGATGAGACTTTTGCCCCCGTGGCTCATATGACTACCGTGCGTACCCTTCTTGTTGTTGCTTCGTTCACCGCTGGTCCGTCTCCCGACCTTGATGTTCAGAATGCTTTTCTTAATGGCGAGTTGAGTGAGGAGGTTTACATGGAGCCTCCTCCTGGGTATTCTGTTCCCGATGGGATGGTTTGTCGTCTCCGACGTTCTCTCTATGGTCTCAAACAGGCCCCTCGTGCCTGGTTTGAGCGCTTCGCCTCTGTGGTGACTGCTGCTGGTTTCTCTCCTAGTCTTCATGATCCCGCACTTTTCGTTCACACTTCTCCTCGTGGACGTACTCTTCTTCTTCTCTATGTTGATGATATGATCATTACTGGTGATGATCCTGAGTATATTGCCTTCGTTAAGGCTCGTCTTCGCGATCAGTTTCTTATGACTGATCTTGGTTCTCTTCGCTATTTTCTTGGCATTGAGGTTTCCTCCACTTCTGATGGCTTTTCTATCTCTCAGGAAAAGTACATTCAGGATCTTCTTGTTCGTGCTGCTCTTGGGGATGAGCGCACGGTCGATACTCCTATGGAGCTTAATGTTAAGCTTCGTCCTACTGATGGTGATCCTCTTCCTGATCTCACTCGTTATCGCCATCTTATTGGGAGTCTTGTTTATCTTGCTGTCACTCGTCCTGATATTTCTTATCCTATTCATATTCTGAGTCAGTTTGTCTCAGCTCCTACCACTGTTCACTATAGTCATCTCCTTCGTGTTCTTCGTTATCTTCGTGGCACGATCACTCGTCGCCTTTTCTTTCCCCGTTCCAGCTCTCTCCAGCTCCAGTGCTATTCGGATGCTACGTGGGCGAGTGATCCTACAGATCATCGTTCGCTTTCTGCTTACTGTTTGTTTCTTGGTGGTTTGCTTGTTGCTTGGAAGACGAAGAAACAGGTCGCAGTTTCCCGTTCGAGTGTTGAGGCTGAGTTGCGGGCTATGGCTTTGTTGATTGCTGAGGTGACTTGGTTACGGTGGTTGCTTGCAGATTTTGGGGTCTCTGTTACGACACCCACTCCACTTTTGTCTGATAGTACAGGTGCTATCAGTATTGTACGTGATCCGGTCAAGCATGAGCTGACCAAGCATATCGGTGTTGATGCTTTTTACACACGTGCACAGGTGCAGGATGATGTTGTTGCGGTTCATTATGTGCCTTCAGATTTGCAGTTGGCGGATTTCTTTACGAAGGCACAGACTCGAGCGCAGCTTGTTTTCTTACTCTCCAAACTCAGTGTTGTGGATCCACCATGAGTTTGAGGGGGGGTGTTAGATGTATATATTTGTCTATTGTAGTTTCCCCATATGTTAGGGGGCTTTCTGCATATGTGCACCTGTACATGTACTATATATTGTGGCCTTTGGCCCCCTGGTAATACATCAAGCATATTGCCCTAACAAACCACACTATACAAACTTTGAAACAATTTCTAGTTTCAAACCTAATTCTTAAAACAGCAGCACTAAGAACATCTTCACCGGTGCACCCCATAGCGAGCTCAATCATGATTTGTGGCTCCAATGCTGTTTTTGAGCTACACTAGCGCGCTCGATTTAAAGATCAACTCACTAGTGGAAA
>NC_061510.1:369962829-369991120 GCF_022539505.1 Lolium rigidum
GCGTTAACCCGACGTGAACCATGGGGCGATCGGCTTTGTGAGCCGATCCACAGGGCAACCCGAGAGCCGATCGGGCTCGTATTTAATGTTTACGTGTCCGCCATGCGAGAAACTAATCGAAGCAATCCAACACCTTCCCGGCCAGGTATAGGTCAGGTGGCACGCCCTTGCAACCGCTAGGACGTGTGCCGGAACATTTGCGGGACGACGTCGAGGGACCAGGGCCCCCTGCAGCCTTGGAAGCCTCCCGGCTCTTCGTGTTGCTTAACCACTGCCCGCCGGTGTGTTTTGGCAGGCAACACATAGTGGATCTAGAGATCCTATTACAAAACACATAGCGGAAGCGAAGTAACGGCCGCGGTCCATCTGTTCCACAGGCAACTGTTGACGCAGGAGTAGTCCTAGTTGTCGTAGACGTCCTGCTGTCCATCTTCCTCGTACTGCTATTCCTCTTCATAGTCTGGCCATTTGAATAGCCAGGGACAAAGCCATGAGTACTTTAAAGTACTCGCAAACTAATACTAGTGTAAGCACTATCAATTTTAGTAAGGGGATGCTAAGCTCTGGGTTTATTTGCATAAAGCCAAGTTTATTTCATAAACATTTAGTAAAGACTCTTCATTTGCCAAACTAACTCAAGTAGGAACATTAGTGTCATCCCCACAACTCTGTTGTGAATCAATTCAAAATCACCATTCACCTTTCAAATTCAAGTCACAAGTCACATGTCATATTTTTGAAAAGAGCCTGATGACGGAACAGTATGGCCTTTCCAATCGTCCGTAACCGTGGACACGGCTATTCGAATAGTTCTACACTCTGCAGAGGTTGTACACTTATGCCACAATATTTGCAATAATCCGTCAGGGTTAACTGGCCCTGATTTATTACACTCCGTGTGCGGACTACCAACCATAACCTTTCACTTACATACCCTAGTATAGGCACCTCTCCCCATGAGCTTGGCCTCCCGAGTGAAGACAAACCGTCGACTCGGGAACCGCACGAGGCTTGGGCCGGACATTCACCTCATTTCACGTCATTTCACATCAATTCACTTTCAACGGAGGCAGCCTCGGCATAACCCCTATGACGCTTGTTTAGAGGGAAACCATACTAGAACACATAAATTTCTAGTTAAGCCCTTACCCATGTTGGGTATTGTGGGGGTACTTTCAAATTGGAATGGTATCGCATCCGAACCCAACCATCAGTTTTCGTAAAATTCACCAAGTCATTCACCAGCCATATTCACCTTCAACATCTTTCAATATAATGATTCATCATACCAAGGTTTTCAAAGTCATTTCATTGCACATGTTCCCATCTAGAGTAGTCCATTTTATTTGTTAGCACTAGCAACTAGTCATGAGGGGTGCTAACTAGCTTGTCTTGCTCTAGGCTAACTTTGATGCTCTTGTTCCACTCTAGATATAAATCCAAGTGAATCATGAATCAATAAGTAACTTTGATAAACAAAATTTAGTAAAGCTTGTAAAGTAAAAACTTGGGATAGGAGCATTAAGCATAAAGTAAAAGTAATGATGCCTTGCTCTTGTAGAGCTTTGCATTAAGTTGGCTTGCAAGAATATTATCTTGCCTTGATTAGGGTAGTGCTCAAAGTTCTCTTCTCCTTCCTCTTGGTAGAATACCTCCTCCTCTTGATAGTCTCCGGTACTAGCGTCTACAAACGAGTACGAGGATACAATCACCAAACAATACTTAAGTACTCTTAATTAGCCTTAATGGCTCACTCAAATGATCTAGCATCCCTACTTAACATTTATTCACAAATTATGCTAGGGTTTCTTTATTTAATATTAGGAAATAATTTCCTCTCATTGAAAATGTGGATTAGGGTTTCTATTTAGTTCTTTGGAGAAATAATTTCCTCTCATTGAATCTTGTTAAGATTTAATCTTCTCAAATAACCATGTAGGATCTCAGGTTGACCAAGGTCAACACTTCACACTCATTATTTGAGAAAAGTGATTTAAATGAGATTCATCATCTCATGTGATTTAAACACCCATAGTAGTTTAGATACTATTTTGATTTAAGTTCCACAAGTGAGCAAATATGAGACCATGCAACTAAGGACCTCACATTACTGTATATCACTTGGGAAAGTGATTTAAATGAGGTGCTACACCTCATAGATTTAAATCTCTAACTATTTGATATGGTTTAAATGGACTAGTATTGACTACATAGCCAATATTTTGATCTAGTCCATGATCATGTACATAACCTATATCATATTTTTACATAGTAATTTATAGTTGGTGAAATGTGAATTATAGCAATTGTATTCACTTCAAAATTCAAATTGGTTGATTTTTAAGATTTATTTGAATACTGAAAAGTCTCTGTTTTGTTATTTTTGCTATATTATTTCTACAACAGATATGAGGTTGAAACCAGTGTGGTTGGATCAATAATTCCATGGGCTTTCCAACAATATAAGGTTGGTCAAATTTGGTTGAGTAGATTTGAAGTTATTTGAATTTGAATAAGGCATCTGCAAGCAAAATTGACTAAACTTGATTTATTCGAATTCAAATGTTGGGCCTAGGCGGGAAAGTAAATGGGCCAGAATGAGTGAGAGGGAAATGGGCCAGCCTAGCTACGCGTCTGGCGCGAGCGGGCCGCCTGATAGCGTGGGACCCACACGTCGGTGAGTTATAACACCGAAACGGTATGTTTCAAAGTCAGCCGCACGATCGGATCCCGATCCAACGACGCAGGTGCATCGTCGTCAACGACGAGAGGCAACACTGGCCGTGGCGTGAGTAGGGGGTCGCAGGCCTACCGGAGCTCCGGCGAGGATCGAGGAGGGTCGCAGACGAACGAGGAGTCGACGGCGAGGTCAGCGGTGGTCGGGGAGGCTTGAGGTGGACGGAATCGCCGTCTTGATCTGTCCACGGGAGCGGCGGTCTCCGGCTAAATTCCGGCGAAGGAAGGCTCAATCGAGGAGGGGAAGGGGTATTGGCGAGCTAGAAGAAGGAGGGGAGTGCGATGGTGTGCTGAAATCATCCAGGGGAAGCCGGTATTTATAGGAGCGAGTGGTGGCCGAGGGTGCGGGGCAGGGTCGACGACGGCGATGGCGCTACGGGCTGCGAAGGGGCAAGGAGATGAGGGCGTGGCGTTGCAGGCATCATGGCGAGTACGACACGTGTGAAGGGGCGGCTAAGGGAGGACGGAAGCGTGCTGGCATCGTCGCCGTCCTGGCAGTACGGGCGCGACAGAGTTTGGATCATGGCATCGTCTACACGGCGCGGGCGTCCAATGGCGGTTGTCTGGGAGGGTTCCGGGGTGGTGTCGAGGGCGCATGCGCGAGGAGCGAGGGAGAGGAGGACGAGCGCGACTGGGCGAGGCAGTGTCCTGTGGCGTCCAGTGACATGCCAGTGCGCGCGCTGGCATGCCCTGGCGCGGTGATCACGGTCTAGCTAGGGCTGTGGAGGCTTCCTTTTGTCCTGAAACCATGTCTAGCATTTTCAGCATGAATAGCCAGGGCTATGTAACAAGGTTCGGTGGAGAGGGGAGGACCAGGGTAGAGTTTGGCATGAGGGTGGCCATCATGGCCGGCATGGTAAGATATTGATCATGGCTTCACTTTAATCAGCACAAGCAAGGACATGCACTGATGCAGGGGATGCAGGAGAGCCAAATGATCACAAACCAAAAGTGGTTTAGCCCAAAAACCAGTGGGTAAAGAGATGTATCACTTTTGCCAAATATTGCCTGCAAGGTGTTTGAAGAAATGGCCGCAAGAACATTTTGATCAAATTTTGGAATTCTTTTTGGTGGATCTCAATTATATATTCAGAGATGTAGAATGGTGGTGGTGGTGGTCAATTTGGTGATGGTTTGCAACTTTTCAAAAAGGGGGTTGATCTTCTCTTGATTTCAATGTCTCCACTTGTCAACTCTATTCTAGTCAACCTGGTCAAAGTCAGCACTGGTGGTCAACATCAAAGTTGTTCACCTTGACATGGTCTTGGATGACATGGCAAAGGTTGACCAAGGTTGGTTTAAGAAAAGTCAAAACCAGAGGGGTAAAGTGGTGATGATTTTATAAAATGGCCATATGACCATTATGATATGTAATTTGAATTTGAATTCATCTTTGATTTGAATTGGGTTTCTTTGATTCAAAAGGGTGTGTTATTGATATATAAGTGTTTTACAAACAATAGCACAAGCCCTGGTGGCCTTGGTTGAAGATTTGCAAAATTGGCTAAGTGTATGTGAGTGAAAATGGGATTTTCTCACTATTTGATTTCTCTTCATTTGATTTGACTTTTCTTGACTCTAATGTGATTCTTATTAGTTTAGTAACATTTCCAAATCATTGAAACAATTCCACAAGGTCTAGCTCAAAGATTTGCAAAAATGGCCATAACACATAAGAGGTGATATGCAATTTTTCCTTGTTCTTCTATTTTGTTTCCCTTGCTTTACTTGGGCATGGGTTAGGGTCAAATTGGTGTGATATTAGGTTTAGAGAGGGTTTCACACCATTTGGGCAAGGTACCGAGGCATAGAACAAGATTTGGGTAAAATGGTATGTGCCACATATGCCTCTATGCATATGTTTTATTTGATTTTTAATTTGACTTGGCTTGACCCCATTGGTGTTGTTGAGTGTTGAAATGGTATAGAGAAGTGATCCAACCATTCCCAACATGTCTTAGGGTCAAGATTCTCAAGTTCATAAATTTGCATTTTTCTCTCATATGCCTTTATAGCATTTTTAGTTTCTTTTTATTTTCTTTGGATTCAACTTGGATTTGGTTTGATAAGTACTAGGCAAGATTTATGAAGGTTTTCCAAACCTCTAAACAAAGTAGAAAGGTCTAGGGTAAAGATTTATAAAAATAGCCATAGGCACATATACTTTTTTCTTATTTAATTTCCTTTTATTTTATTTTAACTTGGGTGGTGAAAAGAGAGGTGAGGTTTAGGGTTTAAGATCATTTTAAAATACATTAACAAGCAATCATGGCAATAGCACAAGAATTAAGCAAGATCACTATGTATCAAACTTAATTTAATAAAAGTTTTTGTTGGTTCCAAAATTTGAAAACAGGGAAAATTCATTTGAAATTTTTGGAATGTTACAATATTCCCCAATACTGGAGAGCGTGCCTCGTGAGCAGGCTGAACCGAGAAGAGTGACGTGTGGCTCCAGCTAGCTGTGTGCCACTGGCCAGATTTACCAAAGGGTCGCGCTGGGCGTCGGCCGACCGATCTGAGCGCGTGGATCGGTCGCTGGACTGCTGTCCGTTTCGCGAATCCAACATTTCATAATCAATATGCCATGCACGTAGCTTTCAGGACTGCTGCTGCTTGCGTCAGGCAGGTTTCCAAGCTGTCAAAGGGTTGCGTGTTGTGTGTTGGCCATGGGACCTGCCATGTGCTGCGCACGTAGTGACTTTCGTTCACCTGCAATACTCCCTGCCTTGCTTGCACGGAGCATATCTGCTAGCTGATGATGCCTCACGTGAGCATTAGGATGCATGCACTACATCATCCGTTTTTTATCTAACCTTTTATAATATTTGTAGAAAAATGCCTCTTGATTTGAGTCCTTGTATTACAACAAAAACCATCACTATTTTTTGATCTAACATTTTCTAATATTTGTAGAAAAATGCCACTTGATTTGAGTCCTTGTATTACAACAAAAACCATCGCTCCGTGCGAAAATAAAATACACTATTACAACAAAATAGTAGAAAAAAGTTTTTTCAAAAAAGTAATGTTACGAAAAATTAGTGGCTAAACAATAATCTTCCTACAGTAGATGTGCAACAAAAACCATGAGAAATGTTAACAAAAATCACAAGCAATTACAACAAAAATCCCTTTGGGACTAATATTCTCAATATCTACAACAAAAATGCTACCCTATGGTAGATCTGAGGCGTACCAAGTATTGTAATAAAATCTCTCTCTCCGCTCACAAAAAATATATACTGTTGCAACAAAATGTTTACAACAAAAATTTAAAAATAAAAATTATGAAAATGGTTAATTAACAATTATTTTGCTACATGTTATTTTACAACAAAAGTCGACAACACATTACAATAAAAATCAATATCTATTACAACAACAAAAATTGGCTATGAAAAGTTGGTTAAGCTATAACAAATTTGCTACATATTTAATTACAACAATAATAAAAATATATTTAAACAAAAAATATAGATGATTAGAACAAAAAACACAAACTTGTGGCAAATGCCCAAGTTAATATTACAACATCTCTGTCATATTTCCACTATAAAATTTATACGCAATTGTTACAAAACTAACAAACGTATACAACATCTGGTCTGGCGTGACCAAGCTAGCGATCGAGCTAGAAGAACGAAGACAAGTTGGTGTAACTTTTACTTCAAACGTAATATATCTGCAGCATTCAGAAAAAATAAAGCTAAATTAAGTTAGCTAGCTATAGCTAAAGCAAGCATTGATGGGTGGAAGGCACTCGTGCACGCGAGCTGGTAGTGTGCAGTGGTAGTATACTGTATACCACTGGCCTGCTTTAGTATGCATAGGAGTAGAAAAAAAGTTCTGGTCACGGGGCATTCAGGGACATCGAGCTAGCAGGCTCTGGGTGCTACTAGCAGCCGTCATAGAGGCTAGAGCCATGCACATCGAACATGCATGCAAGGTGCTAGCTATGCGCGGGACGATGCGTGTCAATAACAGGGACCACACGTAAATGCGTCTGCTGTACCGCGCGGGGCGCCCGAGTCGGAACTCGGGAGCAACCGATCGCCCGGACGAGATCGGTCGGCTGATGTTAAGCATTTTCCTTTACCAAAGGCTACACAAACTAAAGGAATGGCTACTGCTTACCACTAGGCTAACTGCACAGGGCATCTAACTGTATTTTACAAAATAAAAAATCACTCTACTCAGCTATACCAGTATTCTACTTGTATTACTGCAAAACCGTCACGGCCACGTGAGGGAAGAAAAAAAATATAGGTACGTACACGTACGCATGCACAAGAACACACAAGAACACTTTAAGAAAATTGTCTGGATAATATTATCATCCGAAATGTGAAGTACATATTCGGGATAAAATTTTCAGATGCTTCTAGCAGATGTCTACGCCTAACCTCTTTCTTTCACCCGCTCTTTACACGGCCCATTCGGTCCAAAAATGGTGATGCAAATATTGGTAGGCTCACTGACTAACTGACTAGCAGCAAACTGTTTCTCTTCAGTTATCCCCATGCAGCCTAGGTCATGCAGTAGCATCGGAGGGAAGTTGTCACGGGCTTCGTCTTCATCATGCAGCAGAGAGACAGGGCTGCCGGGCGCCGGCGGTAGCTCAGCTCCATCACGAATTCCTTGGCCGGGTCACCCACCGTAGCCCGGACCTTCTCCTTTGGCTTGCTGCTCAACCACTGTTCATGTAGGCAACCGAGCGTCGTCGAAGGGCAGATTGGCCACCACTCGTTGCATAGGATCTCCAACTGTGCATGCAGAGAGGTACTCATGGATTAGACAAAAGAGTAGATTCAGTATTGTCGATATATGCATACAGGAAGATAGGACAGGATGAATCAGCGAGCTTAAATAGTGATACATATTTTGGGAGCTTTGCAGCAGAAAAATGATGCAAATAGATCGTAGGCCACCATCCAAAAATAATCTACAAATGCAGCAAACTCCAGTCTAACAGATACTTAGAAAGCAAGCACCTCGACAAAAGGCCGAAGACTTTCCACGGGTTTTATCGAGTGACAACAATCAAAATGAAATTACAAAGACATCTAAAAGGCTTACAAATGATGCACCTAAATCTCATGTCACCGTCAAAATCTACAAATGCATCCTGGTGGTTTCTTTACTGTAAATCGGAGGGGACATATAAAGGCTCACCTTATCATCACTTTCTAGCTCAAGTTTCTTTGTAATGTAGGTCAGGATGGACGAGACCTGCACACTCCTATCTCTGAAACAAGCAGACAAATCATATTGAATTGAATATATCAAATTCTTGCAATCTAGTTACATGTTAGTAGATTAGGAAAAACTAAATTGCTGGTAGGGAAGACTACACAAACAACATATGATTTCCAAATGAAACACTTCCCCATTGATAATAAAATCCCCGAGAGCGTTGTTTTTCTAGGTACTTCCCCTTAATATTTTTATTTAAAAAAATTCTTACTCATACCAGGGCACAGTTGTTACTAGTACAAAACATAACAAACGCACTAAGTCATGTAAAGCTGGGTAAGTATTTCCAAAAATATGTGCTACAAATAAGAGGATGGTAAGTCTGAGAAGCCTCAAATATTCTAGAAGTCAAAGAAACTGCAAGATTAAAGTGAAACTCACTTAATTCTCAAGTTCATAATCGGTATCTGAGGCAGCAGTTTATCTTGTAACCTGCAAAACAGTTTAATTTTGATGTGAGGAAGAAAAACATTTGGTCCATGAGAATCTATAACTATTGTACACTGCAATCTTACTGGTTCGGCGAAGTAACTAGTGACAACCAGATTGGGGTAGTTATTCCATCATGCAAAGAACCAGTGCTTGTATAACCAACCACTTCCTGCCTAGCATCTGCTTCTGGGATTTTCTTCAGATTATGCTCTGTGGTTGTTTTATTGGAATGCGCACTCAGCTTTAGTCCAGCAATAGCCAGTTTGTCTACTGTGCCATCTTTCCTTGTGGAGAGTTTACCATTTGTGCTCATAGTTCTGTCCTCCTTGGCGGCAGCGTTAAGTCTTTTAAGACTTAATCTAAGCGATCTCTTCCCGCTTGCCGCGACCAAGTTGTGTATGGGTTTCTGAAGCTCTTCATTGTCAACTGCCTCGCGATTTTTTCCATCTTCAGAAGATGGCTGGTTTGAGGCTACTATATCTGCATTAATCTTTTTGGGATGGAATGTGTAGTTAGAATAAATAAATGTTACAAGATAATGGGCATCACATTTGCGCACGAAATTATGCATTGTTAAGCACAAATCTGATAGTTCTTTAGTAGTACCTGCGTTTTATTTGCAGATGTTGTCATCTTGGTAGACTGTGGTGCTGAGGTTTTCTCAGTCTTGTGATCGCGGCCTTCAGAATTATTTAGTAATCTCATGGTTCCATTATCAATGATAGAAGAGAGATGGGAGGTGGTTGTCCTTCTTGCAGCTTTGGTCCTCTGTCCTGTTAGACTAGTATGCGTTGCTGTCTTCTGGGTTTCAACTACCAAAGAAGAAAGGGACCTCTCTTTTCTCTTTGCTGGCGATGTAATAGTTGGAACCTTAGAAGCAGCAGCTTCTGTCTTAAGTGGAAACAGCTTATTCCTGATACTTTGAAGATTGAGATCAGGCCTTCAAAGATGGAAACGATTAATTATGTCAGGTAGCAGCATATAGTTGAGTACTTGAGTCGAGATCGCAAGAAAAAACTAAATGAAAACAGATAAGTGGCTGGAACACTAAACTTTTGCTTCACAAGACAAGTTAGCATGCATATTATAGCCAATGCTATAAGAGAAGATAACAATATAGCAGGCAGTTAGCACGAGGGCCCCTGATGGATGTTATAACTTAGATTTATATACGGTAGAATTTATAGGAGTTTAGTGACATGCTGGTATATTCTCAACTAGTAACCACAAGAAACTACTTTCAATTCAAATGCGTATAGATAAATGTCCTTAACAAAAAAATGTTTACTACATTTTTCTGCAAGATAAAGGTAGAAAATGAGCAAATCTGCTGCAACTGTGAATAAATGTTGTGTGTAAGCACGTTGATCTACTGAAATGTACACATTTAAAATGCAGCATCTTGAAGAAAAGAGAATTGACAAGTTAAAAAAAATGTTATACAGATAAACCTTGGTATTAACCATAACTTACCTGAGTTTCTCTTCAGGAGCAACACCAAGATAAACGTTGCATACTGGGCAGGAGTCGATCTCTTCATCATCTATTTTCTTCATAATACACTCCCGACAAACTGCATACAAAAGGATGGTCACAAGATGAACTCTAGAGACAAGCATGCTAGTTGGAGATTTGATAGAACTGAATTTTATGTGCTTGACACATCAAAACTTAATTGGCTGTAATTAGCAAGTATTATTTCGCAAAAAAAAAAAGCAAGTATCATCATAATGAAATAGAGTAGATGTTTGATTTCATCAATTTTGAGAGCGCATTTTTCTTGAAAAACAAAATCCTCGAATTTTTTTTGAGTGCGCAGCAACATCACTTTACTTATGACGCAGAAGCAGTGCGAGGCTTATGATAAAGAAATGTAATTTACATAATAGAGAGATCACCTTCCCGCCCCCTACATCAAGACATACACAAATTTTATTCAAGAATATGAAGCCCGGATTTCCACGCTATTCTGAAAGGTGGGAGTTCTTTCACGTTTCAAAGTATCATGGTGGGGCATGAAAACTTCAAGCGTGGATGTATCTGGCGAGTTGGAGACAGATAGCAAATAAATATTTGGGAGGAAGCTTGGATACCCACAATATCCACTAGTAACTATGGTAAATGATTTGATAAACCCAGTGACTAAATACAGAGATGGGGAATTGATAACCAGCTTGTTCTGGTTGGTTGATGCTAGCCGAATAATGGAAATACCAATAGCACCGCACGGGTATGGTCGTATGGAAGATTTTGTTGCTTGGTACCGTTCAGACGATGGCATTTTCAACATCAGATGAGCGTACCATGCAGAATGGGATTATTTGGCAGAAAAGAGAGAGAGTTTTGGGGATAGAAAGATCTAATATGGGTCATGTGTGGAAGAAATTATGGAAGCTAAATTTCCCTGCAAAAAATGAAGAGTTTCGGATGGAGGAATTTACATGGACTCATATGGTGTCTACGAATTTTTTTTGACCCTGTCTAGGATTTTTGGCAAACAATTATATATCAACGAACTAGTGGATGTCCTAATGTCCTATATGTTTGAGTGGGTGTGAAGATATCATGCATACTATGTGAAGCTGTGAATTTTGGAAGAGATTAATCCAGCACGGCAATGGAATGAGCTGGAGCTGTTGCTTTGGAACACATTTTACGAACAAAAGGTGGATGTGAGCCTCTCAGGGGGATTATCCTACCAAAGATTGTTTTAACGGGTGTGTGGTATATTTGGTGGGAACGTCGTGAGCGTGTCCATGGAGAAAATATTTGAACACAACATCACTAGGCTTTGGCAATTGGGGCACTAGTGACAAATTATTGGAGACCAAGGAAGAATTCTTCTCAACAGAAAGGAAGAGACTCGCTCTATTGGAACTGCTCTTTGAAAGCCCCTGGACTCAGTCACCCGAAGGTATACAGAGACAATGCAGAATGAAGTTCTCTCTTCCACCTGAAGGCTGCTATTTTCTATAACCCTAGCTTTGTTTTACCTTTCTTGATAAACGATGTAGGTGTGTATTATTATCAATAAAACTAGCCGAATGGCATTACCTACAGAAAACTAAAAACACTAGGGAAAATCCACACAAGTATCTGAATCAGGCACTCTGGCGTGGTCTGAACACATGCACCACCAAGATCTATATGTATAACTGAAGTCTGAAGCTAGGAAGCCTGTGGATGATTTTTTTTCGAACCATGCAGGAGGTCTCCATGTCATATATATTAAGAAGAAGAAAAGACCAAGACAGGTCAAACTACAAAAACCATCCGACAACGACCCATTAACAACGACCACAAGAACAACATAGATACTAAAAAACTGAACTAAGAAACAACTGCTTAGAGGATGAGACTTCAGAGTCCCGCTGCATGCGGTATGCTGGTGAGCATATTTTCCGTCAGGAAGGAGCAGCAGAAACTGAAAAACTGAACCTAAAAAACTATAAGAGCAAAACTACCGACGACCTACTGAACTGGGAGAAAACTGTCCTGCTTCAGACTAAGATACTGGAAGGATGCTGGATATGATTTTAGGTATTTTCAAACACTCTTCCGTTCCCCTCTCTCCATATGCTCCACCAGTTGGGTAGATTCAGATTTGCTGCCGGGATGATCTGAGGAAAACAGATGTTTCACGTCTTCTTCAGTCAACATACAGTAGAGGCAACACGCAATAATCCATTTACGGGAGGCCTCTTCTCTCTAGTAGTTCAAGAAACACGCAATGGATCTGCAGTTCATACTCCTTCCCTGTTCCCACACAGTGAGTTCATATAGCATTTGCCGTGTTGCAAGGAATAGAGGCAGCAAAGTGGGCCACTCATCTTCAGTTTCCGGTGACCCTAACGACGAGCGGCGTGCGCAAGCGGTGGTAGCCGTCGAACCAGACGAGCTCACCGAAGTCGTACCGGCGGCGCGACAGCTTCGCCGGCGTGACGACCACGTAGTACTCACTACTCAGCCCTGCCACAACGGGGAGAGAACGTCAGCGCCAGCGGCCACACCACTACGCGCGTGCCCTTGGGGCTGAAGACGGGGGCATGGTACAAATCCTCCCTCCGAAGGCCCACGTTCGTCACCGTCCGCTTTACGGTCGCGGCAGCGCCCAGCTCGATCGGCGAGCACGATGGCCGGGTAGTTGAGGTTGTGTTGACCGCCGGGGAGGGGAGCACCATCTGTCGCACCTGTGCCTCCGTGTAGCCGAGTCCTAGCGACACAAAAGGGATCGCAGCCGCCGGCGCCGACGCCGACCACGAGACGCGCGCCCGGCTGCGCACGGTGAGCCCGGCGAGAAAGCTGCCGGCCACGGGAGGAAAGTAAACGCGAGGGCTAACGCACCGCGAGCTGGCCGCCATGGCCTGGATCTCAGGGCGCGCGACTAGAAGGCGAGAAACTAACGCGTAAACGGCGGCGGCGCTCTTCCGGGACCTGATCAGTGATCACCATGGCACCGGAACATAGCAGAATCCGACACCAAAACCAAGGACGCCAACGCGACGCGACGCGAAACGACGATAGCAGCGCAGGCACGAAAGAGTAGAAGGACGAGACGAAAGGAAACCGGAGAGGCGGCGGGGTAGACAGAATCACAGAACGAAAGAACTTACATGTGTGGAGGCACTCGGCGAAGGCGGAGGCCTCCCGAAAGAGGTCCTTGCAGAGCGGGCAGGTCAGGCGGTCGGCGAGCGCGCCCCGCGGCCGGCGTACCTCCCCCTTATCGGTCTCCATCTCTCCCCGCCGCCGGCAACCACCCTCGACCACCACCTCCTTCTCTTGCCCAATCCTCGTCGGCCTCCTCCTCGTCAGGCCTGGAGCAGGGGAGAATCACGAATACGCGAGGCAAGGAGATGACCTGAAGGGGTGGGCGAAGGCGGGGGCTGCAGGGGCGGCGGCGGCGGCGGCAGAGCTCCGGTGAGAGGCTCGGGGTTGGGGGGGACCGAAGAGTGCCAACAAAATCTATTTGATAAATTTGGCCTTGTATAAATAGAGGCGGGAGGTGGCGATTTCGTGTGCGCGGCGCCGGGTATGCCTAGCCTAGGACCGGGGCCCACCAGAATTTCTAGGGCTGGGTGTACACTCTCTGGTGTATGTATACGCTTCTCTGGTGTATGTATACACTCTCTGATCTACGTATTCAGAACAATTTTTGTTTCTCAATTTTCTTTCTTGTTCCTAACTTTTTTCTTCTGACAGAGGGCGCATAACTCTCGTGTTTGTAACTCGACACTCCTTCAATTTAGGTTTACAAATACATAACGTCGTTGCCAAGAAATGCAGTCCCACGTCGGTGAAAAAGTGCGCACCATGCATGACCTTGCTGCCCACGCTATACCGCTTCGCTTGTGGCGTGCCCCCATTTCAGCCTTCCCACGCACTAGTGCACTCAAAATTTGTTTGCATGCACGTGCGCCAGACCTGATTTAGAAGTTGGCGGCAACTGGAGGAGAAAGCCCGCGCTAAATTGCTCAGTTTGTTGCGAGCTCACGCTTTAGGCCATCTGCGCTCTACTGCGTGCGAGATATGGTTTGGGAGAATACATCTCAAAAGGCAGTTGCAAAACCTCAGTACTCCCATTTCGTTAGATGATTTGACCCTTGCAAAAAAAGATTATTTAACTTAGCCATGACACCCATTTCGGATGAATAAAGGTCGCCTGTATTCTTTGAGAAGAAAAATTGCCACGGAAGATCCTGTCGAGACTAGTGATCAGAAAGAAAAAAAAAAACCCCGTCGAGCTATTCCTAATAGCAATTAACTTCTCGCCAAAAATATTCGGGGCAACTTATTTTGTCGTCGAGCTGGATAGATAAGATTTCTCCCTGGAAAATTAAAATGTACTCTATTAATTTCGTACAGTACTATATCGTATGGTCGATGCCACCTCACTGGAATTAATAGGAAAGAAACACAATCTGCATCTGGGTAGATTGAGAAACATCGGGGCCCACTTTGCCAAGAGCTACCAACGGTTCGAGAGAGGGAGACATACTCTGTTACTCGTACCTATGTTAGTGACAACGTGACGTTGGATAGTTCCGGCGTGAATGCGTGATACGAGATTTCTAGCTCAGGGCATCAGGGGTACTTTTCGAAGTATGTATGCCGATCTATGTACAATTTGTAGTCAGAAAAGTTTTTCTCTTTTCTTTCCAATCTTTTTTTCCCCTGGATTCCCCAATACGGCGGTCTAACACTATGTTGTTTCTAACTTTTGTGTTCTTCTAATAAACATGCGCATAACTCTAGTGTTCTATCCATCGGGTTTACAAGCTCCAAAATCCGTAACGTCGGTGCCAACGTTGGCACGTGCTCAATATGTCAATATGGGGAAAATTACAACAAAAAGTCATGCAGCGCAAGCATGGGTGCGGCTGAAAAACTTGGGCGGTTGCCTGGGCTCGAGGGATTCTAGATCCGCCCCAGGTGATTACCCCCTCATTAAGTTGAATCGATGAAAAATGACGCGCCATGCATGACCTTACTCCCACCCTACGTCGCTCCGTTTGTTGTGTGTCCCCAACTTTAAAATAAGAGGCAAGAACCAACCCATAAAACGCTAGCTCTTGTTTCATACGCTAATCTTGCGCTCCAACACGTCTTTGATTCACCCGCTGCGAGCGAAAATATGAGTCACTACAAGAAACGCAAAAAGGCCCGACGGCTATATCCTATGCCGACGACTTTTTCTCGGGGCTGTCAGCATAGGACCCATTCCTGGTAGGCCACCAGAACGGTCATGGGCACAAGATTGACATCGGCATAGAAGTCATGTGCCGACGGTCACCGTCGGTACATGTTAGCCGTCGGCACAGCCATGGACGCATGGCACCTGGTGTTTCCACCGTGACGGCGAACAAAAAACCGTCGACACATCTTTTTTTTCCTTTTTTTGATCCACAACCCCCCGCCCCAATCGCCTTTCTAGTTTTCGAATAAAATATAAGAAAATGTTAGAATTTTCAAAAAAAATAAATCCTTTAAGATGAACCATGTATTATATGTTTAGTTGTTAGCAAAATTAACAAACATGAATTTTGATATATTATGCAAAATTGCGTCATGTTTTGGTAAACTGCTTTTCTTGTTGCGTACGACCTCCGATGAAAACAATTTTTATATGAAAATGTATGTATAGAAAAAGTTACATTTGATTTTAACCGCCCGCGAACATTTACTGATTTTTTAGATTCCTCAAAATCAAAAAAGGAATAGGAGTTTTTTAGGTTTTAGTTTTTGATGAAAAAACAAAATATAAAAATTATTGTTTCATGATTTATTATTAAAAAGCAATAATGTATTTATTGTTTTTAGTAAAATAATTATTTGGAATTCAAATAATAAAGAAGTGTAATGCCATGACCCAACGGTTAATATGATTGATAGGATACTGTTATCAAATGTCAAAAAAAAAAACCCCTATGTCTGAAGCTCAACCGGAAGGAACAAAGAAGTTACGAGTGATGGAATGGGAGCAGTTTAATGATAGGTAACCGAGTGGGATGTTTGACTAGTATTAACTAATTTAACATAATAGTAAGTATGCTTAGATATTAAACTGTCAATCAATTCAAAAATTGCCTCGAAAAAATTTGAAAAAAAATGATGCACCTTTGCCGATGATCTTCCTGGGCTAACAATCGTTAAGCCTCCGCCGAGCCCACTGAAGGGTTATGCCGACGGCAGTGGCTATACCGATGGCCAAATGGTCTGTGCCAAGAGAGGGTTATGCCGTGTAATATTCCAGGTTTAGACGTTACGAAATGAGAGAACACCAAAGTGTGCATTGCATTCATGCATAGAAAATCCAGGGAATTTTCGCGCTTTCAAATAAAACCTGTCACAGTAAATGAAATTTCACTGACTTGCTGGAATTGAAGTAGATCATCAAGTGAAGCGCTATAAACTTCACTGTGATCTTTGCTAAAACCTTGTTTTGGGTAGACATAATTTGATCCATAGGTTGGATCCAAAAAGAACTAGAACTATTACACAACACTTTAAGTGAGGATCAAATACCAAATCCAATAAAGGATCATAGCATGGTTTTCCTTACAACAACACATTCTTTACGAATCAAACCCTAACATATTAACACTTAAAAGTTAGCAACTACCTTTGTGTGTAATTTAATTCACTTCTAAACTTGTTACCAAATAAACTAAACCACAGGGTCTAAAGTGCATAAAGGCCACACATTCTTATTTAAATCATATAACTTATTAAATATATTAAATATCATAAAACTAAATCCATTTACATTATGAATTATAGTTCAAACTATTTAAACAAAACTAACTATGAGTATTTTGAAACTCATATGATCATGCCTTGGTGAATTCAAACACCAACTATCCAAAATTGAGGAATAACCTTCAACCTTGACCTTTTGACCAATATTATAATATAAACTCAATTAAATATGATATAGTGCCTCATCCACAATAATAAAACCAACCACAAGATATTTAGTAACAAATGCCACTTGGCTATCCAAAGATAAATCATATGAGAGGATAATGATCATGCCATATAGGATGAAAATATCTTCATAACTTGCATTCCAAGCTTTGCCACCTCCTGCTCAAAGGATTGCTATGGATGAGGGCATGACAACCAAGCACCTTACTCATCAAACCAAAACAAGAGTCACCACCTATGTGTCATGATACTAGAGCTTTCCCAAGTCTATAAATAGAGCCACATCCTTCCTCTTTTGCTCATCTAGTACCATGATACAAGGGATCAAACACATAGAGCCACTTCATGCATTAGCTAGGATTAGGATGAAGAAGCTAGGATGTGGAGGCATACCACAAGATGCAGGTTTATCAGATTTCCTGAAGAACAAGCTACATAATATTGCAAGGTAGAATTCCTAGGCAAACCATATATTTAGAGGATCATATCATCATCTCTTAAGTAGGATCTTAGGATAGTCCAAGACATTGAGAAGTGAGAGAAGTTATAATACTAACCATAGCCATGCCCATACAAGAATACTAGAGTAGTACTAATCTCAGTTGTTCAAGACAATAATTGATCTTGGAGAGGAGAACCATGTTTCACCGCTAAACCATTATAAGGCCAATACTTTGATCATTACAAATTGAGTAATGATCATAAACCCTAAGAATCTAGCTGAGTGTGATGAGGAGAATGATAAGGAGAGATTAGTGAGGATTTAGTTGATCATGTATAATGTATAGCTATGGTAGATTTCAATGATAAGATAAACCTATGTGATAAGTAAATACCATCCCTCACATAAAATGATAGGTAGATCACCACTAAAACGTTAGACCACATTTGAGTTCCAATGCATGTATGCACCTTGGATTATAAGTAGAACCCTGCCATGCCTCATGCCTATCTATACTTTAAATTAGGGGAGCATCACCAAAACCCTAAACCCTTTCCCATAAGATCCACTCTACATAAATAATATGTCCTAACTTGTGTATCATAGATCACAAGTACAAGCCAAGCAAGTTATAATTAAGCTTAAATGATATTTAAGTGATTAGAATGAAACCAATATCCAATTCTATTTTGCCTTCCAAGTAATTTGTTTAGTTGACCAATAGGAATAATATATTATAGTTTAGATCATAACCTTAGCAAGTGAATTAACCATGATGAGCTTAGGATTTATTTCAAGTAAGTCAAGCTAGAATTTGCTAAGCAAGATTATTAAAGATAGAGTTTATCAAACCATCTTCTTAAACCCTTAGAAACAATTCTCCACATAAAATCATGAACCAATTCCATTCTCTTATTCATTTATTAAACTCTAGCCATAATTAAAATATGTAAACAATCCATATTCTTAAGTACTAGCAAGACCTAATAACATGTTCCTCATGCATATATTTCAAACCACTTAAATAGATTTGGTTCTCAAATAAATAGAAGAGAGATAAAAATCTAAACTCATTTCTATTTTAATTAAACCTCACAAAATACCAATTCAATCAAAAATTCAATGTTTATTAAAACAACAAAATTATACAGTAAGCATTATTATCAAGTTATGTTGATATTTAAATAATTTAGAACCTGCAAAACAACAGAGAATTCAAATTTGAATTCAAATTTGAATTCAAATAGAAAATTCAAATTAGTAAATAAAAACAGGAATTTGAAAAGAGAAAAAGAGAGGGAAAAGGCTTACCTTGCCAGGCCAAGCCAGCACCAGAGCAGCCCAGAACCAGCCCATCATCGCCACCACGTCGACCAAGCCTCAGCCCAGCCCAAGACCACAGTACCCCTTCATCCGAAAATATCAGCGAGAGGGGGGAGCTCGTCCTCATCCTCTTCCTCTCGCAGGCGCTCGACAGCATGACGAGCTGAGCCACGTCCCGGCCGTTTTCGTGGACTTTTCGACCACCTCGCCGACCGTGGGGAGCCGTATAAGTACCCCCAACGAACCCTAGCTTCCTATTTCTTCTTTTCCCCTCCAAATTCTTCTCAGGCCGAAACCCTAACTGAACCGGCCAACTCGTCTCGCCGTCGATGGAGGCACTCCTGAGCCATGTCGTGGTCACCATCTTCCTCCCCCACCTCCACTTGCTCAGCCCATGCCAGGAATCAGGCCGAAGCATCCTGGAGCGTCGCTGTCAAGTCCTCTTCTCTGACGCCGGTCACCGTCATCGCCGTCGATTGCGACCACCATCGACCACGCCGTCAAGGCCTCGGTGCTCCTGGTGAGCTTCTGCATCTCTCCGTGCCCTAGGCCAGCTCAATTACATCTCAGATCATCGCCGCACCGTGATCCCGTAAGCGCTACCGCTTCGCCTCGCCGTCGATCATGCTCCGGCGATCATTTAGTAGTGGCGATAGCATCACTAGCTTCCTCATCGCGTGCTGAGGAGAACGGTAGTCCCCAATCGTCCGGGGGAGGTCCGAATCGACGACACCATCATCGACTTCCCGCCGGCAGTGAGCTCGTTTTCCACGTCCTCGATTTTGACTCGGTCAGCGGCCAACGTGGAAGATGACGTGGTCATTGGCCCACTAGTCAGCGAGTGTGGGTAGATTTAACCCGGATAGCTTTAGTGTTTTCTGTTTAATTTAAAAACCAGAAAATAACTGGAACTTTGCAGAAATAAATAAAAATTTATTCTAGCTCAAAAAAATATAAATAATATATCAAAATGCTCACAAAAATAAACCCTACTCAATACAAATATAAAATAAAAATGTGTGTCAAAATAAAAATTCAATTATTTTAATTTTGTTAATTATGCCTTTTCATTTCTCCTAAATACAATTTGAATTCAATAATTGTTTAAGTTCCAAAAACAAATAATATCTAATTAATAAGTAAGTAAAATATTAAGATTAATTTTCTTTATCATATTTTCATCAATTTAAATATTAGTGGCATTTCATAAACCCTAATTTGCAAATTACCATTTACCATTCCTTTTAAATAATAACCAAGCAAGAAAATAATAAAAGTTAATTTTTTTTCTAATCAAAAGTTATTGAATTACTTAAACTTTTTAGTGAACAAGTTATAACTCTAAAACTTAATAACAATTATAAAACCCTGATTTCTAAATTAAACCTAAATAGGAGTTACCCTAATTATTAAATCTTGTGAAAATGAATAAAATGTCAAACCATTATTAACTTATTTCAAAGTAGTTACTAACTTCCACTCCATTACCAATTATCATTTTAAAAATGATATCACAAATTTAGAAACCCTAGTTCTAATATAAACAAGAACCTTGATCTCATTATTTTATGTGATCACCCTAAATTAGTTTCTATCCTAAAACCCTAGGGGTTTATCACATGTGATCATTTGAACTTCACCTTTACATTTGGAACCTTAATATGCAACAAATAAATGCATGCACATGATCTACTAACATAAAACAATACCACTTCACATAAAGTCATCATTTCATGTCTTCATTCTTGAATAAACCTTGTATGATTCACTAGTGCCACTTAGGTGTAAACCCTAGCTTATTACTCTCATATTAGCACCTTTGATCACCATTCTTAGTACCACCATTGGAATCAACCTCAACCATCATATCCTAGTAGAATCATGGTGATCAGCCATGATCCCAATCTTGAATAGTAATTCACTTTGCATGCTCTCATTCAACTAAACCTCTTTAGGAAATAATAAACCATCTAGCTTAAGAACACATTATTTGTTACTTAGTGAAGCAAATGAGCAATCATAGTAAACCCTAATGTTTAACTCATAGAACCACCTTAATAACCATCCTTTGACACCCTATAATCAACCATAGTATTAAACATGACAACACTTGCTACATATAGACCCATTCAACTTAAGAACCAACTAGTCCCTATTAGAGAACTAAATGAATGCATTAGTAAACCCTAGAAACCCATAGCTCCTATTTATAGTATTTCTTGTTCTTATTTAACCTGTTCTTCAAAAGTTATTCTTTTGAAGTAAATGTCAGTCAAATCATATAAGCCCATAGTTCTTATTTGAAATACTTATTAGTTATTAATTAACCTGTTCTTCCAAAGTTATTCTTTTGAAATATAACAAGTAATCATTAACCATGCACTATAAGACTTAAAACTAACAACTACTCTTTACATGTATGCAACCACTATTATTTGTGTATATGTTTGTTATGATGTCGTATATCACTTGTTTATGATATCAATATAACCAAACCCTAATAAGAACCTTGTTTGAGAACCATTCTAAAAGTGCAACACATCCTAAAGAAATCTTTACAACTTACCCAATCCTAAATCATCGGGGTTAGGTTACGCTCGGGACGATTGCATCTCATACTATGCATTATAGCATCTTTGCCAGTTCTTTAAACATTGTCCTTACCGGACAATTATGGTATTTCAGAATTTGGAGTTCTCACGTATCGAAGCTTTTACCTGCATAATCTCGCAGTCAAGAAAGGCAAGTTCATCACTTGCTCATGTCATTTGATTATTTTTATCAAACTATATGCAAAGTACTATACTTATCACTCTTGCATTGAAAAGCAAAATATTCTTTTACAATTATGAATATGACTATGTGGTGGGCAATGGAACCATGGTATGTGTTGATTGGTGGAGGTTCCATTGTAAGGGTTCTATTAACCTAGGATAATCACCAATGCCGTCTAGTGATTCTAGTGCCGTACAATTTGCGTTGACCATAAGATCTATAATGGCTCTGGGGAAGTCAGCTGTATCTTTTCCCTCATGCACGCCAACAGATTTGATAGAGCCTGGCTAGGTGTTGGGATAACACTGCAGTAGGTTGGGAAATCCTTTAATCCCCATTCGTGTGGATGAGAGGCTCTACCGTCTATGAAGGATTGTCCGACGTACATCGGGTGTAAAGCCGTATGATCGGGAGATGTCTACCGGGGATGTACGGGTGGACAAAAGGGTAGGTTTGCAGGATCGCGGAGAAGGCAGTGATTGGCTTGGTTCTTATACCTGGCCTCACACCAAGAAAGTGTGGACGGGAAAGACGTCACCTGGTTGGCAACAAAGTTAAGTTCTCTTATGGGAAAAGTAACGCACCTCTGCAGAGTGTATCAAATTGTGGCTGTCACTCCCTGTTCCGGGAAGGGAACTACGAACGTGGCAGGAAAGAAACTCCATGAAGTTCTGGTCAACCTGTGAAGACTGACGGGCATAGTTTTCAGAATAAAATAAACCTTTTGAAGAAATGTTTAGAAAAATTTGCATTCACCTATGACTTTCTGGTCTGTGGTTGTAGCTAGTGCATGATACACCTATTTCCTAATATGAACTTCCTGAGTAAGCTCGTACTCATTCCCTCCCATTTGAACCCCCTTCTTAGATCAAAGTCACCGAAGGAGAAACTACTGTGGAACTCGAAGACCAAGGAGTCAAGCACAACAAGATGGAGAACTCAATCAATGAAGTCAATGGAGTCAACTTCTGCATCAGCTAGAGTGGAAACCTAGCCTAGTAATAGAAGGGAACCATTTCCCTAATCCTAGCACCTAAGTAGCTAGAATTCTATAGCAAGCCAGGTATATCTAGAACTAGAGTTAGCAATAAGTTAGACTACGAGTCGTTCTTCTGGAGCTTTATTTAAAGTTTTACCTCACTGTAAGGTAGAAGGCTGTGTTGATCTTCTGTAAACAGTTTGTGTATCCTTCTATAGACATGCCTTGGACTCGTATATGTTTCTGTTGTACCACTCTGAGGGATGTAATATGAGTGGAACGGTGTTTCACTTGTGTTATTGATACGTCTCCAACGTACCTATAATTTCTGACGTTCCATGCTTGTTCTATGACAATACTTACATGTTTTGCTTGCACTTTATGTTTCTGTTGTACCACTCTGAGGGATGTAATATGAGTGGAACGGTGTTTCACTTGTGTTATTGATACGTCTCCAACGTACCTATAATTTCTGACGTTCCATGCTTGTTCTATGACAATACTTACATGTTTTGCTTGCACTTTATGATGATTTCATGCGTTTTCCGGAACTAACCTATTAACAAGATGCCACAGTGCCAGTTCCTCGTTTTCTCGCTGTTTTTGGTTCCAGAAAGGCTGTTCGGGCAATATTCTCGGAATTGGACGAAATCAACGCCAAAGATCTTATTTTTCCCGGGAGGCTCCAGAACACCGAAGGGGAGTCGGAGGAGAGCCAGGGGGCCACCACACATGTGGGCCGCGCGGCCCCAGGCCTGGCCGCGCCGGCCTAGTGGGAGGCCACCCTGTCGCCCCTCCTGCGCCGCCTCTTCGCCTATTTAAGCCCTTTCGACCTAAAAACGCAGTACCAATTGACGAAACTCCAGAAAGACTCCAGGGGCGCCGCCGCCATCGCGAAACTCCAATTCGGGGGACGAAGTCTCGTTCCGGCACCTCGCCGGGACGGGGAAGTGCCCCGGAAGCCATCTCCATCGACGCCACCGCCTCCATCATGCTCCGTGAGTAGTTCCCCCATGGACTACGGGTTCTAGCTGTAGCTAGTTGGTATACTCTCCCCCATGTACTTCAATACAATGATCTCATGAGCTGCCTTACATGATTGAGATTCATCTGATGTAATCGGTGTTGTGTTTGTTGGGATCCGATGGATTGTTACGTTATGATTGTCTATCTACAAAGTTTGTGAAGGTATTGTTGCTGCAATCTTGTTATGCTTAATGCTTGTCACTAGGGCCCGAGTGGCATGATCTTAGATTTAAACTCTATACTTATTGCTTAGATTGTATCTACAAGTTGTATGCACATGTCTATGTCCGGAACCAAAGGCCCCAAAGTGACAGAAATTGGGACAACTGGAGGGAAAGGCTTAGATATGAGGATCACATGTTTTCACGGAGTGTTAATGCTTTGCTCCGGTGCTCTATTAAAAGGAGTACCTTAATTTCCGATAGATTCCCTAGAGGCCCGCTGCCACCGGCTGGTAGGACAAAAGATGTTGTACAAGTTTCTCATTGCGAGCACGTATGACTATATATGGGAAACATGCCTACATGATTAATAGACTTGATATTCTGTCTTAATGCTATTTCAATCCTATCATTTGCCCAACTGTAATTTGTTCACCCAACACTTGTTATTGGAGAGTTGCCACTAGTGTAGATAGCTGGGAACCCCGGTCCATCTCTCATCATTATATACTCGTTCTACATGTCATTGGAAGTAGTATCAACTATTTTCTGGTGCCATTGCTCTCATATTGCTATTACTGCTGCGGTGTTACTGTTACTACTGCTCTCATATTACTACTACTTTCACATCACCCCTGTTACTAGTGCTTTTCCAGGTGCAATTGAATTGACAACTCGGTTGTTAAGGCTTATAAGTATTCTTTACCTCCCCTTGTGTCGAATCAATAAATTTGGGTTTTACTTCCCTCGAAGACTCGTTGCGATCCCCTATACTTGTGGGTCATCAAGACTATTTTCTGGCGCCGTTGCCGGGGAGGCATAGCTCTACTCATAAGTTCACCTGGGGAGTACACTCTACCTCTCTCTCTGTTTTATTTTATTTTGTTTTGCCTAGTTTATTTGTGCTTAGTTTATTTCTGTCTAGTATTATTTTGCTTAGTTTACTTTTGCTTAGTTTGTTTTTGTCTTGTTTTACTTTTCTCATATACCCAAAAATCCATAAAAATTTGAAAAACCAAAAAATTAAAAACTGCTGTTATGGGAGAACCCACAACCTACTTGGAGCTTATAGAATGTTATAATAATTATAGAGAATCAAGAACTAGTAAAATAATGAGTGCTATGATAGAAAAATTGAATACAATGGCTAGAATCTTGCTTAGACGCCATGATATAAACTCGTTGCTCTCAACAGGATACTAAACATCTTAAATTTCAATGTGGCTTTAGTGAGGAATTTTTAATTAAGAACTATAATCGGAATTGCTATATTCATTATGGGTTCGAAGAGGTAGAACAATTTGTCTTATTTATGGGAGCCTCCGAGATAGAATCCTTTATGGTTGAGAATTATGAAACTTGTGCTATTTGTAAGGACCTTAAAGATTATGTCTCTACTATCCTTAATTCTTGTATAGAATGCTACGAGTAGGAATCCTTATATCCTTGATTATAAAGAGAGACACATTAATGCACAAGAATGCACTCACAATTTGCAGGAACCTGTGGAAGAAGAAATTGATGAACCTGAAAGCTCATTGGATGAAAAAGAAGAGGAGAGTGATGAACAAAAGGAGGAAGAATGGATTAGCTACCCATGCCAACCTTCTAATGAGAGTAACTCTTTATCTCTTACAATAATTGATTGTCCTCCATGCTTACCGAAAGAGGATGAATGTTATATGCCTGTGGATTCTCTTGAAATATTACCTATAAGTAAAACTTGTGAGAATAATTATGCTACTGTTGTCTATGATAATCCATGCTACTTTGATAAATCTTATGATAATGCTTTGTTTGTGCCTGATGTCGGAATGCATGGTACTAGAGAATTTTGCTTAGTAAATGTTTATGATAAATCTCTAGATGATGGTCCTATGTTACTTGATAATATTAATTGTACTACTAATGAAAATGGGATTGGAGAAGTCTTGAATTTATCTAGGAGTCCCATATATTTTGAGTTTGATCAATCATCTTGTTACATTATTGATAAAAGTGAGTTTGAAAGTTTTAATCCCGTTATTTTTGAGCTTGATAAAAGTTATATGTTTATGGATCATGAGAAACCTGCTTTATGTGATAGTTATATTGTTGAGTTTGTTCATGAAGCTACTGAAAATTATTATGAGAGAGGGAAACATGGTTATATGTATCTTAATAATGTTAAGTTTCCCTCTTTATGTTGAGAATTGTGAAGTTACTCTTGTTTTATCTTGCTACGCTTGTCACTTTGTTCTTCATGAATTTATTTGTGTACAAGATTCCTTTTCATAGGAAGTGGATTAGACTTAAATGTGTTTTGAATTTGCTTCTTGGTGCTCTCTTTTGCTTCAACTCTTATTTCTTGCGAGTGCATCATTAAAATTACTGAGCCCATCTTAATGGCTATAAAGAAAGCACTTCTTGAGAGATAACCCATGTGTTTATTTTACTACAACAATTTTTGTTTTGTTGAGTCTTGGAAGTTGTTTACTACTGTAGCAACCTCTCCTTATCTTTATTTTATTGCAATGTTGTGCCAAGTAAAGTCTCTATGGCAAAGTTGATGCTAGATTTGGATTTCTGCGCAGAAACAGATTTCTATCTGTTACGAATCTGGGCATATTTCTCTGTAGGTAACTCAGAAAATCTGCCAATTTACGTGCGTGATCCTCAGATATGTACGCAACTTTCATTAGTTTTGAGTTTTCTGATTTGAGCAACGGAAGTACCATTTTAAAATTCGTGTTTACTGGCTGTTCTGTTTTGGCGGATTCTGTCTCTGTTTTTTGCATTGTCTCTTGTGGACTTTATGTGAGGCTTTCTAGACGTGGAGAGCTGTAGCTAATGTTTTATTGAGTTCTTGCAATGTGTCACTACAGGACCAAGGTGGATTCAAGTTCTTTTTTTAAGTACTAACCCCTCTAATGAAGTTTATGAGAAGTTTGGTGTGAAGGAAGTTTTCAAGGGTCAAGAGAGGAGGATGATATATGATCAAGAAGAGTGAAAAGTCTAAGCTTGGGGATGCCCCCGTGGTTCATCCCTGCATATTTCAAGAAGACTCAAGCGTCTAAGCTTGGGCATCCCCTTCTTCATCAACTTATCAGGTTTCTTCTATTGAAACTATATTTTTATTCGGTCACATCATATGTGCTTTACTTGGAGCGTCTGTGTGTTTTTATTTTTGTTTGTGTTTGAATAAATATGGATCCTAGCAATCCTTGTTTGGGAGAGAGACACGCTCCGCTTTTTCATGTGAACACTTGTTCTTCGTTTTACTTTAATGTTCAATGATAAAAGTTGGAAGCTACAATACTTATTGGTATTTGGTTGGAAATAGAAAATGCCTCATAATGTCTTGGATAATTTGACACTTGGCAATTGTTTTGAGCTCTCAAGTAGATCATGATTAAGTTTTTTTCATGTAGTTTAAACCTATTAGTGGAGAACTACCGTAGAGCTTGTTAAAATTGGTTTGCATGATTGGTCTCTCTTAAGGTCTAGATATTTTCTGGTAAAAGTGTTTGAGCAACAAGGAAGACAGTGTAGAGTATTATAATGCTTGCAATATGTTCTTATGTAAGGTTTGCTGTACCAGTTCATACTTGTGTTTGCTTCAAATAACCTTGCTAGCCTAAGCCTTGTATCGAGAGGGAATACTTCTCATGCATCCAAAATCCTTGAGCCAACAACTATGCCATTTGTGTCCACCATATCTACCTACTATGTGGTATTTCCTGCCATTCCAAAGTAAATTGCTTGAGTGCTACCTTTAAACAATTCAAAATTTATCACATCTGATTTGTGTCAATGTTTAATAGCTCATGAGGAAGTATGTGGTGTTTATCTTTCAATCTTGTTGGGCAACTTTCACCAATGGACTAGTGGCTTCATCCGCTTATCCAATAATTTTGCAAAAAGAGCTGGCAATGGGATTCCCGATCCCAAATTAATTAACAAAAATAGACACTCCTCCATGGTATGTGATTGTTGGACGGCACCCGAAGATTCGGTTAGCCATGGCTTGAGAAAGCAAAGGTGGGGAGGAGTGCCATCATAATAAAACTAAAATAAAAAGGCACTCCTTCATGGTATGAGATTGTTGGCAGGCACCCGAGGATTCGGTTAGCCATGGTTTGTGAAAGAAAGGTTGGAAGGAGTGCCACCCAAAAATAAAATAAAATGGGAGCCGCTCTTTGAAGGTTTGTCTGGCAAGGGGGTTAGAGTGCCCACTACCATTCGTTGACAACAACAAACACCTCTCAAAACTTTACTTTTATGCTCTCTTTATGTTTTCAAAACCAAAGCTCTAGCACAAATATAGCAATCGATGCTTCCCTCTTTGAAGGGCCACTCTTTTACTTTATGTTGAGTCAGTTTACCTACTTCCTTCCATCTTAGAAGCAAACACTTGTGTCAACTCGTGCATTGATTCTTACATACTTGCTTATTTGCATTCATCATATTACTTTGTGTTGACAATTATCCATGAGATATGCATGTTGAAAGTTGAAAGCAACTGCTGAAACTTAAATCTTCCTATGTGTTGCTTCAATGCCTTTACTTTGAATTTATTGCTTTGTGAGTTAATTCTTGTGCAAGACTTTTGATGCTTGTCTTGAAAGTACTCTTCATGAAAAGTTTTGCTATATGTTATCTATTTGTTAGCAACTATAGATCATTGCCTTGAGTCACTTCATTCATTTCATATGCTTTGTAATAGTATGATCAAGGTTATGTAAGTAGCATGTCACT
>NC_061510.1:369991220-370011010 GCF_022539505.1 Lolium rigidum
AACTAAAAATTGGTTAGCACCTATTCACCCCCCCCCCCTCTAGGTGCGGCATACGATCCTTTCAACATGCCTACATGATTAATAGACTTGATATTCTGTCTTAATGCTATTTCAATCCTATCATTTGCCCAACTGTAATTTGTTCACCCAACACTTGTTATTGGAGAGTTGCCACTAGTGTAGATAGCTGGGAACCCCGGTCCATCTCTCATCATTATATACTCGTTCTACATGTCATTGGAAGTAGTATCAACTATTTTCTCGGTGCCATTGCTCTCATATTGCTATTACTCGCTGCGGTGTTACTCGTTACCTACTGCTCTCATATTACTACTACTTTCACATCACCCTCGTTACTAGTGCTTTTCCAGTGCAGCTGAATTGACAACTCAGTTGTTAAGGCTTATAAGTATTCTTTACCTCCCCTTGTGTCGAATCAATAAATTTGGGTTTTACTTCCCTCGAAGACTGTTGCGATCCTCTATACTTGTGGGTCATCAGTTATGTCAACGACTTGTGTACTACACCATGCAGTTGTACGCTGGGTCACCACAAGCCGACGGCGGCTGAAGGGCGTGTTGTGGGTGCTCTTACATGACAACGTGATACCTGTTAAGCAATGTAATTTTGTATATGACCCACTATAAAGTAGTACTCCACCTAGAATCGTATAAGCTTTTTCCACCTATATAACATGCACCCGAAACCTCCAACGAGGTTACCGTTTCCACTACAACCCACATATGTTGATATGGTATCAGAGACTGCCTCTTCCATCGACGTCTAGCCCTAAACAATATTTTCGAGCGCCGTTGTCGTACACCAACCGCTACTACCACCACAGAATACTCATGCCGCTGCTGTATCTCCGAAGTCACTGCCGCCTCATAGCCCAATACCCTATAAACAAACTCCACTGTTGTGATCTCCTATTCGGCTTGGGTCCATTATTCGGCTTCGAATATATTCTGGGCTCTTCTGTGTGTCTTGTTTCAACCTGAATAAATTGGAATTGGGCCAAGTAATTTAGGCCCAGTAATTAACTCAGCATGTCTTGTTTCAACCTGAATAAATTGGCCCGAGGCCCAGTAATTTCCTCTGCGTGTCTTGTTTTGACCTGAATAAATTGGCCTTGGACCTTTAGTCACCCAATCTGGCCCAAAGACACCTTGACGCGTCACTGACAGGTAGGCACCTAGTGAATCCAGCAGATCCCACGTCTAAATGTGGGCCCAAAGGGAATGCCACATGGGACCCACGTTGACCTAGCAGGCCCACCATGTTCTGACATGCGGGGCCCACCAAGCTCTGACATGCGGGCCCACCAAGCTCTGACATAGGGGGCAACGCGTCCAGAATTGAAACAACTTCATGTGGGCCCGACGGAATGGCCCCTGGGACCCACGTAGGCCTGACATATTATGTAGGCCCACCAAGCTCTGACATGCGGGCCCACTAAGATCTAACATGCCGGGGCCACCAAGCTCTGACATGCGGGCCCTCCAAAGCTCTGACATGCGGGGCCACGCCATATCTCCATGTAGGCCCAACGCGAATGGCACATGGGACCCACGTAGGCCCGACATATTATGTAGGCCCACCAAGCTCTGACCTGCGGGGTCATGCGTCCAGAATTGACAGCAGGCAGACACTTGTGCTCGCACATGCGCAAAAAAATTGGCATGGGAACTGACATGTCGAGCCCATGTTGGTCGTACTGGCAGGTCTGGTCCACTTTGCAGGCCTGGAGGCTGTCGGAACGGGTGGCCCCACGCAGCAAGGTCGTGTCGGTACCCTACATGCGGGCCCGAGTGCTGCAGGTTAGGTACATGTGTGCAGACAATGGGTGTGTCCCCTTACAAATATAGGTCCCAGTGCTGTAGGGCTTGGACTGTTCTGCGGGTAGACAGAAAAGTACGTGAATAGAAGCGTGCAGAGTGTGGGTCACGTGTATGACCGGCCCAAAGCCTAGTTCTTGTGACGACCCCCTGCCGACTCCGCAGTTCGGGCCGCCCACCTCCCGCGACGCTCATTTCTGCACAATCGTTGACGTTTAGAGCTTGCCCGTCACTATTTTTGGACCCGAGCGGCCCAAAACGCCACCTGTAACGCGAAAACGTGCTACCATAACAGAAAAAGACATTCGTTGACGGATTTCTCAAACTTCAGCCCCATACCATGATTGAAGCCCCAATTGTTTGTAGTGCAACACAAAAACCCTACAAACAACCGCCATGGATGTGATCCCCATGTTTGTCGCAGCCGCGGTAGCAAAAACTGTTGGAGATATGCCCAAGAGGCAATAATAAAGTGGTTATTATTATATGTTTGTGTTTATGATAAATGTTTGCATCCCATGCTATAATTGTATTAACTGGAAATATTACTACATGTGTGTTTTGTAAACATAAAAGAGTCCCTAGTAAGCCTCTTGTTAAACTAGCTTGTTGATTAATAGATGATCATGGTTTCCTGATCATGAACATTGGATGTTGTTAATAACAATATCATGTCATTAAGAAAATGATGTGATGGACACACACCCATAGTAAACATAGCATATGATCAAGTCATTATGTTCATTTTGCTACAAGCTTTAAGATACATAGTAACCTAATCCTTCGACCATGAGATCATGTTAATCACCTATACCAAATGGATGCTTTGATGACATCAAAAACTACTTCGTAATTGGGTGGTTATAAGGGTGGCGTTAATTATTCAGAATGTATGGGTTGAAGCACATGTATCAAGAGTGGGATTTGTTCATCCAAATGACGGGAAGATATACTATGGGCCCTCTTGGTCGAATGTCATCCAATTAGCTTGCAAGCATGTGAATAGGTCACAAGGGATGTCATATCACAATACGAGTAAAGAGTACTTATCGGTAACAAGGTTGAACTAGGTGTAGAGACGTCGATGATTGAACCTCGGTAAGTAAAGTATCACGCGACAAAGAGAATCGGTATCGTATGTTAATTGTTCTTTCGATCATGAAGTCATCGTTGAATATGTGGGAGCCATTATGGATCTCCAGGTCCCGCTATTGGTTATTGATCGGAGATGTGTCTCGATCATGTCTGCATAGTTCACGAACCGTAGAGTGACAGACTTAAGGTTCGATGTTGTTTAAGTAGATATGGAATATGAAATGGAGACCGAACATAGTTCGGAGTCTCGGATGGGATCCAGGACATCAAGAGGAGGTCCAGAATGGTCCGGAGAATAAGATTCATATATGGAAAGTCAAATTCCAAGTTTGGGGATAGTGCGATGTATTTTTGGAAGTTTGGGGATAGTGCAGTGTATTGTCCGGGAAATTTCACTATGGCAGGTGGAGTCCCGGAGAGACTCCACCAGCCTAGCCGACCCACAAGGAGGGAAGGTGGAGTCCATGGTTGGCTCCACTTCCTTGTCCGGGCGCACCAAAAGGAAACGGGGAAATTCCCACCTCTAGTCCATCTTTAACTAGGTTTGACTTTTTGTATTATGGTAGGTTTTCAATAGGACTCCTAGAGGGAGTATGATTGAAACCTAGGGTTTTCCACCTATATAAAGGGGAGAGGAGGGGACCAAGGCCGGCGCCCCAACCCCTCTCTTCCCAAACCCTAGCGCCACCTTCCTCCACCTCTTTCCCGCACGGCTACGGCGAAGCCCTGCAGGAGATCTCAACCACCACCGTCACTACGCCGTCGTGCTGCCGGGATTCCGAGGAGGATCTACTACTTCCGCTGCCTGCTAAAATGGGGATAAGGACGTCTTCATCAACACCGTACGTGTGACCGAGTGCGGAGGTGCTGCCCGATTGCGGCACCGGCGGGATCTCCTGAGGGCGGCAAGTGATCGACTACATTATCCACGAGATCCATCTCGTTAAACGCTTAGCGATCTTCGAGGGTATATATGTTGATCCCATCTTATTGCTACCATCTAATACATTAAATCTTGGATTGTTGTTCATTTTTGCTGTAGGAATTTTTTGGTTTTCTATGCTACAAAACCCTACAAAAAACTGCAGCCGCCAAGCACCTTTTGGCCACCGCAACTCAAAACCCTAGAAAACTACACCCACGTTCGATAACAACCCTACACCCGAGCTGCGATGGCATCGTCTTCTTCGTCGGGTGCCCTCAATACCTCCATCGGCTCTTCCCACGTGTGGTCTGAACAAAAGCTGGGTAAGGGAGGGTCGTCGCCGCCGGCGTCGCTAGTGCTTTGCCCAGCAGCTTCTGCCAATGCCCGGAGGAGAGGTACATGGGAGGTCGGGGGAGACGAAGGTGGGTGGTGTCACCCCTGCGTCACCCGCGGGGAGCGACTAGGTACGAAGCGTTTTTTCTTCCAAAAAATCACTCTACTTAGCTATGCTAGTATTCTACTTGTACTACTGCAAAACCTGCATGGCCACGTGGTGAAAGAAATAAAACTACATACCTACGCGGCAAGAACTCACAGGAACAATTTAAGAAAAATCATTTTGTCAGGATAAAATTCTCGTCCGAAATGTGAAATACATATTCCAGGAGATAAGGTAAAATATTCAGCCCAGGTGCTGCAGTAGCATCGGAATCACGTGAGAAAAGAAATAAAACTATGTACGTGCGCGGGCACAAGAACATACAGGAACAATTTAAGAATATTCGTTTTGTCTAGATAAAATTCTCGTCCAAAATGTAAAGTGCATATTGGGGGAGATAAGGTAAAATCTTCAGATGGTTCAATCTTTCGCCCGCTCTTTACACGGCCCATTTGGCCCAAAAAATGGTAACCCAAATATTGAGGCTGACTAACTAACTGACTATTATTGTAGCTAGCAGCAAAATGTTTCTCCTCAGTTACCCCCTGCATTCTAGGTGCTGCAGTAGCATGGGAGGGAGGTTGTCTCGGACTTCGTCTTCATCATGCAGCAGAGAGACAGGGCTGCAGGGCGCCGGCGGTAGCTTAGCTCCATCACGAACTCATTGGCCGGGCCATCCACCGTAGCCCGGACCTTCTGCTTCGGCTTGCTGCTCAGCCACCGTTCAAGTAGGCAACCCAGCGTCGTCGAAGGGCAGATTGGCCACCACTCGTTGCATAGGATCTCCAACTGAACATGCAGAGAGGCACATATGGATTAGATGAAAGAGTAGACTCAGCATTGTGGATATATGCATATAGGAAGATAGGACAGGATGAACCAGTGAGATGGAATAGTGATGCATTTTTTGAAAGCTTAGCAACATAAAAATTATGGAAATCGATCGTATGTCACCATCCGAAGATAATGTACAAATGCAGGAAATTGCAGTCTAACAGGTAACTGTATTCGCATTGGTTGATGACCTATACATCGAAGCAAGCACCTCGACAAAGGCCAAAGACTTTCGAAGGGTTTTGTGGAGTGACAAAAATCAAAATGAAAGTACAAAGACATATAAAAAGCTCACAACTGATGCACATAAATCGTAAGGCGCCATAAAAAATCTAGAAATGCAGCCTGGTGGTTTCTTTACTGGAAATCGGCACGGACATATAAAAGGCTAACCTAATCATCACTTGCTAGCTCAAGTTTCTTTGTAATGTAACTCAGGATCGAGCAGATCTGCATACTCCTATCCCTGGAACAAGCAAAATAATCACATTGAACATAATATATTAAATTCTTGCAATCTAGTTACATGTTAGTAGATCAAGGAAAAACTGAATTGCTGGCAGGGAAGACACAAACAGCGCAGGAATTTCAAATGAAACATCTTCATTCTGATAAAATTCCCCAGAGGGGCTATTTTTCTAGGTACTTCCTCTTAATATTTTTTTAGAAAAACTTGCTTATACCAGAGCACAGTTGCTACTAGTAGAAAACATAACTGACACGCTGAGTCATCTAAAGCTGGGTAAGTATTTCCAGAAAAAAATGCTACAAATAAAAGAATGCCAAGTATGAGAAGTCTCAAATATTCTAGAAGTCAAATAAACTGGAAAATTAAAGTGAAACTTACTTAATTCTCAAGTACATCTTTGGCATCTGAGGCAGCAATTTATCTTGTAACCTGCAAAACAGTTTAATTTCGACGTGAGAAAGCAAAACATTTTGTGCATGAGAATCAGTATATTTATATAGAATATAACTGAAGTCTTACTGGTTCGGTGAAGTGACTAGTGAAAACCAGACTGGGGTAGTTATTCCATCATGCAAAGAAAGGGACCTCTCTTTTCTCTTTGCTGGCGATGTAATAGTTGGATCCTTAGAACCAGAAGCTTCTGTCTTAAGTGGAAACACCTTATTCCTGATACTCTGAAGATTGAGATCAGGCCTTCAAAGATGAAAACGATTAATCATGTCAGATAGCACCATATAGTTGAGTACTAGAGTCGAGATCGCAAGACAAAAAACTGGAAATAGATAAGTGCCTGGAACACTAAACTTTTGATTTACAAGAAAAGTAAGCGTGCGTATTTTAGCAAATGTTATTAGAAAAGATAACAATATAGGAGGCAGTTAGTTAGCACGAGGGGCACTGATGGCTGTTACAACTTAGATTTATATACAGTAGAATTTATAGGAGTTTAGTGATAAGCTGGTACATTCTCAATTAATAACCACAAGAAACTATTTTTCAATTCAAATACATATAGATAAATGTCCTTAACAAAAAAAATGTTTAGTACATTTCTCTGCAATTCAAATGCATATAGATAAATGTCCTTAACAAATCTGCTACAACTGTGAATAAATGTTGTGTGTAAGCACGATGATCTACTGAAATGCATTTAAAATGCAGCATTTTGAAGGAAAGGGAATTGACGAGTTGAAAAAACAATGTTATACAGATAAAACCTTGATATTAACCATAACTTACCTGAGTTTCTCTTCAAGAGCAATACCAAGATAAACATTGCATACTGGGCAGGAGTCGATCTCTTCATCATCTATTTTTTTCATAATACACTCCCGACAAACTGCGTACGAAAGGATTGTCACAAGAGGAACTCGAGAAACAAGCATGCTAGTTTGAGATTTGATAGAACTGAATTTTATGCGCTTGACACATCAAAACTTCATTGGCCGTAATTATCAAATATCTGTAATGCAATAGAGTAGATGCTTGATTGCATCAAGATTGAAAGCGCATTTTCCTTGAAAAAAAGTCCTCGAATTTTTTTTTGAGCGCATAGACAACACTGACAACATCACTGTACTTATGATGCAGAAGCAGTGCCAGGTTTACGATAAAGAAATGTAATTTACATAATAGAGAGATCACCATTCCGGCCTCTACATCATGAGATACACAAATTTAATTCAAGAATGTGAAGCCCGGGTTTCAACGCTATACTGAAAAGTGGGAGTTCTTTCATGCTGCAAAATATCATGCTCGGGCAAGAAAACTTATAGGCACGGATGTATCTGGCGAGTTGGAGCCGGATAGAAAATAAACATTTGGGAGGAAGATGTACATAACGATCGCACAATTAACGAACACATATTTATCATCTTCTTCAGTCAAGTTACAGTAGATGCAATGATCCATATGGAGTAAGAGCAGATCCATTCCCCCCAAGGGCTATGGGGGTGCCGGCGCTAAAATGCGCCCAGCCAGTCCCCCTAATTTCATGTTGGCGCCGGCCAGGCGCGATTAGTAATCCGGCGCCCCCTAGCCGGACCGAACCCACTGGAGGCGCTGGATGGACTGGAAAACGAGTCGGGCAAGCCCTGGTAGTGAAAATGCGCATCAGCGCCGCGTCCCGTCGACGGACACGCGGTGGCGAAAATGTGCGCCACCATCGTGTTCCCGCCTTTTCCTTCCGTCCTTTTCCACCGCTTCTAGCCTTTTCTCGCTATATGTAGGAACAGCCGCCATTCGTGATGTACATCTAAACTCGCCTTTTGCTCTCATGTCTTCTACTGTTACAGCTCTATCCTACGCGGAGGCGGAGGCGGAGGTGCTACGCCGCCTCCAACTACCCCTGCCCGCCGGGCTACTAGTGCCCCCCGATGGAGGCTGAGCACCGAAGGCGTGTCGGTATCTCCCGACCCACAAGGCGTGGCTCGGCGTGCAACCATCACCCACCACAACTACGTCGACTTCACACCCGAGCAGAGGATGGATCCTTGCTGGGATCCCGACAACAATGTGACTTCAGACGCCTTCTTCGCCAAACGGCGGGAGAGTGATCTCGCCAGGAACGAGGGGGATGGGCTGCCGCCTGTGAACAACAACGAGGCAGGTCGACGGCTATGGAGTGGCCGGATCCTCGAGAGCGTGATGGACCACGTCATGGAGGGTGAATACCCCCGCCTTCGATACCCCCACTTCCATCCGAAGAATGGTGGCAGTGCTCGCGGTGGCACTGCCATCTCGGAGCACCCGCCCCCACGCAACATTACATATTCGCCGAGGATCCGGAGGAGTATATCGGCCAGTGTGCCACCATACCCGCCTCCCTCTAACTCAATCCTCCGACGCCGGTGGGGTACGCCCGGTCCAGGTGGGAGAAGGAGGAGAAGGCCTACCGTGCATGTTGTGGCGAACACGGCCAAGGCTACAGCCGCTGCGGCCACCGGTTCCCTCTCGCACAACCGTCACCGCCGCACTGGTTCTAGCCGAGCGCGCCTAGACATATACTACAGGCCTAGACGTCGGCGAGTACGACGACTTTGAAGACATATACTACAGGCCTAGACATGAGTACGACTAGTTAAAACTATCACGATAAAATATTATTTATTTTTTCGATTGTATGGGGCTGCGGTATTCCGTGATCGCGCCGATGGCCCCATATGGGCCAAAAAGAAACACATGCGACGGAGGGACGCTATATGGGTTGGCCAAGTGAAGATGCTCTAAGAGCTTCTCCAGTCGCGTCCCCCAAAGCGTCTCCCAAACCGCACCGGATTGAGTGTTTGGGGGACGTGTTTCGTTCGTGCCGCATTTGGGGGACGTCGCTCCTCAGCCGCGTCCCCCAAATGCCGCCCCCAAACATTAAAAATACTTTTTTTTGGCATTTTTATTTCAATTTCCACAAACTAATAGGGCATATATTCGCTGTGAAGAAACAACACTCTTCATCAGTCGTCCTCCTCGTCGGTGCTGTCCCTGTCGCCAAAGTAGGAGAACAGGAGGATGAAGCCGGCTTCGAGGCTGTGGTGGTGCGCGAACTTCTCCCAGCCGATGTGGAGGTACATCTTGTCGCGCGCGTCGTAGATCACGTCGACGATCCACCGGTAGTAGCCGCACGAAGTCTCCCGCAGATGCATCGTGCCCAGGCGGTCGTCGCCGGCGACGTACTCGGCGAAGGAGTCCGGCAGCCTCTGGATGCCGCGTGGGTCGCCCTTGAGGACGAGGACAAACTCGAACAGCATGCCCGCCTCCACGTCCATCTCCGACGATGAAGACGACGGCGTGGTAGGCGACGGCGAGCGTGCAGCTCTGCCGCGGCCACAACCACGACCGCGAGCTCGGCCTCCGCCTCTCCCAGCCATGGCGTTGACTCTTGTTGAGATGGTGGCGGCTAGGATTGGGGAGAGAGGCGCTAGGGTTTGTGTGTGAGAGGGACGATGAGAGGCGGCCCTTTTTATAGGCCGGAGGGAGGCGGGGGAGTGGTGGCGCTCATTAACGCCGGCACGCAGAGCTAGGCGTGACGAGACGCGTCGCTGCGCCTCTGTGGGAACTGCACTGTCGCTGCGCCTTTGTGGGAACTGCACCGTCGCTCCGCGCCAATAACTTCCGTCGCGAGATAGGCGACGGTTAGGTTAAAATTTATTGTGCCGCTGACGGATCAGCCCCGCCACTCCCCGCCTCGCTTTTCGGTGTGTCCGGCGTCCCCGGTGCGTCCCCTGTGGGGCGGGGACGGGCTCGGGGCGCCGGACACCGTATCGGAGCGTGCCGGACAAAAAACGGGTTCGGGGAACGCGGCTGGAAGGGTTTTATTTGTCGGGCGCGCCCAAAATAGCTTTAGAAACGCTTTGTGGGACCCGACTGGAGATGGTCTAAAAACAGCAGCCGGAAAAGCCGCTCTCCTCTCACCCTCTCGTCTACACCGCCCTCGACCTCCCTTGAGAGTCGGCAAAAAATCCCCGGCTCGCTCCCCTCTCCTCTCCGGCGGCGATGCCGGCCGGCGTGGAGGAGGACGCGCAGCACGGGCTGTACAGAGTAGTCTAGGCTTCGTTTTCGGCGAGATGCCGGTCGTTGGCTGTATGCCGGTTGTTGGCTGTATGCCAGTAGCTGGGAGAGCACGGGATCTTCTGGGTCAGATTCGGTGCTACCTGGGAGCCCTTCTCCTCGCCATGATGCTCCAGTGGTCGGAGATGAAGGCGGCGGAGAGCAGCTCCAACGTGGACTCCCTCAATAAGGCCCTTGCTAATGGTGGCGGCCTGGATTTGCTCGGTGGAGATGGTTGCTTTCTTCTGCCTAGTTGGCGTGGTGCCGGCGAGGAGGAGTGCGTTGTCGATGCTGTTGGCGGTTCCAGGTGGTTGCGGGAAAGCTCGGTGCTACAATCCGGAGATCCCTACATGGTGGCCATGGCTTGCCACCATGATTCTCGGCCGAATAAGCGGCCTCTCCGTGCGCCATGGATGGCGTTAGTTCAACCTCCATTTCGGAGGCCCTTGGATGGATTCTCGTCGGCGTTCATCGTGCTTGCTGCTCCAAGTGGTTTCGTCCCCGGTGGCGGTGAGGGCGGCCGGCGTTGGAGTTCTCGCTCACCTGGTGGAGGAGAAGGACCTGATTGCTTTTCCTGTAATCTGTTTAGGGTTCTTTTTGTAAGATCTGAGGACTGCTTTGTAATCTCTTTTTCCCCTGGTGTCCTCTGTAAAATGTACCCCCACCGACGGAAGTAATGATGCACCTAGGCCCTTCTGGGCCATTCCCTTGTTCAAAAAAAAAAAAAAAAAAAGACTGGAGATGGTCTAAGGCCTCTTCTCTCTAGTCGATCTGCAGCCCATCTTGCAGCGGAGCGGCGCCCACGGACCTCCAGATAGCTGCAAAGTGGGCAGCAGCTAGAATAGGATCCTTTCTGATTTCGTCAAAAAAAAAAGATCCTTTCTGATCCCACGATCAAAACTACTAATCTTCAGTGTCCGGTGAAATCCCTCAATATTAAAAGGTTTCTTGATGTTATGCAGACTGTCGATGATCAGTAGCCCTGTCGTCATCCATGTACTGAGTGCCGGCGTCAGGCAGGTTGGTGACCCTGACGACGGCGCGCGCGGTGGTAGCCATCGGACCAGACGATCTCACCGAAGTCGTACCAGCCTCGCGGCAGCTTCGCCGACGTGACGGTCACGTAGTAGTCGGTGCAGCCGGCCCTGCCAGAACGAGGAGAGAACGTCAGCGCCGGCGGCCACACCGCCACGCGCGCGCCCTTGGGGCTGACGATGGTGGCATGGCAATATGGTATACCTCGTCCCTCCGGAGGCCCACGTTCGTCACCGTCCGCTTCACGGTCGCGGCGGCGCCCAGCTCGGCGAGTACGATGGCCAGGTAGTTGAGGTCGGACGCGCCGTACGGCCGGCGTCCCGGCGCCGGTACCTGGGCAGTTCGTGTTGAGCGCCGTGGAGGCGAGCACCATCTACCGCACCTGTACCTCCGTGTAGCCGCGTCCTAGGCTCCTAGCGACACGGCAGGGATCTCAGCCGCCGGCGCCGACCACGAGACGCGCGCCTGGCTGCGCACGGTGAGTCCGGGGAGAAAGCCGACCACGGGAATGTAAACGCGAGGGCTAACGCGGCGCAAACTGGCCGCTAAGGCCATACTCGCGTCGCACGCGACTAGAAGGCGAGTAAACTAACGCGAGAACAGCGGCGGCGCTCCTCCGGGACCGACCTGATCACCAGATCACACGAACAGAGCAGAATTCGACACCAAAACCGGGACGCCAACGCGACGGGCCGACGGGGGCGCTCTTCCGGGGACGCCAACGCGACGCGACGCGATGATGGAGGCGTGCGACGGAAGCGGACACAAAAGAGTATAGAGACGAGACAAAATGAAACCGGAGAGGCGGCGGGTAGAGAACGAAAGACGAACTTACATGTGTGGAGGCACTCGGTGAAGGCGCAGGCCTCCCGAAAGAGGTCCTTGCAGAGCGGGCACGTCAAGCGGGCGGTGAGCGCACCCCGCTGCCGGCGGACCTCCCCCTTCTCGGTTCCCATCTCTCCCCGCCGCCGGCAACCACCAGCTCCTTCTCTTGGACGATCCTCGTCGGCCTCCTCCTAGTCAGGCTTGGGGGTAGGGGAGAATCACGTATACGCGAGGCAAGGAGATGGCCTGAAGGGCGTTGAAGGGGCGGGCGAAGGCGGAGGCTGCAGGGGCGGCGGCGGCGGAGCTCCGGTGAGGCTCGGGGTTGTGGGGGAGGGGACCGAGGAGTACCAACAACGGAAATTTGAGGCGTGTATAAATAGAGGCGGGGAGGTGGCGAACTGGCGATTGCGTGTGGCCGGCGCCGGGCGCCGTGTATAAACAAAGGCGGGACCGGGGCCCACGATCTACGTGTACACTCTCTGGTGTGTGTATGTATACGCTGCCCGATCTACGTATTCAGAACAGTTTTCCTCTATCTTGCAAAAAAAAAACAGTTTTCCTCTATTGTTTCTCAATTTTCCTAACCTTTTTCTTCCGATAGACAACGCATGCCTCTCGTGTTGTAACTCTATACTCCTTCAATTCGGGTATACAAACATCTAATTAACGTTGGTGCCAAGGAATGCAATCCCATGTCGGCGCACGACGTGATAACCCCTCGTTAAGTCGAACCAATGAAAAAGCGCGCGCCATGCATAACCTAGCTTGCTGCCCACGCTACACCGCTTCGCTTGTTGTGTGCCACCGCTTTAGCCTTTCCCGCGCTCAAGTGCACTCAAGTTTTGGCTACGTGCGTTAGACCTGATTTAAAAGTCGGCATTGCAATAAATGCAAGGATCGACAATATGAAGAGAAAGCCCGCGCTAAGTCATTTTGCTTGTTGCGAGCCCACACCTTAGCCCTTCCGCGCTCTACATGCGAGATTTGGTTACGTGCGTCGATGCTCTCCGTAATTAAAATGTTGGTGTCGCGATTAAATTATGATAGTGAAGTGGACTAGAGAATAAACAAGCGCAACATGAGAACAAAACTGTCTATTGTATTCTTTTTACTTTTCTTTGGTTTAGTATAGAAAGGAGGGAGTTTTTGGAGAGAATGTACTACAACAATATTTCAATTTGATTGTTTGGAAGAATACATCCTAAAAAGGTACTCCCATTTCGTTAGATGATTTGACCCTTGAAAAACAGATTATATAACTTAGCCACGACACCCATTTCGGATGAACAAAGGTCAGCTGCATTCTTTGAGATGAAAAATTGCCACCAAAGATCCTGTCGAGACTAGTTCTAAAAAAAATCCTGTCAAGACTAATCGGTGTAGCAATTAACTTCTTGCCAAAAAAAATTTCGGGATAGTAATTTATTTTGTCGTTGGCAGGACAGATAATATTTCTCCCTGGCAAAATTAAATGGACTCTATTAATTTCATACAGTACTACCTCGTATAGTCGATGCCACCTCACTGGAATTAAAAGGAAAGAAACACAGCTCAATCTGGGTAGATTGCCGTGAGGGAAACCGTCGGGGCCCACTTGCCAAGAGCTACCAACGGTTCAAGAAGGAGGGAGGCATACTCATACGGTCATACCTACGTTACTGACAACGCGACACCGGATCGTTCAGCGAGATACGATAATTTCTAGCTTCGGGATAGTTTTCGAAGTAACGTATTTACTCCCTGGTGGTATGTATAAGCTTCCGCCCGACGACCCGGACGAATGAAACCTAGGTGCGCGCACCCATTCATTTACGGAAAGTAAAAAAAATGCTATTTAAAAGTTTTAAAAAATGTGAAGTAAATTTTTGCATGTACATATTATGTTGATACTTACTCGTGTGAGTTTTCACGAAAAATACCATTGTGTGTGACCTACACAAAAATGATATTTTTGTGTAGGTCACACACAATGGTATTTTTTCGTGAAAACACACATGGGTAAGTATCAACATAATATAAATGCAAAAATTTACTTCACATTTTTTTGAAACTTTTAAATAGCATTATTTTGAAATTTTCGTAAATAGGTGCGCGCGCACCCAGGTTCCATTCACCATTTCCGCCCGATCTATGAACTATTTGTAGCCAGAACCTTTTGTTTCCATTTTTTGTATAAGGCTTTATTGTTTCCAACTTTTTTTTGTTGGTACATGGATGCGTAGCTCTAGTGTTGTAACTCAACATCGTTCGGGCTTAGAGCATCTCCACCGGCGGCCCCGATAGCGGTCCCAATAGCTTTTTGGGGGCTGGCCTTGTTTTTGGGCTCGCACAGGCGCGCCCAAAACGGCGCCGGTCATTTTTCGAGCCCAATAGAATCGCCGGCATCCCCGTGCCGGCCCCTTCGCCAAAGGCGCGAATCGGGCGCGTCGGCGCCTCGCGGAACGACGGTTTTCGCGGGTGGGGGCGCCTTGTCAGCGAGAGGACGCGACGGTTCACATCGGCTGCGACGCGGGAAGGTTGGTCGTCGGCGTTTAATGGCCTCCCGCGCGGAAACCGAGGCGGCCACGAGAGCAGCGACTGGCCACGCGGCAACCAGTCGGCGTAAATGTGGGTAGTTGCTGCCGCTATATAGTACGTACGCCGTCCACACCGCCGCTCCATTCTCTCCTCTCCACCACCGCTGCTCCATGCTTTCCTCTCCACCACCGCCGCCCCCTCTCCACAGCAAAATGCCGCGCCGTCTGAAGACCACGTACTCGATGCTTGGCTTCAACGGCCACGCGATGCCTCCGCCACCACCGCAGCCGCAGCCCGAGCCGGAGCCACAGGCCGACGCCGACTACAGCACCGATGAGGACGTAGACCCACGGTTTGCGGCGTGGGACGAGGTCGACGTCGCAGCCGCGGAAGAAGAGGCGGCGGAGGAGGCAGCGATGTCGGGGCAGCCGCCGCAGGCCCCCGCCTGCCCGGATCAGGCGGCGATCCTAGCGTCGCTGAAGGCGCAACGATACCGGCGGTTGATGGAGGAGAGGGACGAGTTCATCAACGACGCGAACCTCCAGCACGGCCTCGAAATCTTGCGCCAGCGAGCGGCCACGGAGGAGGCGGAGCGGCAGAGGCTCGCAGAGCCCAACGCTCACCGCCACTACGAGGCGTTCGCCCGCTAGGTGGCGAGGCGCGCCGAGATCCAAGCTACTCGGGACAGGATGGAAGCGCGGGGACAGCACCGTGCTGGCGTGCAGTTGACGTGGGAGATAGAAATCTTTGTGGTGTAACTTTTCTTCAGTTCCCCGGCAACGGCGCCAGAAAAAGAGCTTGATGCGCGTAGATGTACACGTCCGTTGGGAACCCCAAGAGGAAGGTGTGATGCGCACAGCAGCAAGTTTTCCCTCAGAAAGAAACCAAGGTTATCGAACCAGTAGGAGCCAAGAAGCACGTGAAGGTTGTTGGTGGAGGAGTGTAGTGCGGCGCAACACCGGTGAAACCGGCGCCAACGTGGAACCTGCACAACACAATCAAAGTACTTTGCCCCAACGTAACGAGTGAGGTTGTCAATCTCACCGGCTTGCTGAAAACAAAGGATTAAACGTATCGAGTGGAAGATGGTGTTTGTTTGCAAAGAACGAGTAAAGAACGAGTAGAATGTATTCAGATGTAAAAGAATGGACCGGGGTCCACAGTTCACTAGAGGTGTCTCTCCAATAAGATAACTAACATGTCTGGGTGAACAAATTACAGGCGGGCAATTGACAAATAAAGATTCAATACATATCAACGATGATTACTATGTGATTTAATCAGGGCATTACGACAAAGTACATAGACCGCTATCCAAGCATGCATCTATGCCTAAATAATCCACCTTCAGAGTTATCATCCGAACCCCTTCCGGCATTAAGTTGTAAACAACGAGATAATTGCATTAAGTATGGTGCGTAATGTAATCAACACAAATATCCTTAGACAAAGCATCGATGTTTTATCCCTAGTAGCAACAAGCACATCCACAACCTTAGAACCCATCGTCACGATCTCGGATTCAATGGAGACATGAACCCACTATCGAGCATAATTACTCCCTCTTGGAGTTACAAGTATCAACTTGGCCGCAGCCTCTACTAGCAACGGAGAGCATGCAAGAACATAAACAACACATATATGATAGATTGATAATCAACTTGACATAATATTCTATATTCATCGGATCCCGCCAAACACAACATGTAGCATTACAAATAGATGATCTTGATCATGTTAGGCAGCTCACAAGATCTAAACAATGATAGCACAAGCGGAGAAGACAACCATCTAGCTACTGCTATGGACCCATAGTCCAAAGATGAACTACTCACGCATCAATCCGGAGGCGGGCATGATGATGTAGAGCCCCTCCGGTGATGATTCCCCTCTCCGGCAGGGTGCCGGAGGCGATCTCCTGAATCCCCCGAGATGGGATTCGTGACGGCGGCGTCTCTGGAAGGTTTTCCGTATCGTGGCTCTCGGTACAGGGGGTTTCGCGACGAAGGCTATTTGTAGGCGGAAGGGTAGGTCAGGAGGCGACGCGAGGGGCCCAGACCACAGGGCCGTGCGGCCGTGGGCCTGGGCCGCGCCGCCCTGTTGTCCGGCCACCTCGTGGCCCCACTTCGTTATCCCTCCGGTCTTCCGGAAGCTTCGTGGAAAAATAGGACCTCGGGCGTTGATTTCGTCCAATTCCGAGAATATTTCCTTACTAGGATTTCACGAAACCAAAAACAGCGAGAAAACAACAACCGGCTCTTCGGCATCTTGTTAATAGGTTAGTGCCGGAAAATGTATAATAATGCTTGTAAAGTATGTATAAAACATTCAAGTATTGTCATAAAAGTAGCATGGAACATAAGAAATTATAGATACGTTTGAGACGTATCAAGCATCCCCAAGCTTAGTTCCTACTCGCCCTCGAGTAGGTAAACGATAACACAAATAATTTCTGAAGTGACATGCTACTAACATAATCTTGATCAACATTACTGTAAAGCATATGAGATGAATGGAGTGATCTGAACAAAAGATTGCTAACAAATATAATGACTAAATAAATGAATCATATAGCAAAACTTTTCATGAATAGTACTTTCAAGACAAGCATCAATAAGAGTTGCATAAGAGCTACATCATAAGCAATAAATTCTAAGTAGAATGCATTGCAGCAACACAAAGGATGATTAAGTTTCAGGAGTTGCTTTCAACTTGTAACATGTATATCTCATGGATATTTGTCAACATAGAGTAATATAACGGGTGCAGTAAGTAAACATGTAAGAATCAATGCACACAGTTAACACAAGTGTTTGCTTCTAAGATAGAAAGAAGTGGGTAAACTGACTCAACAATAAGGTAAAAGAATGGCCCTTCGCAGAGGGAAGCATGGATTACTATTTTTGTGCTAGAGCTTTTATTTTGAAAACATAGAAACAATTTTGTCAACGGTAGTAATAATTCATATGTGCTATGCATAATACTTCCTACAAGTTGCATGTCTCATGCATAGAGTACTAATAGTGCTCGCACCTTGTCCTAATCAGCTCGGAAAACACGGATTATCATCGCATAACATATGTTTCAACCAAGTGTCACAAAGGGGTACCTCTATGCCGCCTGTACAAGTGTCTAAGGAGAAAGCACGCATTGGATTTCTCGCTTTTGATTATTCTCAACTTAGACATCCATACCGGGACAACATAGACAACAGATAATGGACTCCTCTTTTAATGCTTAAGCATTCAAGAACAAATAATATTCTCATAAGAGATTGAGGTTGTATGTCCAAACTGAAACTTCCACCATGATACATGGCTTTAGTTGGCTGCCCAATGTTCTTCTCTAACATATGCATACTCAAACCATTTGATCATGAAATCACACTTACTTCAGACAAGACGAACATGCATAGCATCTCACATGATATCCAACAAAGGTAAAAAGTTGATGGCGTTCCCAGAAACATGGTTACCGCTAAACAAGCAACTTATAAGAACTAAGACACATAACTACATATTCATCATCACAATAGTTTTTAAGCTATTTGTCCCATGAGCTATATATTGCAAAGGTAAATGAATGAAATTTTAAAGGTAGCACTCAAGTAATTTACTTTGGAATGGCGAGTAAAAATACCACATAGTAGGTAGATATGGTGGACACAAATGGCATGGGTTTTGGCTCAAGATGTTTGGATGCACGAGAAGCATTTCCTCTCAGTACAAGGTTTGGGCTAGCAAGGTTGTTTGAAGCAAACACAAGTATGAACAGGTACATCAAAACTTACACAAGAACATATTGCAAGCATTATAAGACTCTACACTGTCTTCCTTGTTGTTCAAAACACTTTACCCGAAAATATCTAGACTTAGAGAGACCAATCATGCAAACCAAATTAAACAAGCTCTACGGTAGTTATTCATTAATAGATTAAACTACATGATGCAAGAGCTTAAACATGATCTATGAGAGCTCAAACAATTGCCAAGTTTATTCCAAACCATATGCAGCATTTTCTGATTTCAATCAAATAGCAATTTAACGAAGCAATTTCAGCCTTCGCCATGAACATTAAAGCACAATTAAGAACACAAGTGTTCCATATGAAAAAGCGGAGCGTAATATCTCCAATATAAGAATGATGGGATCCAACTTTATTCAAAATAAAACGAAAATAAAAGCAAACCGACGCTCCAAGTAAAGAACATAACATGTGATGGAATAAAAATATAGTTTCACTAGAAGTGACCTGATAATGTTGTCGATGAAGAAGGGGATGCCTTGGGCATCCCCAAGCTTACATGCTTGAGTCTTCTTAAAATATGCAGGGATGAACCACCGGGACATCCCCAAGCTTAGACCTTTTACTCTTCTTGATCATAGTATATCATCCTCTTCTCTTGACCCTTGAAAACTTCCTCCACAACAAACTTCAAGCAAACTCATTAGAGGGTTAGTGCATAATCAAAAATTCACATATTCAGAGGTTACACAATCATTCTTAACACTTCTGGACATTGCACAAAGCTTCTGAAAGTTAATGGAACAAAGAAACTCATTCTACATAGCAAAAGCGGCAATGCGAAATAAAAGGCAGAATCTGTCAAAAACAGAACAGTCCGTAAAGATGAATCTCGCAGGGGCACTTAACTTGCTCAAATGGAAAAACTCAAAACTAATGAAAGTTGCGTACATATCTGAGGATCACGCTCGTAAATTTTCAGTTTTTTTCGATTTTTTTACAGGGAGCTCTGCGAGAATTCGTGACAGACATGAATGCTGTTTCTGCGCAGCAATCCCAAATATAGTATCAACTTTAGCATAGAAACTTTACTTGGCACAAAAACATGATAATGAGAGGTTGCTACAGTAATAAACAACTTCCAAGACTCAACAATACAGTAAATAAAATAAAACATGGGTTATCTCCCAAGAAGTGATTTTCTTTAACGCCTTTCAGCTAGGCGCAGAAAGTGCAAATCAAGAAACATCAAGAGAAGAAGCATCAACATCATAACTTGTTATAATAATAGAATCAAAAGGCAACTTCATTATCTTTCTAGGAAAGTGTTCCATACCTTTCTTGAGAGGAAATTGATATTTAATATTACCTTCCCTCATATCAATAACAGCACCAACGGTTCGAAGAAAAGGTCTTCCCAACACAATAGGACAAGATGCATTGCATTCAATATCCAAGACAACAAAAGCAACGGGGACAAGGTTATTGTTAACCGTAATGCGAACATTATTTATCAGGTCATCTTT
>NC_061510.1:370011110-370037837 GCF_022539505.1 Lolium rigidum
CCGTCCGATTTTCCGTGGCGGAAGGGCGCCCAAGCGCGACGGACCGAAAAAATCGTCGTAGGACTTTGCCTGACGCAGTTTCCACAACAGAACCCATATCGTCGGGTTAGGCCCATAGGCGACGAAAAATACCCCTTAGCGGACGATTTTGAGACGTTGTCTATAAGAACTTTTCTTGTAGTGTGGGGATTGAGTGTCATCATAATAAAACTAAAATAAAAGGGCACTCCTTCATGGTATGAGATTGTTGGCAGGCACCCGAGGATTCGGTTAGCCATGGTTTGTGAAAGAAAGGTTGGAAGGAGTGCCAACCAAAAATAAAAATAATTCATGGGAGCCGCTCTTGAAGGTTTGTCTAGCAAGGGGGTTAGAGTGCCCACTACCATTCGTTGACAAGAACAAACACCTCTCAAAACTTTACTTTTATGCTCTCTTTATGTTTTCAAAACCAAAGCTCTAGCACAAATATAGCAATCGATGCTTTCCTCTTTGAAGGGCCATTCTTTTACTTTATGTTGAGTCAGTTTACCTACTTCCTTCCATCTTAGAAGCAAACACTTGTGTCAACTGTGCATTGATTCTTACATACTTGCTTATTTGCATTCATCATATTACTTTGCGTTGACAATTATCCATGAGATATGCATGTTACAAGTTGAAAGCAATCGCTGAAACTTATATCTTCCTTTGTGTTGCTTCGATGCCTTTACTTTGAACTTATTGCTTTATGAGTTAACTCTTGTGCAAGACTTTTGATACTAGTCTTGAAGGTATTATTCATGAAAAGTTTTGCTATATGTTATCTATTTGTTAGCAACTATAGATCATTGCCTTGAGTCACTTCATTCATTTCATATGCTTTGTAATAGTATGATCAAGGTTATGTAAGTAGCATGTCACTACACAAATTATTCTTTTTATCGTTTACCTGCTCGGGACGAGCAGGAACTAAGCTTGGGGATGCTTGATACGTCTCCAACGTATCCATAATTTCTGTTGTTCCATGCTTGTTTTATGACAATACTTACATGTTTTGCTTGCACTTTATGATGATTTCATGCATTTTCCGGAACTAACCTATTAACAAGATGCCACGGTGCCGGTTCTGTTTTCTGCTGTTTTTGGTTCCAGAAAGGCTGTTCGGGCAATATTCTCGGAATTCGACGAAACGAAGACCAAACCTCCTATTTTTCCCGGAAGCATCCAGAACACCGAGAAGAGTCGGAGAGGGGCCAGAGGGCCACCACACCATAGGGCGGCGCGGCCTGGCCTGGGCTCGCGCCGGCCTGTGGTGGGGAGCCCCCAGGTGCCCCCCTGCACCGCCTCTTCGCCTATAAGATCCCTTTCGACCTAAAAACACCGTAACTCTTGACGAAACTCCAGAAAGACTCCAGGGGCGCCGCCACCATCGCGAAACTCCAATTCGGGGGACGAAGTCTCTCGTCCCGGCACCTGTCGGGACGGGGAAGTGCCCCGGAAGCCATCTCCATCAACGCCATCGCCTCCATCATGCTCCGTGAGTAGTTCCCCCATGGACTACGGGTTCTAGCCGTAGCTAGTTGGTATTCTCTCCCCCATGTACTTCAATACAATGATCTCATGAGCTGCCTTACATGATTGAGATTCATCCGATGTAATCGGTGTTGTGTTTGTCGGGACCCGATGGATTGTTACGTTATGATTGTCTATCTACAAAGTTTATGAAGTTATTGTTGCTGCAATCTTGTTGTGTTTAATGCTTGTCACTAGGGCCCGAGTGGCATGATCTTAGATTTGAGCTCTATACTTATTGCTTAGATTGTATCTACAAGTTGTATGCACATGTCACTCGTCCGGAACCAATGGCCCCGAAGTGACGAAATCGGGACAACCGGAGGGGATGGCGGTGATGTGAGGGACACATGTTTTCACGGAGTGTTAATGCTTTGCTCCGGTGCTCTATTAAAAGGAGTACCTTAATATCCAGATAGTTTCCCTAGAGGCCCGGCTGCCACCGGCTGGTAGGACAAAAGATGTTGTGCAAGTTTCTCATTGCGAGCACGTACGACTATTATTGGAAAACATGCCTACATGATTAATGATCTTGATATTCTGTCTTAATGCTATTTCAATCCTATCAATTGCCCGACGGTAATTTGTTCACTCAACACTTGTTATTGGAGAGTTACCACTAGTGTAGATAGCTGGGAACCCCGGTCCATCTTTCATCATCATATACTCGTTCTACATGTCAACTCGTTTTCCGGTGCCATTGCTCTCATATTACTACTACTGCTATCGTGTTACTCGTTACTATTGCTCTCATATCATCTGCTACTTTCACATCACCCTCGTTGCTAGTGCTTTTCCAGGTGCAGCTGAATTGACAACTCAGTTGTTAAGGCTTATAAGTATTCTTTACCTCCCCTTGTGTCGAATCAATAAATTTGGGTTTTACTTCCCTCGAAGACTGTTGCGATCCCCTATACTTGTGGGTCATCACACTACCGAGCCGGCCCTTCCACGCCCAGGCGCATCCCGCCGCCCCACACCAGGCCGCCTAGCCCGCTCGCTGGATGGACATGTGTGTCGCCTACTCGGCACGAGCACACGTGCTCGCTCGCGCGGCAGTACCGCAAGCTGCCACTAGCAGTTCCGGTCAAGGCCGAATTTGGCCAAACGGTCAGAAAATCTGTGTGCCCCCTATTTATGTCTCCTCTCTCTCTCTCTCTTTCTTGCATTTTCTTCTTTCTCTCTCTCTCAATCTCCTCCACCATTGTTGTTGACTTTTTGATCTTGAGATTTCTCTCCACATCCAATGCTTCTTCCATTTTTTTAAGAGAAAGTTTGAGGAGATCTAGATCCACACTTTGACCAAACCAAATCACCTCTCTGTGAGGAATTTTTTGGGATCTAGATCTTGGAGAATTTGGTGTTCTCCTCTTTGTTCTTCCTCTCTTATTCTTCCAATAGCTCTTATAGCTTTGTTGGAATTTGAGAGTGAAGGACTTGAGCATGTTTGTGGTGTTCTTGCCATTGCATTTGGTGCATCGGTTTGACTTCTCCGCATGATATGGGGAGGGGAATGTTCATGAGTATATTACTTCAGGAGCTTGTTCCTCTTGGGTCTTTGGATCCTAAATGGCTTAGTGGTCTTTGTGGTGTTCTTGGGGACTCCAATTAAGTTGTGAAGATTTTTCAAGGGCAAGGCCTTTGCAGCAATTTATTGGGAGCCTCCAATTAAGTTGTGGAGATAGCCCCAACCTTTGTGAGGGTTCGGTGACCACCCTTAAGGTTCTATAGTGGATCGAGGTCTTCCCCTTTGATGGGAATTCTCGAGGAGAATACGGTGAGGCATTCATGGCGTTTGGAGTGTTTTGTCCTCCACACCGCTCCAACAGAGACTATCACTCACAAGAGTGTGAACTTCGGGATACATCGTCATCTCCGCCTCACCTCGGTTATTCCTATACCCGAACTATTTACTTATGCATTTTACTTTGTGATAGCCTTCTTGCTTGAAGTTATATATCTTGCTATCACATAGTTGCTTGTATTGCTTAGCATAAATTGTTGGTGCACATAGGTGAACTCTAGTTATATAGATTTTGTTCTTGACATATTAAATGCTAGTTTTATTCTGCATTTGTTAATCCATATTCGTAAAAGTTTTAAACCGCCTATTCACCCCCTCTAGGCGGCATTCATGTCCTTTCAATAGCATTTCCCTGCTAGTGATTTTCTTTTGCATAATAATATTTGCTTTCTTGTCTTCCAAAATTAATATAAATCTTTGCGTTGAAGCCAAAAGTTATCAAATATGTGATGCATGGAAACTATGGGCGATTTTGGTTGGATGGGTCTGGTTTGGGGAATACTGCGCCTGGGAGATGGAAAGCACTGCGCGTTCCATACAAGCTCTGGGAAAAAAAAACTTTGTTTGGTAGCCTGGTTTGCATATAGTGGTACACTAATGCCACTTTGTTTGGTTGGTCACATGTTGTTCTTAGCCTCACATGTATGACAATATGGTGTACTTACCTCACCCATCAAAGCATCGCCACGGCGGCGATCACGAAGCCAGGCACCATCTTGGCACCGCCGTTCACACCGGTCACAATTAAGCATCACGATGTCACTGTACACCACCATGACACTACGCACCGTTCATGCCGGTCACAAGCATCACCATGTCACCGGCGAGCACCATGACACCACCGGTCACAAGCATCACAACGTCGCCGACCACGAAAGGAACATCACCTTGACACCACCGTTACGCTGGAAAAGCACCACGTCGCCGAGCACAAATCTCTGGCGCCATGTCGCCCTTCACAAAGCATGACGCCACCATGCCGATGTCGTCCACGCCGGCATGTCACGACGGCGTGAAAAAAACACTGTGACGTCGCCGTCCACGACGCCGCCGTTCATGTCGTAATTTACCTTGCCGATGCGGTCACGCCGACATATCAGGACGGCGCCCGGAAATAACACCAGCCACCACCAGCGACCAGGATGACCACCACCATGAAGATAGCAAGTGGGAAGTTGAGCAAGAGTACTCCAAAATATACCCACACATACGTGCGAATTACAGTATACTAGCGGGTCATTTATCTATCCATGTATATCTACTGAAACAAACCCTTTCAACACGAGAGTCATGCGAAATGGTGAGGTAAACCTACTTCTCAAAGAAAATTTCAAACGGTTGAGCGTGTGCGATAAATTTAGCAAAATTCGTGAGAAGTTGAGCAAGAGTACTCTAAAATATACACACACATACGTGCGAATTACAGTATACTAGCGGATCATTTATCTATCCATGTATATCCACCGAAACAAACCCTTACAACACGAGAGTCATGCGAATATTGAGGTGAACCTACTCATCAAAGAATATTTCAAACGGTTGAGCGTGTGCGATAAATTTGGCAAAATTCACTCAAAATTGCATACACGAAATTTATGATTTACGATTGACGAAATTCGAAACCAATTGCCAGAATTGATTCATAGCATTGAATCATCGATACACATATTTTTCATATATAACTTATTTTGATTCGGAGTATGAATGTGTTCATTAGAAAAGAGGATACGTGGAGTAGTTTAATGGAGAGTGAGCCAAAGCTACTCCAACGCGGCCTGGCCCGATAGATATGGCTGATTTAAGCGCTCCTCTCGGACATGTCGAAACGAGCCAAAAATTGCCCCCCAATAACACACGTGCCGGCGATCCGTGCCTGGCTGCTCTTGATATCTATTGTGTTTGGTCCTATGATCAATGAGCTGTGTAACCTTTTGTCGTCTGGTTAGAATATGTGCTTCTTTTTCCGTTGGTTAGAGCATCTTCAGCCATCTCCCCGATAAGGTCTCTAAGACGTCTTTTTTTTTTATCTGGATGGATAAAAACGGTCCAGTCGCGCCCCCGGCTTCTCGGTTTCGTCCGGATTAAACCTTTCATCCGTCCGGAGAGCCTAAGCCATCCCCGGCCCCCCGGGAAGCGCTCGGGGACTCTGGACGAGAGAAAAGCGCGGAAATCGTCTGATGGCCCCGACCTGTCGGCGACAATGGCCTGGGATTCTACGGCAATACTCTCGTCTTCCCGATCTACGGCAACACCCTCGTCGAACGAAAGCTTTGAACTCTCAAGTGGTGCAACATAGACAAATTATACATAATTCGAATAAACATAAAAAATTACATATAAAAACTCTAAAACAAACATAAACTACTTCTTCTTCCTAGATGGCCCCGCCTCATCGACGTGGCGGCGACGCATTCGGCTCGTCACCTCCTCGTCGGAGGAAGTTGATTCCTCCTCGTCATCAGCGTCCTCAGCCTATTCCTCCTCCTCCTCCTCCTCCTCCTCCTCCTCCTCCTCCTCCTCCTCAGCCTCTTCCTCGGCCTGCTTCTCGGCCTCTTCTTCCTCCTCCTCGTCGTCATGTCATTCGTCCTCGCTGGCCGGCGGGGAAAATCATCGCTGCTGGACGATGTAGCTTGATCCCACCAATGGCGCTATCCAGGCGGCTTCCCCTCGCTGTCGGTGTCCGATGGCCAAGAGATCGAGATCGCTAATGGTTCACAGAGGAGAGAATAGATGAATGGCGTCGGCCGTCGGAAACCGTATATGTAGGTCTCTCGACGAAGAGAGCGGTGGTTGCTCTTCCGCGGAGTTCTTGCTCCATTACGGCGGTTCTCGCGTCGTGGCCACTTCGACCGTTCCCGACGAGGCGTTTGGGCTCGCCAGACCACTTCGCGGACCATTACGGCGGTTCAATGCGTCAAGGGCACTCCGACGGTTGCCCTTCCCGGCGACTGCATCGTCGCTATGCACGCGGTGGGTGCGCGTCAGAAGGCGACCATGGGCTCGCCGCTGGGAAAATGGACCTCCCAGGCCAAAAAAAAAATCCATCCGGCGCTAAATGACGCCGGATTTCGGCATGGGGAGCCCAACGGTTGGGATGCTCTTAGAGGGAGGGATGTTAATGATCGCAAGCATCAGCTTAAAAGAAAAAAAAACAGGGAGGTGCACTATTTCAATTAGGATACCATATTTCTAAGAAAGATTTTGACTCGCAACACAAGCTAACTAGTACTGTACACACGTAGTGTTTGTGTATGTTCCGAGAAACTTCAACACATGTTAATTGCAGACTTGCTGTTTATTTAAACTAATGCATGCGATCAGTATCGTCCTCGTCTAACCAGACGATAAGAAAGCACAATATCTCTAACCAGACAAAAAAAAATCTTCTCCCAATACCAACCCAATCACCGGATCAAACACACAATGTGGATCACGATTGAACAGGCGCCGCGGTACGTTCGTGCACATGTTGTATGTATAACTCAACTGCTTCTTCTCGCAAAAAAAAAAAAAAAAAAAAAACTCAACTGCTTCTGGGCATCACCTCCTTATAGTACGATAGCTAAGATATATGGTTACTTCGTTCCTAGCTTGTATATATTATTTGATACTATAATATTAATATATTGACCCAAATACTTCAGTATATGATTATCTACAATTAACTGCCTGAGAATACATACGAGCTATCGGTAAGTTTCAAAATATGATATTATACGTAAATGTTCTCAACAAATTATTTTCCCCAATAAGTATGTGATTTGATGGCCATTTTTTAAAAAATAATACTTTTTTTCTTTATGTCCAGAAATAATACTCGATTTCAAAATTTTCCACAAATAATACGCCGTCGGGGACTAGTACCCCGATTAAAAGGTATCGTGGTAACACACCCGAGTAGCAGGGAATCTGCGTGGAGCCCACCCCAATTAAAAGTAGTTGGGTTCCTCTACCCCAATTGGAAATAGTTGGGTTCCTCTACCCCAATTGGAAGTAATTGGGTTTCTCTACCAGAGTAGTGGGAAGAAATCTGGTTCCTCTATCCCAACTGGAAAAAATCGGGTTCCTCTACCCTAATTGGAAGAAATTGGGTTCCTCTATCACGATTAGTGCAAAAAGCTGAGGGTAGCCTCGCGCGGCGCAGAGAGAACTTGGGTAGCCTATCCCGACTACCTCTAATCGGGTTTGTTGTTCCCGATTCCTTCTAATCGGGATACGTGTCCCCGATAGTGTATTATTCGTGACAAAGATTGAAACCGAGTATTATTTTTGAAAATAAGAAAAAATGTATTATTTAGAAAAATCGCCTGATTTGATGATGCGTGCATATATGGCCATATATGGATATTTTTGATTGGACTACCACATCAGGAAAGGTCGTCCACCCATGCATGTATTCGATCTTAATTATTGCTGATCGAGCTTAGAGAAAGGACATGTGTTAACCAGTAACCACCCCGCAATATTCACGAGTTCACAGGTCGCTATGAACTAAACAATTGGTTACGTGTTGCGTCCCTCCTCCACCCTGAGCTATATATACCCCGCCACCACAAGCAGATCAACTCACACCTGTCTCACCAGCTCCTAGTCACTACTCACTATTGCTAGCTAGCTGACTTGGCTTGTTACAGGCGCCATTGACGAGCTGTTTCTCCTCTCGGTGCTGCTGGCCGCCGGAGCGGTGGCGCTGTTGCAGGTGCTGAAGGTGGCCCTGAACCCAATCAGCGAGAGGGCGCCGCCGGGGCCATGGAAGCTGCCGTAGGAAATAGAGAAAGATCGTACTCTGTTTGGGCGAACGAATAAATTAATGAGCCGACCCACTTGCGATCACCTTCATCAGGCTCCCACTTAGCGTGCGTTTGGTTCATGATAAAAGAAGGGATGGGATGGGATCATCCATACTTTGGTAGCGTTTGGTTGTAACTGGAGTGGATGGAACCATCCACCGCAGGAGAATATTCTGTGGAAAACGTGGATCAACTGATCCGGGAAAATCGGCCGGACCTCCCAATCCACGTTTCGCTAATCTGGTGGACTGCTTCTAATCTCGCTAATGAAGTCGTGTTCGCCGCGCTTAGCCGCAAAGAAACCGCCGCCGAGTCACCTTCCCTGTTGCAGGCGCATCCACGCCTAGCGCATCTTCACCCGCGCGCACGCCTTGAGCTCCCGCCGTCCATGGCGTCGATGTCGCCTCGCCGTTACCCCGCCCACACAACCTTCCTTGGCTGCAGCAGATCTCAAGTCGCCGCACGCCAGTCGTGGACGGCCAGCGGCTCCTCCACCTCCAGCCGGCGAGGCCGGTCCTCCTCGTAGTCAACGCCCCCGTCGAGCGGAACGACGGCGAGGCCTGTCTTCCTCGCGGTAGACGCCCCCATCGAGCGGGAAGTCGGCGAGGTCGTTCCTCCTCGGGGTCGAGCGGTACACCATCTTCCTCGCGGTCGCCGCCCCCGCAGAAAGCGGGATGCCGGCGAGGCCTCCTCGCGGTCGTCGAGTTGCTACGGAATTTGCTTAGCCTAATTTAAATTAATCACTGCTTATAAATTGCCATTGAATATTATTAGCTAATCACATGTCATCCCATCCCCTCAAATCTTTGAACCAAACGGGAATTGGGATCACCCTAATGTGGACCATCCCATCCTTAAAATCTGATCCATCCCATCCTATGCATGTAGGTCCATCAACCAAACGGACCCTTAAACTCCACCCAGCGTCGGGAGGAGGTAAGGAAACCGTTGCTTCAAAATTTCCCAAATTCGAAATTTTCTTAGATTCGAAATTTGCTTCAAATTGAAAGTATTCGAAAATTGCTTACATTTCAAATTTGTCTAGATTTCAAAATTTTCTTAGATTTAAAATTTCCAAGATTCAAAATTTGCTCAGATTTAAAATTTGCTTACTTTAAAATTTGTTTGAATTTGAATTTTGCTTAACTTTAAAATTTGCTCGAATTTAAAATTTGTTAAAAATAAAAAAACTAAAAAAAAAATTCGAAAAAAACCCGAAAGAAAATCGAAAACCAAGAAAAACCAGAAAAAAACTCGATGAAAACCGGAAAAAACCGAGGCCTACTAGCTCCCGGCCTGTCGATGGGCCGCGGCCCGAAACTCTCCGTTGGCTAAAACCACGCGGGCGATGGTTTGTACCCATCACCCGCGGGTGATGAATAGGATTCGCCGTCGAGCACTCAAGCTCTAGGATTGCCCTTTCCTGGGCCTGGACACAAATTGGCCATGAACATATTCAAACAATGACGTGATGCAGCATTGTTTTCTTTGGCCCAACCTAGACGTTGCAGGGTGTGGGTCCTTCCTTTTTCAATTTAATTAATTTCCAAAATTATTTTAGAAAAAAAGATTACTCCTTCTAAAGTTGACATGTCCTACTCTTCCTTTGCTTGCGACACATGGAGTAGGGATGGCAATGGGTACCCATGACCCGCGTACCCACCGGGTAAAAACCCAATAGTGGTACGGGTATGGGACAAAATATTACCCATGGGTTTGTAAATGGGAAAATATCATACCCATCGGGTAGAGTGGGTACGGGTATGGGATCATAGAACCCATACCCGCGTACCCATGTACCCATCTAAAATTAACAATTGAGCCATTATAATATTTTAATCTACTTAATTTTTCCCTAATCATGTCTTCATGTTGCTAGGATAAATCTCACGCTTTCCTGTCTCATAATCGTTGGTAGATCAGTGAGGATTAGACCTCTATTCAGGATCGCTTCACCTCCTATCATATTTTTTTGAAGAATTTGATCTGTTGTAAGAGCGGGTACTTTTACCCGCAGGTACCCATTTACCCTACCGGGTGACGGGTATGGGAAAAACGTGTACCCATTGACGGGTATGGGTACGGGTGACGGGTAAGATTAAAGGTGATGGGTACGGGTACGGGATGGCTCTACCCGTACCCATACCCTGTGGGTGCCATCCCTAACATGGAGCATGTCATGCCCGACATCGAGATGGGATGGCTAGGTTGTTACCCATGCATTTTACGTGGATTTAAAATTTAAATCAAAAATATTCCTGAACCATTCGTCCAACACTGTTCTACCGGTGGTGTTGTTCACATAAATATTTACGAAACTAGATACCATATTGATGTATATATAAAACTATTTATCTCTTTGTTCCGAAATGAGGCTCGGATTGGCTAACTTTATAGGCTCAAACTTAGATGACTTGAGTCACTGACATGTGGTCCTTAGTAATTATAGGGTTCACCTGCTAGTGGCTCAAAGTTTGCCAAAGTCAGCTACCACCAAGGCAGCGACTCAACCGCCAAAATGTAACGTGTGATGTAATTTTTCTTTCAACAAACCACAACTTGACTATGATTTTCGCTTATAACATCCATGGGAAATTAGAATAATTGGAGATAAAATAAAAATATTTTTCAAGAAAAGTTAAACAACACATTTTGCACAAGATCAGTCTATACATCTTGTATATATACTAATGTCCAGGTCGGGCATTAAATATTGCACAAAATAATGTGGGCCTTGCCCTTTTGGACTGAGGGAATAACTACATGTCCTTTGGGATGTTTTGCCACATGGGAGACCTCCTATGCTCCTTTTATTTTAAAATGCATGTTAGATATATTTAAAAAAATGAAAATCTCACTCTTATGAAAATTAATTTTGAGCCCTGAGAGTTCTTCAAATAAACATAGAATTAATTTCATATTCACAGCTTTCTGGAGGTCATGTTCCAAGAAAATGATAGTATCATCGGCATATTATAATATAGAGATCCCCCCTCAACAAGATGAGGAATAAGGCCCCCTACTTGGCCATCATTTTTTGCTCTTTCAATTATGATGGCAAGCATATCCACCACAATATTAAAAAGAATAGGAGACAACGGATCACCTTGTCTGAAACCTTTTTTTGTCTGAAAATAATGACCAATATCATCATTTACCTTAACCCCGACACTCCCTCCTTGGACATATTGTTGGATCATCCGACACCATTCAGGAGCAAAGCCCTTCATTCTCAAAGTCTGTTGTAAGAACGGCCATTTCACTTTATCATAAGCCTTTTCAAAGTCAATCTTAAATAGAACCATATCCATCTTCTTATTATGTAACTCATGAATCGTTTCATGAAGAATGACCACCCCCTCTAAGATATTCCTTCCCTATATAAAGGCTGATTGTGTGGGTTTTATAACTCGTGGGCAATCCCCGTTATACGATTTGTACCTGCCTTCGTAAATATTTTAAAACAGATATTCAGTAAATAAATTGGTCTATATTGTTGTGAATTTGTAAAGAGGCCCAATTAAGTTTATGTATTACGCTTTCTAAATTAGAGTGCAGATTTCTAAAGTTAGAATGTGTATATTTGTCGTACGAGTGTGTCAACATCTCATATTAACATGTGTGTACCAAATGTTATTGTTCTCACCACATAGACAAAATGTAATAAACAAAAAACCATAGAAAATCGGACAAGGAAAAGGAGAACCCGAGAAGAACTTAAAACCCACGTGAAATCGACTCGTCGTAAAAAATGATACCGAACGTGTAGGTAAAGATCATCAAAACAAGAGAAAAATATTCCAAACCTTGATTCCTCTCGAGTCTCTAGGAAAAGGAACATGTTCGAGGAAGTAGCAAGGGATCGCCCCGACACCCATAGAGACTAACCCCAGTTCTTTTGAGTTATTTCTTTACTATCTTATTTTGTTTTATGTTGCCATTACACAATATTACTCCATAATCGCACGCCTCGTTTCGAATGATGTTGATGCTACACACTGTAGTCTGGAATCCTCTTATTCCTTTGTATGGAACAATCTCTAGATTGTTATTCTTCTAAAGAGCATGGAGAAGCCTATTTCTAAAGTGGAGGAGAAGACCATGTTTGCTGTTATTTCCAACCCAAGTGATTTTTTAAAGATGTGAGGGAATCTATGTCATGTGCTACGAAGGCCTCTCGAATTTGCTCTAGGGTAGAAGCTTTGAACGTAGACCCGGATACAAATCTTTCACTCACTGAAAAGTGAAAACCTGTGACTATATCGTCCTGAAGACGGATGCGACGGGAAGAAGTGGCATTTAGAAGTGTTGCTGACTTTACATTTAGGTTTCGGCATAACAAAGCTTTTTGAACAATTATCCCCCCACTCCGCCGCCGCTTATTAACCTTCTTCGAATATGCCGTGATTCCTACAACACGCTCGGTTATCAAAAGAGACAGAGTAGATGGCCTTCCTCGAAATATCTGCCGTTGTTGTTGTTTCTTTGTCATTGGTGGCATGGAGGTTTTAATTCAGGCAATGTCATGAGTTGTGTCCGCTGATACTACCACAACAGAGTTTGCTACTTTTTTTCTTCTTCTTTGAGCCGCCGGTTACACTTGAAATTGTCATGTCGAATGTGTGCCATGAATTGTTTTCATATTTCTTATAACTTTTATTGCGTGTTTTCGACATGGGGTGCAACCATTGCTAGAATAAATTCTAGATGTACATGGTTTCTCGCAAGTGGTGGCTGGCTCGTTTATTCGGTTGATGGGTTGTCTTTGTTTTAGAGAAATTATTTAGTTGTCTTAGGTAAACCTCATTCTATTTATCTATTTGTAGAGAGGTAGTGCAAGTAGCTACCACCGCGGAAAACTTCCACACGACCTGATTTTGTTCTGGTGATGTCAACACGATGAGATGACAACTGAAAAGAAGGTGGACACACGGTACTTTGCCCGTAAGCAAAACCACCCTCCACGGCACGCGCACCTTCCCTCAAATAGCGACGACGAGGCCCCCTCTTCCTCTACAGCGAACCAATTTCTCTTCTTCCTCCATCCACTTTCCCCTCAACCTCTCCCCTAGATTCCACCCCAAAATTTTCCGATCTCCCGATGCGCAACTCCGGCGCCACCGCCGCCTCGGCCCCTCCGGCCGGCATGTACGGCTCCTACACCGCCCCACCCGCCTCCTCCGGCGGCTACGCCAAGATCCCCACCTACCCAACCCCGCCCTCCTCCTACCCCAACCCAACCCACGTCCCGCCCGCATCGCCCTCGCCCTCCGCCCCGGCCCCGATTCAGGACCCGACGGCGCCGCCCTCCTCGCTCGCCAAGGCCGCCGAGCTCGTCACCCGGTTCCGGGAGCAGGGGTACGCCCTGGTGGCCGCGCGCCGGCCCTGGGGCGAGGTCTTCCGCACCCCGGCCTTCTCCAGGCCGCCCAACCTCGGGGAGGCGGTGGCGCGGATGCGCCGCAACGCGGCCTACTTCCGCTCCAACTACGCTCTCGCCATCCTCGCCGCCGTCGCCGCCTCGCTGCTCTGGCACCCGGGCACGCTCTTCGCGCTCCTCGCGCTCTGCGCCGCCTGGTTCTTCCTCTACTTCGCGCGCCCCTCCGAGCCGGGCCAGCCGCTGCGGATCCTCGGCACCGAGTTCGACGACGGCACCGTCCTCGCGGCCCTCTCCGGCGTCACCGTCGTCGCGCTGCTCTTCACCGACGTCGGCTGGAACATCGTCGGCTCCGTCATGGTCGGGGTCGCCCTCGTCGCAGCCCACGCCGCGCTCAGGTCCACCGACGACCTCTTCTTGACCGAGCAGGAGGCTGCGGGTAACGGGATCATGGCCGCCGGCATCAGTGCTGCTGGACCCATCTTGCCCACCTACGTCCGCATTGCTTGATTCTGTGCAGCTTTGGCGTGGTGTGATGCCGCCCAAGATTTGGTACTACCATATCTTTTCAGCGTTCTTGGTGTTCTTGCTTGCAACTGCCGGTCCATTATCTGTTACATAGCACTTCCGTTGGCATGTAAAAAATTCTAGATTGGTTTGTGATTATTTTTAGACTCATTGTAATGTGTGCGATCATACTATGAACATATGCTGCTCTTTCTATGTTGAGTTGGCAATGGGCACTGTCACGTTTTTCATTTGTATAAAACTGGTATGTTGGTAATAGTCATTGCCATCCTATTCGTTGATGTTTTTGTTTGTCAATTTGGTAACTCTACACCCAGATGCATGAATCTAGTAGTACCACTTTACGGCTTGATTGAAATATATATAATGTCAAGTTTCTAGGATTTATGTCTTCACAATCCTTTGTAATTTCTCCTAGCATGCCAACCCAACCATCTGTTTCTCTACATGGTAATGCAAAAGATGCCATCAACACTGCTTCTGCCCTGTCTCACAGATCACATCAGTTAAATGCACACAGGTGGTTTCCTTTTCTTTGCATTTTTCTGTAGTCTCACCGGAATGTTGAAATCATCTTTGTTTCTTGGTTCCCTGGAAATCATCTTCTTGAGAAGATCTGCAATGATAAGATGCAATCATACTATGAACATATAGGAGTACTGTTTTCTCTCAATTGAGTTGGTATCTGGTACCGTGAATCCGTGATGTGTTTCATACATAAAACTCTTATTATCTTGATAAGAGCCATGCCATCTGATTCTTTACTTCGATGACCTGTAATTGATGTTTTTATGCAGTTTGCTTTGTGAATTTTGTAACTCGTTACACCAAGACATATGAATTAGTATTATCTCTTTGTGCTGATTGAGACATATCATGTATAGCCTGAAGCCAGGATACAGGTCTCCACAATCGATCATTTGTAATGCTTCTACCATGCCAATTCATCCACCTATTCCTCTACATGTTACAGTGCCATGTTAGGTTGCAGACTATGCTATCAACACCTCATTTATCCAGTTGTACAGATTGCTTTAGTTGATTGCATATAGCTGTTACCTTTTCATTTGCATTTTTTTTGTATCGGCCATGACCCATAATGATGTTGGCTCACTGGAAAGTGGAAATCATCTTCGTTTCATGGTTCACTGGATTTTATATTCTTGCGAAGATCTGCAATGATGATGTTCATTGAATCGAAAGTAAAAACGGTGAGATTTGTTCAGAATAGGGGTACTTCAGCACACACACCACACACACATTACTTTCCTGTAAGATCTGGAGAAGAGGAAAGTCATATCAGTCCGCTCATCGTTTTGCTCCCTTTTCCTACTAACTGGTGCGAAGGCAGAGGATCCTCAGTTCACCATGATATCTGTGAGCTTTTTGCTGATTGGCATCAGATCAAAGGTGATTGAAAGATTGTTTGATTTTTACTCGATTCACGTTTCAAACACAAGCATATACGGAGTATGATTTGTATTCTGGGCGTGACTTGCGTTCTGCATTTGGTGTATAAGGTGTATATCTGTGATTCACGAGGAAGCAGGGTGGTTCCGTGGTTGGTTACTTGCTTGTTGCTTCCAGTTTATTTCCGCCACATGAAGTTTCCTTTGTGCAGCTATCTCCTTTTGGACGCTGCAAGTAACCCAAGACCAGATACAGTATTTTTATATATATAAACACAAGTTTCTTACTTTAGCTAAGAGCGGAACTGCATTGCATACGCACATTTGCTTAGTTCCTTGTGCTAATTAAATAGGGAGAGAAAAGGAGCATCTGTCGACGTCGTTCAGAACAAAGCTAAGCTTTCTTGGATTATGACATGACTGCAAGGCTACAGCTACACAGGCAGAAACTTCGTGTGACAGATGAAATTTTGTACAGCTTCTTTTTTCATGAAGAAACATACGAGGTTCGAGCTGAACACAAGCAATTTGTTTGTATGAAAACCAGTTTATCGCGTTTGTTCGTACAATGCAATCAGCAGAGGATTATTGCTGGAGTTTGGGTTCTTTCATGCCTAATAGTTGTCTTACTATGACCATTTAGGAGCATCTCCACCGGCGTCCCTCATAATGTGTCTGAACCTCTCCAAAGATTGTTCAGCGGATGCCCAAGGGCGGCCCCAATCGACTGGCTCTATTCATTTTGGCACATTTTCTTGGCATTTGACTATTTTTTTCTAATATCAGTTATTTTGTTGCTATTTACTAGTTTTACCTGGCAAATAAAAACGCAAATATAGGTAGGCATAATCAAAGCATCGGCCACCAAAATCATGGTTGACCTGACTACCAGGTTCGGCTGCCAAAACCTCACCAAGTCCGGGCATCACAAAACATATGACACATACATGGAAACCAATCTTGGCCCTCTAAGATTCGTCCACAAGATGCTCAAACCAAAGCCTTGGTCTTCAAGTCCATGTTGCTAGTGTCGGTTGTCAAGATCGTTGCAATATTTACGCCCAAATCCAGTTTGATCATCTCAGTTTCAACCTTTTTACGCGTCAAGCCTAAAGCATGTTCATGACATGTGTATGTATTTAAGAAACAAAATTTGTAATTTTTAAAACAAAAGTATTTTTTTTTTTAGAAAAACCTGAAGCACTGTTGCTGGGATGCACCAAGTCCGTGTTCGATCCATGTCTCGTTTGTTAATTTGTTGGTGAAAGATAATATCTTGAAAGAATCTATCCAAAGATATCTTGCACGCATCCTAGTTATGTTTTTTTTTTTTAAATAATATCTTGAAACAATCCATCCAAAGATATCGGCCGGCTGTCGACCGACCGAGTCATAGATTCGTAAAATTTTGAAAACATGTGTTATTTGTAAAGTTGATCAAAAAAATGTATTATTTTTTAAAAAAACGCTCCTGGTTATTAGGGCATGTACAACGGGTGACGTTAGCTTTCGCTTCCGGTTGCCACATTGAATTTTTTGATTAATTGGAAAAGAGAGAATGAACAAAAAGAAGGTTGTCTTCCGATTATGTTCACCATTGTACCATGTATCTTCCCTTATCAACATAATTTTCTAACAGAATTTAATCAATTTTCAACAATTGTTAGAGATAATAATAAAAGATAATACATTGTTTCACTTATATTTATTATCTTTTTTAGATGATGTGAACTTCTAGGAGAAGACGTGTCTTCTCTAGCACTGTGCATCCCCTTATGCTCTGCTAGCATTATCACACCGACACACTAGCAGCTAGAAAGTGTCTAAATGGAAGGTATTTATTTAATCAATGGAGTAATAAGATTTTCTGCTGCACAAAACACTCCCGATACATATTGGGGAATGATCCAGTGTACCACACTTCAAAGTTCAAATGCTACTTTGATATCACTCTTCAAAATTCAAATTTACAAGTATCTAAAAAATATTAAAAAAATGTTGAGCATTCATAAGAAGTGTATTTATAATCTCTAGAGTTCTCGGAACAAAATCCTAAATAAATATAGAAAAAGGAAAAAAAATACATGTTGATATTGAAAAGTGTCATTTGCACTTTTGTCTTCTTGTGATGCTATTCAAATTAGATTTTTTTTCTTAGAGTATTTCGAATTTGGTTCTGATTTTTTTGGGATTGTGAACACACTTCTTGTGAGCACTCACATATTTCTATTGAAATTTTCAGACACTTAAAAATTAAAATTTTAAAAAATAATATCATGGTAGCATTTGAAGTATGTGATCGCTAGATATTTGTCAACACCCGGATTTTTAAGTCCAGATGTCTATTATGCCGTACATCGCAATCCCAGGAATATTGTTTTTGCGAGACATAATAGATTGATATCACAACACATCATTTATTACAACACATAATCTTCTTACAACAAAGGATCACATGATTCAGTCTTAATACAACATAGTGTTATCACCAGATTTTGGCCAAATCAGGAGATGGGCCGTAAGTGAAGATGGGCTTGGAGGATACACGCGTGGAGCATCTTTGAAGCGGCCTTGCACGAAGAGTTTGGGCTTAATTGCCCATGTATCTGTAATATAGTAGATCGCATCTTAGTTTAGAATTAAAAGATAGAGTTTAACTCGTGCACGGTTAGGTGCACGCCCGAATTAGAAAGTCCCTTGGACTATAAATATGTATCTAGGGTTATCGGAAAAGGAGGACAATCACGTTCACAACAAACACAAATCAGGCGCATCGCCACCCCTTCTTTCGAGGGTTTCTCCCGGGTAAGCATCATGCTGCCTAGATAGCATCTTGCGATCTAGGCAGCACACGTTTATTCGTTTACCTTGTGCTGCTCGTGCTGAAGCGTTGTTGATGACGAGTAGCACTACTTATCGTAGATGTTTTGGGGCTTGCATAGATGCTTTTCTTACGCATATCTGCTTAGCTGTGCCGTCCCTCGATATCTAGCTGCCCTTACACCTATCCGGGTGTAAGGGCAGCGTCTTGCTTGTTCGTTGTTTAGTAGATCCGATCCGTTATAGTTGCTCCTTGATTCTTCAAGGATTGGTTTAATATCCGTATGGTTAGGCCTTGCAAACGGGTTGAACGATTCGGTAGTGCGTTAGGTATGGTTTGTTAGTCCTAAGAGGGATGTTCCGGGAATTAACTTAATGTTGGTTTTTAGGCCTCTTTTAGGTTAGTTTTCCATTATCTTCCGTGTCTATTAGGCTCAACTACGCGTAGGATGTTCCGATCATACGGTGAAAACCCTAAACTGTCGTAGATTGGTTTAGCTTTATACCGATCAGCGAGAGCCCCATGTCGGCGTTAACCCGACGTGAACCATGGGGCGATCGGCTTTGTGAGCCGATCCACAGGGCAACCTGAGAGCCGATCGGGCTCGTATTTAATGTTTACGTGTCTGCCATGCAGGAAACTAATCGAAGCAATCCAACACCTTCCTGGCCAGGTATAGGTCAGGTGGCACGCCTTTGCAACCGCTAGGACGTGTGCCGGAACATTTGCGGGACGACGTCGAGGGACCAGGGCCCCCTGCAGCCTTGGAAGCCTCCCGGCTCTTCGTGTTGCTTAACCACTGCTCGCCGGTGGGTTTTGGCAGGCAACACATTCTGGCACGCCCGGTGGGACAATCTTCTGCAACAACCACGTCAACATCCGAGATGGCGGAAGAACCGGTCAAGTATGAAGATCTGCCTCCTGAGCATAAGAAGAAATATGATGATCTCAAGGCCATCTTGGAAGCCGATCTCATCGGCGCTTTTGAGAAAACCCGTTCGCACGGGATCAAGTTCAAAGGGTTCCAACCCGAAGGCGCGCTAGAGGGACTAGATCTATCTCTCCCTTCGGACGAACGTACCAGAGCCCTGCGACAGGAGATTAACTATGCCGTTGCTCACTCTCTTCATCGGCATTCTGAGAGCCTGGTGAATACTCTGGAGCGTGTCGCGCTCAATGTGGTGCAAGAAATCATGAAGCACAAGTACTCTCCGTCAGGACCTGCTCTAGGAACTCATCAAGGAGAGATGCCGCTCTATACTAGGCCACCACTGCCGTACACGATGGCAGCTCCACAGCAACAAGGTTCACCGGCATACGTCGTCTACAAGGTTGGAGGTGATCCTGGCGATTACCAATTCCTGTATGAGCCGCCCAAGGAGATTCCACATGGATACGTGTGCACATACGTGCCAGACTGCAACAACTGGATGACCCAGGTTACAGCAGGAAGGACTGCCACGGCAGGAGGGATCGCCGGAATAGGAGTAGTTGCTGGAGCAGGAAGCAGTTCTGGAGCAGATGCTGAGAAACAGGCGTGGCTAGCTAAATATGCCACCGGTACAAGTCATGAACGCTCAACTTCTGCAGCTCCTACGGTGGATGAGATCACCGCAATCATGAGAGATCAGTTCGGCATCCTGCCGAAGAAGAGAATGATCGGCTATTCCAAGCCGTATCCCAATGACTATGACCTAATCCCACTACCGCCTAAGTATCGGCTCCCTGACTTCACAAAATTCAGTGGATCAGAAGGAACCAGCTCAATCGAGCACGTGAGCCGATATTTGGCACAGTTGGGCATGGTCTCAGCTTCAGACGAGCTGCGTGTGAGGTTCTTCTCAGAATCTCTCACGGGTCCGGCCTTTGGATGGTACACCTCGTTGCCACCAGATTCGGTTCGGACGTGGAAGCAGCTGGAGGAACAATTCCATGTACAATACCATTCAGAAGCTACGAGGCCGGCATTGCCGATCTGACCCGAGGTTCGGCGGAGGCGAGGAGAGACGGTATCCGAGTACATCCGGAGGTTCGGGACCGTCGGGAACCGATGTTATTCGGTTCGCCTATCCGAGAAGGAAGCGGTCGAGCCGGCGATAGCAGAGATTGTCGGCGCCGCTCAAAGATGTGACCTTCCAAGCTGACTACAATTCATTGGCGCATATGGTTCAGAAATTGACATCGTATGAACAGCGCCACCCAGAATTGTACCAGGACAAGTTCAAGCGCGTCGCCCTGATCGAGATGGAAGAAGATGAAGATTCTGTAGGAGATCAGGAAGTCGCTGTAGCTGAATGGACTCGGGGGGCAAAGCCCGTGTCCTGCAAGTGGGTGAAACAACCAGGGCCTGCAAAAGGGTTTGACTTTGATTTGAGCAAAACAGAGCAAATTTTTGATTTGCTGCTGAAGGAGAAACAGCTGAAGTTACCCGAAGGCCACAAAATCCCCACGTTACAAGAGATGAACGGCAGGCCATACTGCAAATGGCATCACACGTTCACCCATGCCACCAACGACTGCAAAGTCTTGCGCGGACAGATTCAAATGGCGATAGAACAAGGCCGATTACTCTTCGGTCAGTTTGCCATGAGAGTTGACATGCAGCCGTTTCCGGACGTCAACATGGTGGATCTCAGCCACTGCATAAGACGCGAGCCAGGTTTCTCTTTTGGTATCAATATGGCACGGCTTGCAGATCGCCATGGCAAGGATAAGCCCGAGAGCAGTCGCTCCCGTGGCAAAGATAAAGAGGAGGCCGATCCACGCGACCGGCCCCAGCATGATGACAGACGGTATTTGACTGAGGAAGAGGTGATAAGCGTGCGGTATCAACGACCACTTTCCGCGCACCTCCTCAACAAATATGAACAGCAATACGACCGACGTCGGCGCTACGACGTAGACGAGGACAGATATCATCGGTCCGATGCAGACAACAGGAAATACCGTCGATACGAAGGGTATGAGCGTCACGCCAGAGGGAGGTCAAGAGAGCAAGAGGACATGGATAGGCATTGGAACTGTCCTTTCTTCAAACACTGCTGGGACTCGAGGAATGAGCCGATTGCCTACAATCGAGAACTGCCCAGAATGTAAACAGAAGAGGAAGGGAACAAATGAAGTTTTAGTGTTCAAGCGTCTAGGACCTCTCCCACCTCAGAACAAACGAGCTGAGTCATCTCAAGATGAGGACTTCGAGGAGTCAGAAGAAGAAGATAGATATCACCGACCAAGGTGGTGTCCTGATGGACTCAGCCACTCCCAAAAGCGCAGAGTGCAACAGCTACGAAACTTGGAGGAAGCCGAGGCGCAGTACCTGTATACGTTGAGGAAAGCACGGCCCGATCTGGCCGTGAAAATTCAGCAAACACTGTAGACAGAGGCTCGCCCACCAAAGAAAGTGTGGCGACCCAAGCAGACAAAAGCCGATGCAGGGACATCGGCTGATACAAACATGGTGTTCGTTCTCCCGTCAGAGTTTTGTGCTCCAAGAGATGAGGAAGTATCGGTGGCACGGTTTGATTGCGGGCCACGACCGGTTATCTTTGAGAAGCCACGAGAAAGGAGCTACGGGCATCCGAAAGCCCTATACCCGAAGGGTTATATCAATGGGCAGCCTATCAGGCAAGATGCTTGGTTGACACGGGAGCGAGCGATCAACATAATGCCGTACTCCACGTTACGACGTTTGGGACGTTCCACTGAAGATCTGATCAAGACCAACGTCACGCTAAGCGATTTCAACGGCCAACCGTCAGAAGCCAAGGGTGTTCTGAACGTGGACTTAACTGTCGGCTGAAAGACCATCCCTACGTCCTTCTTCATCGTCGACAGCAAGAGCACTTATGCTGTCCTGCTAGGAAGGGATTGGATCCATGCTAACTGCTGCATCCCATCTACAATGCATCAGTGCATCATACAATGGGATGGAGATGAAGTGGAGGTTGTTCATGCAGATGATTCGATCGATATCTCTTTGGCTGCCATGAACATCTGGGAAGCAAATGATCAAGAGCCGCTCTCTGGAATCAATCTGGATGACTGTGAGCGCATCGAAGCTACAAAAAATGGGGTGAGGCTGGTCTTATCCACTGGCCTGACAGAGTAGCAAGATCCAAGTCTATGGACGTACGTGGCAAGGCCGATCCCTGGATCGGCCCCAAAAAATAAGAAACAAGGATCTCACTTCAAGCATGCCACGTCGTTATAGCAGGGAACCAAGAAGTTGTAAACCCTCGTTAAACATTGCAATGGAAAAGGAGGCTGATCCCAGTAATCGGCCACAAATAGTCTCAACATGCCTTCTGCCTGTGTTCATCATTGATTTAGCAGGCGATGGAAAGCTGGGGTTTACAGCAGCTGATGGACTAGAAGAGATCGAAATTGGTCCTGGGGATAAGCCACGGCCAATATTTATCAGCAAATAGTCAGATCGACAACTGCAAGGGAAGCCGATTCCAGCAATCGGCTAAAATTATCCTCACCACATGTGTTCACTGATGTGCGATTTAGCATAGTGAGTGGTGAGGCAAGCTTGAATTGGCTGAAAAGCCGATATCTTCAATCACTTGAAGGATTCGGCTCGGGGGGCATACACACAGAGAAGGTACAAGGCCACGGAGTATGTACCCAGGGGAAGCCGATTCATGAAATCGATCGGCTAATAAAAAATCGAAAATACAAAAAAAATTCAGCACAGCCGATGTTCGGACATCGACTCAAGAATAAACAGCCGATGCACAGCCATCGACTGAAGAATTACAGAGTTTAAGCTGCCACTTGATCAGGCCAAATCAGTACACCAGTATGGATGTGATCCACTTCTGCAACGTCACGACTGGCCAGGGCTTCAACTGCAGCGTCATTGGGACGTGGGGCTGGATTTCTTCAAGGATGTTCTTCACCTCCTCGGAGTTTTTGACCAATATATCAATGGATGAAGGAAGCAGAGCTTTGAGGCGTTGGAGGTGGTGAGCCGATCTGAGCAGAAAAGCACAAGAATTGAGCCAGGAGGAGTTGGAGAGCCATTGCATGTGAAGCTTCTTGGTTCAAGAAAGGGATTTGCTGGTCCTTCTGAGCCCTCGTGGTGCATCGACTCCTTGTGCGTAAGCTTTCCTGTCCTGTTTTGATGGGAGTTGGAGGCCGACCTTTTCTTAGAAGCCGATGGTGGCACATCTGGCTGGTGTTGCGTGGTGGTGTACCCGGAGGTGCCCAAGCTGGAGCTTCGTCAGCTGGATTGCATGTCCTCGATGATATCATCTTCGGTAGAGGTCTACAAGAGCAGGATTACTGGACTTAATAGGCTAACTGAAGCCTAGAGGGGTGTTTGCCCTTCAAAGTTTTCCTGGCAGCCACCTTTTTCACTACTATTCTCGCCTTGACTGAGGCTCGGGGGGCAGCTGCCCCTGAAGATCCTTTGCTCTTGGGAGCCGATTTTGGTTAAAATCGGCTAACTCTGCACCACAATCTTTGTAAAACAGTGGTGAATTCTTGCAGAAGGGAACCACTGGAGCTGGTGGGAGGAGTTTGAAGAGGGAGCCATCATCATTGATAGGCTCTGGGCCAGTTTGTTGCTGCAAGGGAACAGAGCATCACAAGGAAAGTTGTGAGCAAATGGTACCTGTTATGCAGATGTATCAGCTTCAACGTCAAGTTGTTTCAGCTACGGTCCTAGAAGCTTTCCTGGAGGCGTTAATTCAGGAGTTTTGCCGTCAGGTCTAACATCACGATCGGATGATTTGGAGTCCAAAATCTAAGGGTCCCAAGGCTGTGGGCTGGACCTGTTCGATTGAAAATTTGGGATCTGAAATTGAGCAAGGATTGCAAGTTACCGTCTGAGGGAATAACTGGATTGACCTGTCTTACAGTTTATTGTGAAAAACTGATGCGCTGCCATCGGCTCATTGAGCATCGACCAAATTGACAAATCGGCAAAGTCAAGATAAGGGAGAATCGGCTAAATCGATATGAAAGAAATTGGCAAAGTCAAATTGGAGGAAGTTCTTCATTGATAATAAGATTTCTTACATAAAAGAGCTGGTTGCTCTCAAAAGGAAGAACTAGGGGGGTACATTGCCCCATCTACTACTACTGATCCTTCTAAGGATCCTATCTACGGGCCGTCGCTGCCCTCGTCATCGCCGTCACCGCCGCTGTCGGCGCTACTCTCGGCGGACTCGTCGTCGCTGCTGCCGCGGCCGCCGGCGGGGCCTTCGTTGTCCTCGTCCTCCTCTTCAGCGTCGTCGTCGTCGCTGTCGAAGTCGCTGAGGTTGCCCGGCCAGGGGCAGAAGCGCTTGGCCGGCGGCTCGTCGGAGGAGGTGTCGTCCTCCTCCCCTTCTTCCTCCTTCGCCTCCTCGGAGGAGGTGAAGTCGCCCCAGGAGAAGCGATCGTCATCGCTCTCCTCCTCCGATTCCCCGTTGGCGAGGAAACGGAGGTCGCTTTCCCCGTCGGTCGAGGACTTGTCGTCCTCAGACCAGACGGAGAAGTCATGGCTAGACTCGTCCCCGTTCTCTATGGCGCGGCGAATGTGGGCCGCGCGCGTGGGCCTCTATCGGGTCCCACTCCAGCGTCGGCTCCCGTAGGGGGGAGGAGTGGACGGAAAGGCCCGACGAAGAAGAGGAGGAAGAAGAGGAAGACATGGTGGCAGAGGAGGGCTTTTGGAGTGCTAATGCGAAGGGGATGAAGAGGGGAACTGCAAGAAGTGGCTAAATAAAAGGGGATATAGCGGAGATTTAATGCTTAGCGGTTCCGAGGATGTGGTGCCAAAACTGTCAAATCGTGCAGAGAAGTTGAGAAGGCAAGGTATCATGATGAAGAATACTGCGACGGTTCTGCTCTGCCACGACATGACCCTTCGAAGGAAAAACAGAGTGGTTTTGAAATTATCATTACCAAAACCAGGGGGCATGTGTTATCACCAGATTTTGGCCAAATCAGGAGATGGGCCGTAAGTGAAGATGGGCTTGAAGGATACACGCGTGGAGCATCTTTGAAGCGGCCTTGCACGAAGAGTTTGGGCTTAATTGCCCATGTATCTGTAATATAGTAGATCGCATCTTAGTTTAGAATTAAAAGATAGAGTTTAACTCGTGCACGGTTAGGTGCACGCCCGAATTAGAAAGTCCCTTGGACTATAAATATGTATCTAGGGTTATCGGAAAAGGAGGACAATCACGTTCACAACAAACACAAATCAGGCGCATCGCCACCCCTTCTTTCGAGGGTTTCTCCCGGGTAAGCATCATGCTGCCTAGATCGCATCTTGCGATCTAGGCAGCACACGTTTATTCGTTTACCTTGTGCTGCTCGTGTTGAAGCGTTGTTGATGGCGAGTAGCACTACTTATCGTAGATGTTTTGGGGCTTGCATAGATGCTTTTCTTACGCATATCTGCTTAGCTGTGCCGTCCCTCGATATCTAGCTGCCCTTACACCTATCCGGGTGTAAGGGCAGCGTCTTGCTTGTTCGTTGTTTAGTAGATCCGATCCGTTATAGTTGCTCCTTGATTCTTCAAGGATTGGTTTAATATCCGTATGGTTAGGCCTTGCAAACGGGTTGAACGATCCGGTAGTGCGTTAGGTATGGTTTGTTAGTCCTAAGAGGGATGTTCCGGGAATTAACGTAATGTTGGTTTTTAGGCCTCTTTTAGGGTTAGTTTTCCATTATCTTCCGTGTCTATTAGGCTCAACTACGCGTAGGATGTTCCGATCATACGGTGAAAACCCTAAACTGTCGTAGATTGGTTTAGCTTTATACTGATCAAGCAGGAGCCCCATCACTACAAGAAAAGTTGCCATGGCCGACGAAGTTGAAGTCGTGCCGTGGTTGCTGGTGTACCATGGCCGACGATTTTTGGTCCCTCCGTGGTTCATGTCAAAACTTTTTTTTTCTCGTTTTTGAGGCCACCTAGCCCGACGAAAGCGGCCAAAATGTCGGGTATGGTGGCCCGGGACGTGGTGCATCTCGAAATCTCGGGTTCGCCGGCCGAGTCAACGCAAATCCGCACCGCCGAGGGATGTAGGGCCCAGATGGCAGCCTCTCTGGCATTGTTTTTTTTCTAGATCGCGCCATCTCGTTCAACGTTCTCCGATCGAGCCGTTTACGATGCGGGATCATGGGTCCCGCATGTCATCCTCTATGAACCAAAATTCTTTCTATTCTTGGATTTTTTGACCCCCGATTTACGGCTACTTCCTTTTTCTTTTGATCCCTTGCCGCCTTGGAAACGTTGAGACCGCTAGCTGCTAAATGGGACCCGCATGTCATCCTCTATGTGCAATCAACTTTCTTTTCTTGGAGTTTTTTTGGCACCTCAAATTTGGTCACTTGCCTTTTTCTTTCGATCCCCTGCCGCCTCTCAAACGGTGATACCGCTGTCTGCTAACTCGGGACCCGCATGTCATCCTCTATGTACTATAAAACTTTCTTTTCTTGAATTATTTTTGGCACCT
>NC_061510.1:370037937-370054685 GCF_022539505.1 Lolium rigidum
CTTAGTATTCTAAAGTTAAAATTGCTTGTGCTTATGAGAAAGATGCATGATTGTTTCTATCATATGTATATTTGTTTGTTTCCCTCAACCTTTATGCTTGCTATCAAACCTTGCTAGCCAAAGACCTGTATCGAGAGGGAATGCTTCTCATACATCCATAACCTTAGACCAAACCTATGCCATTTGTGTCCACCATATCTACCTACTACATGGTATTTTCTGCCATTCCAAGTAAATACTTCATGTGCTACCTTTAAATTATTCAAACTACTACTCCTTATTTGTGTCAATGTTTTATAGCTCATGAGGAAGTATGTGGTGTTTTATCTTTCAATCTTGTTGGGCGGACTTTCACAATGGACTAGCGGCACATCCGCTTATCCAATAACTTTGCAATAAGAGCTGGCAACGGGGTTCCCAGCCCCCAATTAATAACTTTCATTAATAATTCTCTTCACATGTTTTGCTCTGATTTATCAGTAAGCAACTTAATTTTGCAATAGACACTCCTCCATGGTATGTGAATGTTGGAAGGCACCCGAGGATTCGGTTAGCCATGGATTGAGAAAGCCAAGATTGGGGGGAGTGTCATCCTTAATAAAACTAAAATACATGTGTAAACAAAAGAGAAGGGGGATGATCTGCCTTGCTGGTAGAGATGCCTGATACGTCTCCAACGTATCGATAATTTCTTATGTTCCATGCTACTTTATTGATGATACCTACATGTTTTATGCACATTATATGTCGTATTTATGCATTTTCTGGAACTAACCTATTAACAAGATGCCGAAGTGCCGCTTCTGTTTTCTGCTGTTTTTGGTTTCGAAATCCTAGTAACCAAATATTCTCGGAATTGGACGAAATCAACGCCCGGGTTCCTATTTTGCCCGGAAGCATCCGGAACACCCGAGAGCCGCGAGAGGGGCCCCGTGGGCCCCAGATGATAGGGTGGCGCGGCCGGGGCACGGGCCGCGCCCCCTATGGTGTGGTCGCCCCTTCGACCTTCTGACGCCGCCTCTTCGCCTATATAAAGCCCCTGCATCGAAAACCCTTAAAGGGGAAGCCACGGTACGAGAAAAGTTCCAGAGCCGCCGCCATCGCGAAGCCAAGATCTGGGGAACAGGAGTCTCTGTTCCGGCACCCTGCCGGACGGGGAAGTGCCCCCGGAAGGCTTCTCCATCGACACCGCTGCCATCTCCACCGCCATCTTCATCACCGCTGCTGCTCCCATCAAGAGGGAGTAATTCACCCATGGGGCTGAGGGATCTACCGTAGCTATGTGGTTAATCTCTCTCTGTACTCCAATACAATGATCTCATGAGCTGCTTTACATGATTGAGATCCATATGATGAGCTTTGTATCGCTACTAGTTATGTGCTACTCATGTGATGTTATTAAAGTAGTCTATTCCTCCTACTTGGTGTAAAGGTGATTAGTGTGTGCACCGTGTGGTTCTTTTCGTAGGCTATGATCACGATCTCTTGTAGATTGTGGAGTTAATTATCATTATGATAGTATTGTTGTGATCTATTCCTCCTTCATAGTGTAATGTGGACAGTGAGTGCACTATGTTAGTTCTTGGTTTATTTTGCAATGATCTATTATGCTCTAAGGTTATTTAAATATGAACATTGAATTGTGGAGCTTGTTAACTCCGGCATTGAGGGTTCGTGTAATCCTACGCAATGTGTTCATTATCAAACAAGAGTGTATGTAGCGCATATGAGAAGAAGTATTTATTATGCGATCAATGTTGAGAGTGTCCACTAGTGAAAGTATGATCCCTAGGCCTTGTTTCCAATACTGCAAACACCGTTTACTTATCGTTCGTTGCATGTTTACTCGCTGCCATATTTTATTCAGATTGCTATTACCACTCATATACATCCATATTACTTGTATTTCACTATCTCTTCGCCGAACTAGTACACCTATACACCCGACAAGTGTATTTGGTGTGTTGGGGACACAAGAGACTTCTTGCTTTGTGATTACAGGGTTGCTTGAGAGGGATATCTTTGACCTCTTCCTCCCTGAGTTCGATAAACCTTGGGTGATCCACTTAAGGGAAACTTGCCGCTGTTCTACAAACCTCTGCTCTTGGAGGCCCAACACTGTCTACAAGAATAGAAGCTCCCGTAGACATCAAGCACTTTTCTGGCGCCGTTGTCGGGGAGGAAAGGTAAAAGGCACTGATACTCCGGTTCCAGGTAACAATACTTTTCTGGCGTCATTGTGTGTGTGCTCGAAGCTATTTCCTTTAGACTCTGCAATTGCATCTTTTTGTTTCTTGTTTTTATTTTTCACTAGTTAGGCATAATGGAAAACAACAAAAAAATTAGTGAGCTTTTTAATCTTTTTCCTAATTTAGAATTATTTGATGCGAAAATTAAAAAACCTATGGAACCTTATTTACATGATAGTAGCAATGTTATTAGTATGAATGCAATTACTGCTAATGCTATGAAGAAGTCTAAGCTTGGGGAAGCTAGTTTACATAAAAATAATCTTTTTAGCTCCTCTCGCTTTGGAAGAAATATTTTGCTCGATAATGCTTTATCTCCCATATGCGATGACTCTAATGATGCTTCTGATATTTTAAATCCACCTGCTGAAAGTATTCCGTATAAAATACCTATGAAAATTATTGAACGTGTTATGGATAACCGCTATGAAGGGGATGGAACTGTCCATCCTGGAAATCATTTACTGTTTCTGCATGAATTATGCGGGTTATTCAAGTGTGCAGGTATCTCTATGGATGAAGTGAAGAAGAAACTATTCTCTATGTCGCTGTCCGGTAAAGCGGCGCATTGGTATAAACTATCTGAAGGACGGGCGCTCTCTTGATTGGAAGGATATTGTGCCTCTATTTTATTCCAAGTTCTATCCTCCAAGTGAAATTCACAAAGATCGAAACCATATATATAATTTTTGGCCTCATGATGGAGAGAGTATTGCCCAAGCATGGGAGAGATTGAAGACTTTAATGCTCAAATGCCCCAATCATGAGCTTCCGGGTAATATCATCATTGATAATTTCTATGCAAGACTTTCTTTTCAAGATAAGACCTTGCTTGGATACTACTTGTTCCGGATCATTCACGAGCAATAAAGAAGAGTTTAAAAGGGACCTTCTTGATCGGATTAAGGAGAACGCTGGAGATTGGGAGAACGACAAAGGTAAAGAGTCGGTATAAATTATGATTATGAATGCATTGAAACTTTCATGGATAGTGGTAAATTTCGAAATATGAGTGCTACTTATGGTCTTGACTCTCAAGTTGCTGCAAATCTTTATAAAGCTTTTGCTTCTCACATTGAATTGCCTAGGAAGAATTTTGATAAGTATCATGAACCTTTTAAAGACGCTTGCATGAAGAATGAAATTGTTGTTAATGATTGCAATAAGCGTGCTCAAACTCCTAAGAATGCTATTTCCTATAAGCATGTTAATTTTTGTGGAATACATAGACCTTGTGGAATTAATCAAATAGAAGATGAATATTGTATCCATCACAGGAATGAAAAAACTAGAAAGTGGTCTAGAGCTCTAGATGATCTTGGAGAAAAAGTGTGTGCCCTCTATCCTTTTATTTGTGAACTTTGCCATAGAGTTGGTCATTTTAATTTTCAATGCTCCTCCAATGATAATTCAAACCCCATGAGTGCTGCAAATTTGTATTGTGATGATGAAATTATTCCTAATCAGCATGATGAACTTACCTTATTTTTGAAGTGTGAAGAGTTATCAAGAAAAATTTCTTTGTTAAATATTAACGATCTTGATATTGATGATGTCCTGCATGGGTGTCTTTCTTATTGCATTAATAATTGCCATACAAATACTTACATACAAAATATTTTAGAAGATGACACCTTGCCAAAATATGATAGGACCGTTGTGTGTTTTCAACTAATTAATGAAAAGGAGGGATCCTCCCAAGTTTCTTCTATTGTTTCTAAAAGTAAATCAGGTTATGCGGACAAGCCACCCTTCAAGCCTCTTCCTCCTAAAGAAGGGAACGCGGAGTTGGAAGAGAAGAAGAAGAAGAAGAAGGGAACGAAGAAGAAGAAGAAGAAGGAGAATAAAAAGAAAGAGGTAACGGCGTATCCCCGCGTGAATGAGATAACGCTAGGTAACCGTAAGTATGTTGCTCCTAATGATTATTGTGATAATGAATCTGAATACGATGATCTTCCTATGCCCTTTACATACATTAACGATCATGATTTGAATGAGCACACTACCTTTGATATTGGAAATCTCTTTGGTACTGATTATGAAAGTAATGATGATAGCATTATTCATGTCCCCTTAAACGATGATATTGAAAGCCCTAAGCTTGGGGATGTTGTGCTTGAAGATCCTATATTTGAGCCCTCTACTTTTAGTGAAAATGATGATATTACATACTCTGGTTTAGATAATTGCTATAGAGATGTATATGACACATGTTACAATTATCCTTATGAAACTTGTCATAGTTATGATGGGCTTGCCAAAAACCATTCCCTTAGTATGCAACTTGTTTACCATGTTCAAATTCTTGATAATAATCTTGCTCCAATTACTATTAATGAGAATAACTATTCTTATGCCAAAATTAATGATACTTCTATGCATATGAACCATGATAAGAATGTTTTAAGTGACGGGTATATTGTGGATTTCATCAATGATGCTACTGAAAGTTATTATGAGAGAGGGAAATATGGTTATATGCATCTTAATAAAATTAAGTTTCCCCTCTTTATGTTGAGAATCTTTAAGTTACTCGTGTTTTATCCTCTTATGCTTGTCACTTTGCTCTTCATGAATTTATTTGTGTATAAGATTCTTCTGCATAGGAAGCATGTTAGGCTGAAATGTGTTTTGAATTGCCTCTTGAAGCTCTCTTTTGCTTCAAATACTATTTCTTGCGGGTGCATCACCAAAATTGCTGAGCCCATCTTAATGGCTATAAAGAAAGAACTTCTTGGGAGATATCCCATGTGTTATTTTGCTACAGTACTTTGTTTTATATTTGTGTCTTGGAAGTTGTTTACTACTGTAGCAACCTCTCCTTATCATGTTTTTGTGCCAAGTAAAGTTTCTATGCTAAAGTTGATGTTATATTTTGGGATCGCTGCGCAGAAACAGCATTACTGTCTGTCACGAATCTGGGCACAGTCCTCTGTAGAAAATTCGAAAAAATCTGCCAATTTACGAGCGTGATCCTCAGATATGTACGCAACTTTCATTAGTTTTGAGTTTTTCCATTTGAGCAAGTCTGGTGCCAGCTTTAAATTCGTCTTTACGGACTGTTCTGTTTTTGACAGATTCTGTCTTTTATTTCGCATTGCCTCTTTTGCTATGTTGGATTCATTTCTTTGATCCATTAATGTCCAGTAGCTTTATGCAATGTCCAGAAGTGAAAAGAATGTTTGTGTCACCTCTGAACATGTGAATTTTTGATTATGCACTAACCCTCTAATGAGTTTGCTTGAAGTTTGGTGTGAAGGAAGTTTTCAAGGGTCAAGAGAGGAGGATGATATACTACGATCAAGAAGAATGAAAAGTCTAAGCTTGGGGATGCCCCGGTGGTTCATCCCTGCATATTTCAAGAAGACCCAAGCATCTAAGCTTGGGGATGCCCAAGGCATCCCCTTCTTCATCGACAAAGTATCAGGTTCCTTCTCTTGAAACTATATTTTTATTCGGTCACATCTTATGTACTTTACTTGGAGCGTCTGTATGTTTTTGTTTTTGTTTTTGTTTGAATAAATGATTGTTTGGGAGAGATACACGCTTCGCTGGTTCGTATGAACACATGTGTTCTTAGCTTTTAATTTTCATAGCGAAGGTTGAAACTGCTTCGTTAATTGTTATATGGTTGGAAACGGGAAATGCTACATGTAGTATGGTAAAATGTCTTGGATAATGTGATACTTGGTAATTGTTGTGCTCATATTTAAGCTCTTGCATCATATACTTTGCACCCATTAATGAAGAAATACATAGAGCATGCTAAAATTTGGTTTGCATAATTGGTCTCTCTAAGGTCTAGATAATTTCTAGTATTGAGTTTGAACAACAAGGAAGACGGTGTAGAGTCTTATAATGTTTACAATATGTCTTTTATGTGAGTTTTGCTGCACCGGTTCATCCTTGAGTTTGCTTCAAATAACCTTGCTAGCCTAAACCTTGTATCGAGAGGGAATACTTCTCATGCATCCAAAATCCTTGAGCCAACCACTATGCCATTTGTGTCCACCATACCTACCTACTACATGGTATTTCTCCGCCATTCCAAAGTAAATTGCTTGAGTGCTACCTTTAAACAATTCAAAAGTTATTACCTCTTATTTGTGTCAATGTTTTATAGCTCATGAGGAAGTATGTGGTGTTTTATCTTTCGATCTTGTCATTTACTTTTGACAGACTTTCACAATGGACTAGTGGCTTCATCCGCTTATCCAATAATTTTGCAAAAAGAGCTGGCAATGAGGTTCCCAGCCTCAATTAATTAACTTGCATTAATAATTCTCTTCACATGTTTTGCTCTGATTCATCAGTAAGCAACTTAATTTTGCAAATAGACACTCCTCCATGGTATGTGAATGTTGGAAGGCACCCGAGGATTCGGTTAGCCATGGCTTGTGTAAGCAAAAGGTTGGGAGGAGTGTCATCCATAAATAAAGAAAAACTAAACTAAAGTACATGTGTAAACAAAAGAGAAGAGGGATGATCTACCTTGCTGGTAGAGATAACGTCCTTCATGGGAGACGCTCTTGAAAGTCTGGTTGATGAGGTAGTTAGAGTGCCCACTACCATTCGTTGACAACAACAAACACCTCACAAAACTTTATTTTTATGCTCTCTATATGTTTTCAAAATCAAAGCTCTAGCACAAATATAGCAATCGATGCTTTCCTCTTTGAAGGACCATTCTTTTACTTTTATTGTTGAGTCGGTTTACCTATCTCTCTCCACCTTAAGAAGCAAACACTTGTGTGAACTGTGCATTGATTCCTACATACTTGCATATTGCACTTGTTATATTACTCTATGTTGACAATATCCATGAGATATACATGTTATAAGTTGAAAGCAACCGCTGAAACTTCATCTTCCTTTGTGTTGCTTCAACACCTTTACTTTGATTTATTGCTTTATGAGTTAACTCTTATGCAAGACTTATTGATGCTTGTCTTGAAGTACTATTCATGAAAAGTCTTTGTCATATGATTCACTTGTTTACTCATGTCATTACCTTTGTTTTGATCGCTGCATTCATTACATATGTTTACAAATAGTATGATCAAGATTATGATGGCATGTCACTTCAGAAATTATCTTTGTTATCGTTTTACTCGCTCGGGACGAGCGGAACTAAGCTTGGGGATGCTGATACGTCTCCAACGTATCGATAATTTCTTATGTTCCATGCTACTTTATTGATGATACCTACATGTTTTATGCACATTATATGTCGTATTTATGCATTTTCCGGAACTAACCTATTAACAAGATGCCGAAGTGCCGGTTCTCGTTTTCTGCTGTTTTTGGTTTCAGAAATCCTAGTAACGAAATATTCTCGGAATTGGACGAAATCAACGCCCAGGTTCCTATTTTGCCCGGAAGCATCCAGAACACCCGAGAGCCGCCAGAGGGGGGGCCTGTGGGCCCCAGATGATAGGGTGGCGCGGCCAGGGCCTGGGCCGCGCCCCCCTATGGTGTGGTCGCCCCTTCGACCTTCTGACGCCGCCTCTTCGCCTATATAAAGCCCCTGCATCGAAAACCCTTAAAGGGGAAGCCACGGTACGAGAAAAGTTCCAGAGCCGCCGCCATCGCGAAGCCAAGATCTGGGGAACAGGAGTCTCTGTTCCGGCACCCTGCCGGACGGGGAAGTGCCCCCGGAAGGCTTCTCCATCGACACCGCTGCCATCTCCACCGCCATCTTCATCACCGGTGCTGCTCCCATGAAGAGGGAGTAATTCACCCATGGGGCTGAGGGATCTACCGTAGCTATGTGGTTAATCTCTCTCTCTGTACTCCAATACAATGATCTCATGAGCTGCTTTACATGATTGAGATCCATATGATGAGCTTTGTATCGCTACTAGTTATGTGCTACTCATGTGATGTTATTAAAGTAGTCTATTCCTCCTACTTGGTGTAAAGGTGATTAGTGTGTGCACCGTGTGGTTCTTGTCGTAGGCTATGATCACGATCTCTTGTAGATTGTGGAGTTAATTATCATTATGATAGTATTGATGTGATCTATTCCTCCTTCATAGTGTAATGTGGACAGTGAGTGCACTATGTTAGTTCTTGGTTTATTTTGCAATGATCTATTATGCTCTAAGGTTATTTAAATATGAACATTGAATTGTAGAGCTTGTTAACTCCGGCATTGAGGGTTCGTGTAATCCTACGCAATGTGTTCATTATCAAACAAGAGTGTATGTAGCGCATATGAGAAGAAGTATTTATTATGCGATCAATGTTGAGAGTGTCCACTAGTGAAAGTATGATCCCTAGGCCTTGTTTCCAATACCGCAAACACCGTTTACTTACCGTTCTGTTGCATGTTTACTCGCTGCCATATTTTATTCAGATTGCTATTACCACTCATATACATCCATATTACTTGTATTTCACTATCTCTTCGCCGAACTAGTACACCTATACACCTGACAAGTGTATTTGGTGTGTTGGGGACACAAGAGACTTCTTGCTTTGTGATTACAGGGTTGCTTGAGAGGGATATCTTTGACCTCTTCCTCCCTGAGTTCGATAAACTTTGGGTGATCCACTTAAGGGAAACTTGCCGCTGTTCTACAAACCTCTGCTCTTGGAGGCCCAACACTGTCTACAAGAATAGAAGCTCCCGTAGACATCAATGCCGTCCCTCATGGAAGCCGCTCTTGGAAGGTTCGTTTGGCAAGGGGGTTAGAGTGCCCGCTACCATTCGTTGACAACAACAAACACCGCTCAAAATCTTACTTTTATGCTCTTTATATGATTTCAAAACTTGAAAAGCTCTAGCACATGATTTAATCCCTGCTTCCTCTGCGAAGGGCCTATCTTTTACTTTTATGTTGAGTCGATAAACCTATTTCTCTCTATCTCAAGCAAGCAATTGAGTTGTTGTGAACCAATCATTTATGCTATGATTCAGTTAATCATGTCCTTTATACTTTCTTGTTTAGTACCAATTTTATCTGAATGAATATGACTTTGAAGCTATCAATGATTATGAGGAGATTGTTATGCTTGAATATGAAGGCTCAGCTATAAAATCTAATATGAAAGCTTTGCTTAGAAGTACAATCCGTTAGTAGTTCTCTGACCAAGAACAAAGTTTGCCATCACCAATTATGATTTCTTATGCACCTTTACTTGTGATTTCTCTTTACTTATTTCAAGATGAGTTATATGAGGAAGTTGTTTACTAGAATGTCTTGTGTGAATGAATATGATGCTTCTTGTCCGTATTTTATTTATCGACTCTTCACTCCATAAACATGTGGTCTTGTTTATCGAGCTCAGTTTCGCTTGGGGACAAGCGAGGTCTAAGCTTGGGGGGAGTTGATACGTTCAATTTGCATCACTATTTTGTATCATAATTTGCTGTTATTCATTGATATATTTCATATTGGGACACAATACTTATGTTATTTCATCTATTTTGCATGTTTCATCATCATTGGAGGATCAAGCACCGGAGCCAGGATTCTGCTGGAAAAAGCACCGTCAGAACGCAATATTTCGGAAGATCAACTGTGGGAGGAAATTTCACGTAAAATCCTATTTTTCCAGATGACGGAGGGAGCCAGAAGGGGGAGCAGAGAGGAGCCAAGGTGGGCCCAGACCCTAGGGCGGCGCGGCCCATGGCCTGGCCGCGCCACCCTGTGGTCTGGGGGCCCCACAACCCCTTTCGCCTCCTTTTCTTCGCGTACTCCTTCGTCCCGAAAACCTAAGCCACAGAGAGGACCTCACGAAGGGTTACGGCCGCCTCGCGGGGCGGAGAACACCAGAGAGAAAAGAGCTCTCCGGCGGGCAGGAATCCGCCGGGGAAATTCCCTCCCGGAGGGGGAAATCGACGCCATCGCCATCGTCATCGAGCGGGACATCATCTCCACCATCATCATCATCATCTCCACCATCTACACCGCCATCACCACCGCTGCACCTCGTCACCGCTGTAACAATTCGGGTTAAATCTTGATTGTTTGATAGGGGAAACTCTCCCGGTGTTATTCTATACTTGTTGTAGATGCTATTGAGTGAAACCATTGAACCAAGGTTTATGTTCAGATTGTTATTCATCATCATATCACCTCTGATCGTATTCCATATGATGTCTCGTGAGTAGTTCGTTTAGTTCTTGAGGACATGGGTGAAGTCTAAATGCTAGTAGTGAATTATGGTTGAGTAATATTCAATGTTATGATATTTAAGTTGTGGTGTCATTCTTCTAGTGGTGTCGTGTGAACGTCGACTACACGACACTTCACCATTTATGGGCCTAGGGGAGTGCATCTTGTATTCGGTTGCTAATTGCGGGGTTGCCGGAGTGACAGAAACCTAAGCCCCCGTTAGTATATCGATGCAAGAGGGATCGCAGGATCTCAGAGTTTAAGGCTGTGGTTAGATTTATCTTAATTACTTTCTTGTAGTTGCGGATGCTTGCAAGGGGTATAATCACAAGTATGTATTAGTCCTAGGAAGGGCGGTGCATTAGCATAGGTTCACCCACACAACACTTATCAAAACAATGAAGCGAAAGTACTAGACTAAAATCCCCGTGTGTCCTCAAGAACGTTTGGTCAATATAAGCAAACAAACCGGCTTGTCCTTTGTGCTAAAAAGGATTGGGCCACTCGCTGCAATTATTTCTCTCGCATTTTATTTACTTGTACTTTATTTATCTGCAATATCAAAACTCCCTGAATACTTGTCTGTGAGCATTTACAGTGAATCCTTCATCGAAACTGCTTGTCAACACCTTCTGCTCCTCGTTGGGTTCGACACTCTTATTTATCGAAAGTACTACGATACACCCCCTATACTTGTGGGTCATCAGTCGTTTTTTTCTTTCTCAGAAGGATACGCGCGGACGCGTGCGCCCTCCGCAGCCACCGTAAATCGAGTGCATTTATGCGCCCGAATGGGGCTCGCGCGAACAAAAGCGACACCGTTATCCGTTTGCGACAGGCCGTTGGCCTCCATGGACCGCGGCGAACACAATCAGTTAGTATGCGGAGAGCCGTTGGAGATGGCCTAGCGGGCGGAAGTGCCGGGAAGCAGAGGAGGATTTCAGCAGCGACCTAAATCAACGAAATGGATTTCCCCCTGGATCGAGTGAGCAGGTACGTACGTGCAACGTTCTTACTGAGGCATGGCCCTGGCAATGCTGTCAGCTACAAAATCTGCTCCATGTTGTGACGGGGTAGGCGTTGTCTCCCCCATTTTCCAGCGTTCCCATATACGAGGACCATAGGACGCTGCGGTGGATGGTACGGTTGCGAGGGCGAGTGCAGGTGCAAGCCATTGCCGCTTGCCGTAGGTGGCGAGCAGGACGCTGTCGGGCAAAGCGAACTCCGTACTGCCCCTGGCGTTTGCCATGTTCTGATTAGGCTCCTTGGGCACGGGATGAGAGGGAGTGGCGTATTATCATCCTGGGGAAGTGGGGAGCAGCTTGGGAGAAGGAAAACGATGCCATGGATCTCTGGAGCTTTTTGGTTGGGAAAACCCTAGTAGATGGCAGCGGCGGCTCTCGACAGCGGCCCCCCGAGATGGACATCTGGCCTCGCCATGTCCGGTCCAAGACCCTCTACATTGGTCCATGACGTCGCGGATACGTTTGTACCGAGCCATCGGCGAACAGGGCCGTTGCAATCAATACGCGTAGACCTGTTACATGTCAACTGTTCAATATTCCGTGTGTGCTGCCATATACCACAGAGAATACAAGGGTTGCCATCAATCTGGCCGTGACTGATTGGTCTAGCTATCCGGATCATATAGACCCGGGAGCCAACATGGATTTCCGGATCGGCAGTGTATACATACTTCGAAAAGTACCCCTGAGGCCCTGGGCTAGAAATTCTCGTATCAAGCCGAAACGATCCGGCGTCTCGTTGTCTCCGTCTTTCAAACCGTTGGTACCTCTTGGCAAAGTGGGCCCCGACGTTTCTCTCACGGCAGTCTACCCAGATTCAGATTGTGTTTCTTTCCTTTTAATTCCAGTGAGGTGGCATCGACTATATATACGAGGTACTGTACGCAATTAATAGAGTCCATTTAATTTTGCCAGGGAGAGATATTACTATCCCGAATATTGTTTTTGGCAAGAAGTTAATTGCTACATCGATTAGTCTTGACAGTATTTTATTTTTTTGCGAACTAGTCTCGACAAGATGTTAGGAGGCAGTTTTTCATCTCAAAGAATACATGCGACCTTTGTTCATTCGAAATGGGGTGTCGTGGCTAAGTTATATAATTTTCTTTTCAAGGGTCAAATCATCTAACAAAATTGGAGTACCTTTTTAGGATGTATTCTTCCAAACAATCAAATTGAAATATTGTTGTAGTGCATTCTCTCAAAGAAAAAACTCCCTCCTTTCTATACTATAAACCATAGAAAAATAAAAAATTACATAGTTTTGTTCTTATTTTGCGCTTGTTTATTCTCTCCTCCACTTGCCTATCATAGTTTAATTGTGACACCAACATTTTAATCACAGAGAGCATGAACGCACGTAACCAAATATCGCATGAAGTAGAGCGCAGAAGGGCTAAGGTGTGGGCTCGCAACAAGCAAACCGACTTAGCGCGGGCTTTCTCTTCCCGTTGTCGATCCTTGCATTTTTTGCAATGCCGACTTTTAAATCAGGTCTAACGCATGTAACCAAAACTTGAGTGCACTTGAGCGCGGGAAAGGCTAAAGCGGTGGCACACAACAAGCCAAGCGAGCCAAGCGGTGTAGCGTGGGCAGCAAGGTTGTGCATGGCGCACGCTTTTTCATTGGTTTGACTTAACGAGAGGTTATCACGTCGTGCGCCGACATGGGATTGTATTCCTTGGCGCCAACATTAGATATTTGTATACCCAACTTGAGGGAGTATAGAGTTACAAGTTACAACACGAGAGTTATGTGCCGTCTATCAGAAAAAATAAGTTAGGAACAACAAGGAAAATTGAGAAACAATAGAGGAAAACTGTTCTGAATACGTAGGTCGGGCAGCGTATACATACACCAGAGAGTGTACACGTACTTCAAAAAATACCCCGGAGGTAGAAATTCTCGGGGGCGCCGGTCCTAGGCTACGCACACCCACACGCAATCGCCACCTCCCGCCTCTATTCATACTCTTTGTTGGTACTCTTCGGACGTCCCCCCCAACCCCAAGCCTCACCGGAGCTCCGCCGCCGCCACTACAGCCTCCGCCTTCGCCCGCCCCCTTTCAATGCCCTTCAGGCCATCTCCTTGCCTAGCGTATACGTGATTGTCCCCTACCCCCAAGCCTGACTAGGAGAAGGCCGACGAGGATCGGCCAAGAGAAGGAGGTGGTGGTTGCCGGCGGCGGGAAGAGATGGGAACCGAGAAGAGGGAGGTCCGCCGGCCACGGGGTGCGCTCACCGACCGCTTGACGTGCCCGCTCTGCCAGGACCTCTTTCGGGAGGCCTCCGCCTTCGTCCAGTGCCTCCATACATGTAAGTTCAGTTCTTCCGTTATCTCTACCCCGCCGCCTCTCCAGTTTCCTTTCTGTCGCCTCACCACGCGTTGCCATCAGAATTTCTTTATGCATCGCGTCACGTCGCGTTGGCGTCCTTGGTTTTGGTGTCGGATCTGCTCTTCCGGTGCCCTGGTGATCAGGTCTGTGCCGGACGAGCCCCGCCGCCGTTGTCGCGTTAGTTTCTCGCCTTCTAGTCGTCGCGTGCCCTGAGAGCCTGGCCATGGTTGCCAGCTCGCGCCGCATTAGTCCTCGCGTTTACATTCCCGTGGCCGGCTTTCTCCCCGGGCCCACCGTGCGCAGCCGGGCGCGCGTCTCGTTGTCGGCGCCGGCGGCTGCGATCCCTGCCCTGTCGCTAGGAGCATAGGACTCGGCTACACGGACGTACAGGTGCGGGATATGGTGATCCCTTCCCCGGCGCTCAACACGAATTGCCCAGTGCCGGCGCCGGGACGCCGTACGGCGCGTCTGACCTCAACTACCCGGCCATCGTGCTCGCCGAACTGGGCGCCGCCGCGACCGTGAAGCGGACAGTGACGAACGTGAGCCTCCGGAGCGACGAGGTAAACCATGCCACCATCGTCAGCCCCGGCAGGGCCGGCTGCACCGAGTACTATGAGACCGTCACGCCGGCGAAGCTGTCACGAGGCTGGTACGACTTCGGTGAGATCGTCTGGTCCGATGGCTACCACCGCGCGCGCCGTCGTCAGGGTCATCAACCTGCCTGACGCCGGCACTCAGTCCATGGATGACGACAGAGGGGCCAGGGCTACTGATCATCGACAGACGACAGTCTGCATGACATCAAGAAACCTTTGAATATTGAGGGATTTCACCGGACACTGAAGATTAGTAGTTTTGATCGTGGAATCAGAAAGGATCCTTTTTCCTTTTACGGAAATCAGAAATGATCCTATCCTAGCTGCTAGGGTTGAAAACGGAACGAAAACGGACGGAAATATGTCTTATCGTTTTTGTTTCCGCCTATCTTAACGGAATCGAAAACGAAATCGGAAACCCCGAAAACGAATATGGAAACGAAAATCACCGGAAATGAATATGGAGCGGATACGGGACGGATACGTTACGAAAATGAATATTTGTCATAATAAAATGGCGGCATATTACCTTGGTATATATACCGAAAAATCACATATAACGAAGTAGACAATAAGACAAGGAATATCACTCAACTTCAACAAGCGGCAATTCAACATAAACTACTACGTAACAGACATAGTGTAACACTTAGACAAGCGCAAGTTCACATAAATATTTTTGCATCGACACTAAGACTGTTCGTGGGCAGTCACTTGGCCGCCTGATCGCTCGTCTTGTAGGAAGAAGCCGCGATCGCTGCGATCGCTTGGTAGTTGGGACTAGGTCTTGTGGAATCGTCCCAAACAGAGATGAGTCGTCGGGACTGTAGGCGGATGTCTATAATTAGTAGGTGGCCTGTAGGCCTAGTTTCATGTGTAAATGTAGGCCTACCAAGAACATGGGCCTCTCTAGGTTACATTTGCGGAAACATTTCATATTTGTTTATTCGGAATTTCCTTTGCCGTTTTCGTTTTCGTCGGAAACAACTCCCTCGTTTTCATTTCCGTTTCCTTTTATGATTCTTCCGTTTCCTTTCATTTTCCGCAAAATGCCATTTCCTTTTCCCTTTTTTGCTCTCCATTTCCTTTTTCTTCGAAAACGAACGGAAAGTTTCCCTTTCATTTTCAACCCTACTAGCTGCTGCCCTCTTTGCTGCTATCTGGAGGTCCGTGGGCGCCGCTCCGCTGCAAGATGGACTGCAGATCGACTAGAGAGAAGAGACCTTAGAGCATCTCCAGCCGTCTCCCCGACGAGACCCCCAGGACGGTGTTTTGTCATCTGAATGGACGAAAACGGTCCAGTCGCGCCCCCGGTTCCTCGTTTTCGTCCGGATTAGGCCTTTCATTCGTCCGGAGAGCCCAGGCCATCTCCGGCCCCCCGGGGAGCGCTCGGGGACTCCGGATGAGAGAAAATCGCGGGAACCGTTTGGTGGCCCTGACCTGTCGGCGACAATGGCATGGGTTTCTACGGCAATATCCTCGTCTTCCCGATCTACGACACTACCCTCGTCTTCCCGATCTACGGCAATACCATCGTCGAACGAAAGCTTTGAACTCTCAAGTGGTGCAACATAGACAAATTATATATAATTCGAATAAACATAAAAATTACATATAAAAACTTTAAAACAAACTTTAACTATTTCTTCTTCCTAGATGGCACCGCCTCATCGTCGTGGCGGCGACACTTCCGGCTCATCACCTCCTCGTCGGAGGAAGTTGAGTCCTCCTCGTCGTTAGCGTCCTCATCAGCCTCTTCGTCCTCCTCCTCCTCCTCCTGTTCCTCCTCCTCTTCCTCGGCCTCTTCCTCGGCCTGCTCCTCGGCCTGCTCCTCGGCCTCTTCGTCCTCCTCCTCGTCGTCATCCCATTCGTCCTTGCTGGCCGGCGGGGGGGAATCGTCGCTGCTGGACGATGCAGCTTGATCCCACCAATGGCGCCATCCAGGCGGCTTCCCCTCGCTGTCGGTGTCCGATGGCCAAGAGCGATCGCTCATGGTTCACTACAAGGAAAAGGCCTACCGCCGGCGAACCTAAATGGCCCATTGCCGGCGCACCAAGAGCCCGCCGGTGCGAACGGGCCGGTGATAACTGGCCATTGCCGGCGCACCACGCAGTTCGCCGGCGATAGTGTGCTTACTGCCGGCGCGCCATCGCTGATTCGCCGGCAAAGGAAACGTTCCACCGGCGCGCCAGCAGCTGCGCCGGCAGTAGTGCGTCGAGCAATGGCGCATGCCTTGTGCGCCGGCAGTAGGTCATTTAGGTGCGCCAGCAATAAATTCGAAAATTGTTTTTTCAGCTTTTTTCCAGCATATTAGAATACATATTTGACAGCAGTATATATGTACAACACGAGTTCATATTTTGACAGCGAGAACATGCAATATGAGAAGCACATAGAGAGCCAAGTCTCATTTCGGT
>NC_061510.1:370054785-370094155 GCF_022539505.1 Lolium rigidum
GCGTTGATTTCGTCCAATTCCAAGAATATTTCCTTACTAGTATTTCTGAAACCAAAAACAGCGAAAACAGCAAGCGGCGCTTCGGCATCTTGTTAATAGGTTAGTGCCGGAAAATGTATAATAATGCTGTAAAGTATGTATAAAACATTGAAGTATTGTAATAAAAGTAGCATGGAACATAAGAAATTATAGATACGTTTGAGACGTATCAGGGATCCTCATGGCGGGAAGAAGAAGTAGGGAGTCATAGGGCGGAGAGTCCTCGGGACGATGGTACGCGATGTACCCAGCTTCGGAACACCTGCTCGAGGACAAGGCCTACTGTTGCTTGTCTGGAATTATCTGGGCGTTTTCGCGTTGTTACAATGAGTTGTGGTTGTGTCTCTAGGGCTCCCAAGATTCGGCTTATAAAGGCGCTCGGATCTAGGGTTTACACGGAGAGTCCTAGCCGGAATACAAGATGCCTAACTACGGAATATTACATTGCCGTGCACGTTAAGGATCCACCTTTCCTTACTCGTCGTAGTGGATCAGAATAGTTCATGGGCCTTCACGGATCCGACTCCTGCATAGGTCGGTTGAGATCCGGCTCCTGTTCCTGGGTTGGACTTCATCCATCTTCTATTAACAGCAACTGGGCCGCCCGATGGGCCATATGCCACCATCACCATCTGTGGGCCACCCGGTCTTGCCGGATCTAGACCCCGTCGTTGATATACCCATAAAGTATACCCACAACAAGAGCAGTTTGATGAAAGGTAACCGAGTGGGAAGTTTGACTACTATTAAGTAATGTGATATAATATTAAGTATGTTTACGGATTAAATTGTCAAACAATTCAAAAAAAATCGTCGAATTTTTTTAAATGTTGTTTTTTTTTAAAAAGATGCACCTATGCTGACGACCTTCCTAGGCTAACAGTTGTTAAGCCTCTAGCGGGCCCACCTGAGGGCTGTGCTGACGGCAGTGGCTTACGACGCCCTCTTTTAAGCATCACGTTGTGGGTGCTCTTACATGACAACGTGACACCTGTTAAGCAATGTAATTTCGTATATGACCTGGTATAAAGTAGTACTCCACCTTGACTCATATAAGTTTTTTCACCTATATAACATGCACCCGAGACCTCCAACGAGGTTACCGTTTCCGCCACAATCAACATACGTTTATATGGTATCAGAGCTTGCCTCTTCCATCGACGTCTAGCCCTAAACCAATATTTTCCGGCGCCGCTACTGCCGCCGCTGCTGTATCTCCGATGTCACCGCCGCCGCATAGCCCAATACCCTACAAACAAACTCCGCCGTCGTGATCTCCTAGATCACCGCCGCAATAGCGATACACAAAAACCCTACAAACAACCGCCGTCGTTGTGATCCCCATGATCATCGCCTTCGCGGTAGCCAAAACCGCCACCGCCAAGCTCCTCTTTGCCGCCGCAACTCAAAACCCTAGAAAACTACACCCACATTCGATAACAACCCTACACCCGATCTACGATGGCATCGTCTTCTTCGTCGGGTGCCCTCAATAACTCCCTTAGCTCTTCTTGCGTGTGGTCTGACCCGAAGCAAGGTAAGGGAGGGTCGTTGCTGCCGGCACCGCCAGGGCTTTGCCCAGCAGCTTCTGCCAACACCGGAGGAGAGGTGCATGGGAGGTCGGGGGAGGTGGAGGTGGGTGGCGTCGCCCCTGCGTCGCCCGTGGGGAGCGACTAGGGACGAAGCGTTTTTCTCCCAAAAAATCACTCTACTTAGCTATACCAGTATGTGATGAAAGAAATAGAACTACGTACGTACGCAACATAAGAACTCACAGGAACAATTTAAGAAAAATCGTTTTGTCAGGTCTGAAATGTGAAGTGCATATTCCGGGATATAAGGTAAAATCTTCAGATGTTTTTTTTAGTACCATCTTCAGATGCTTCTAACATCTATCTAATGCTATGCCTAACCTTTTATTTTCGTCTGCTCTACACACGGCCCATTCGGCCCAAAAATGCTAATACAAATATTGCTAGGGTGATTGACTAACTGACAGCAGTAAACTGTTTCTCTTCGGTTATCCTCTTGCAGCCTAGGTGCCGCAGTAGCATCGAAGGCGGAAAGAAATAAAACTATGTACGTATGAAGGCACAAGAACACACATGAACAATTTAAGAATATTCATTTTGTCTAGATAGCATAAGAACACAGGAACAATTTAAAAATATTCATTTTATCAAGATAAAATTCTCGTCCAAAATGTGATGTGCATATTAGGGGAGATAAGGTAAAATCTTCAGATGGTTCAATCTTTTGCCCGCTCATTACACGGCCCATTTGGCCCAAAAAATGGTAAAGCAAATATTGAGGCTGACTGACTAACTGACTATTGTTGTAGCTGGCAGGAAAATGTTTCTCCTCAGTTATCCCCCTGCAGCCTTGGGAGGGAGGTTGTCTTGGACTTCGTCTTCATCATGCAGCAGAGAGATAGGGTGTCGGGCGCCGGCGGTAGCTCAACTCCATCACGAACTCCTTAGCCGGGCTGCCCACCGTAGCCCGGACCTTCGGCTTCGGCTTGCTGCTCACACACTGTTCAAGTAGGCAATCCAGCGTCGTCGAAGGGCAGATTGGCCACCACTCGTTGCATAGGATCTCCAACTGAACAAGCATATAGGTACATATGGATTAGATGAAAGAGTAGATTCAGAATTGTGAATATATGCATATAGGAAGATAGGACATGATGAATCAGTGAGCTGAAATAGTGATGCACTTTTTGGATGCTTAGCAAAACATTATGGAAATAGATCATATGTCACCATCCGAAAATAGTCTACAAAGGCAGGAAATTGCGGTCTAACAGGTAATTGTAATCGCATTGGTTGATGACCTATACATCGAAGCAAGCACCTCGACAAAGACGTTCGATGGGTTTTGTGTATGACAACAATCAAAATGAAAGTACAAATACATATAAAAAGCTTAAAACTGGTGCACATAAATCGTAAGGCGCCATAAAAGATCTACAAATGCAGCCTGGTAGTTTCTTTACAGGAAATCGGCAGGGACATATAAAAGGCTCACCTTATCATCACTTGCTAGGTCAAGTTTCTTTGTAATGTAACTCAGGATCGAGCAGATCTGCATACACCTATCGCTAGAACAAGCAAAAAAATCACATTGAACAGAATATATTAGATTCTTGCAATCTAGTTACATGTTAGTAGATCAAGGGAAAACTGAATTGCTGGCAGGAAAGACACAAACGGGGCAGGAATTTCAAATGAAACATCTTATAAAATTCCCAAGAGGGCTGTTTTTCAAGGTACTTCCTCTTAATATATATTTTTTTTCAAAAAAAACATGCTACTTATACCAGAGCACAATTGCTACTAGTAGAAAACATAACAGACACACTGAGTCATCTAAGTCTGAGAAGTCTCAAATATTCTAGAAGTCAAATAAACTGCAAAATTAAAGTGAAACTCACTTAATTCTCAGTACATATTTGGCACCTGAGGCAGCAGTTTATCTTTTTTATTCGATAAAGAGCATATATTAATATCATGGAGATACCAATTACACCCAGCCTCTGCAACAACATCATACTCTAATGGCATAAAGGATGCACACAGCCAAACAGGAAAAAAGAAATACAAAAAAAGGTCCCGCTACAGAGATTCATAACTTGAAACAACAAAACTGACACCACCAAGATAACACCAAAAGATCAGCTTCTCCATAAGCGACGCCTCCAAGAAGGAAACAGTGCACAAACGCTGTCGTCGCCCGATCATAGATCTTAGGTTTTTACCCTGAAGAAAGTCATCTCTCTCAAAACAATGCCTTCAACAAAAACATTGTCAGGCACAACCAATAAAGGCCAGACCTTGGGTTTTCATCCTGAAAGATAAGACTCTGAACTTCTCATGTGCATGAGTTTATCTTGTAACCTGGAAAACAGTTTAATTTTTATGCGAGGAAGCAAAACCTTTTGTGCATAAGAATCAATATAAATATAGAATATAACTGCAATCTTACTAGTTGGGTGAAGTGACTAGTGACAACCCCCCCCCCCCCATGGTCGTATTATTGGAATGCTCACTCAGATTTAATCCAGCAATAGCCTCTGCGACAACATCATACTCTAATGGCATAAAGGATGCACACAGCCAAACAAGAAAAAAGAAATACAAAAAAAGGTCCCGCTACAGAGATTCATAACTTGAAACAACAACACTGACACCACCAAGATAACAGCAAAAGATCAGCTTCTCCATAAGCGACGCCTCCAAGAAGGAAACAGTGCACAAACGCTGTCGTCGCCCGATCATAGATCTTAGGTTTTTACCCTGAAGAAAGTCATCTCTCTCAAAACAATGCCTTCAACAAAAACATTGTCAGGCACAACCAATAAAGGCCAGACCTTGGATTTTCATCCTGAAAGATAAGACTCTGAACTTCTCATGTGCATGAGTTTATCTTGTAACCTGGAAAACAGTTTAATTTTTATGCGAGGAAGCAAAACCTTTTGTGCATAAGAATCAGTATAAATATAGAATATAACTGCAATCTTACTAGTTGGGTGAAGTGACTAGTGACAACCCCCCCCCCCCATGGTCGTATTATTGGAATGGTCACTCACACTAGTGGAAAATGGGGCATCCATCTAAGCCATTGGTACCGGTTCCCTTACGAACCGGTGCCAATGGGGGCAATCTGCACCGGTTCGCGGGCTCAGGCGTGCGAGGAGCATTGGCACCGGTTCTTTAGGGGCTTTCGTACCGGTTCGTGTTAGGAACCGGTACGAAATGTCTTCGGCCATTTGTCAGACGCTTGGTGGGGCCCGGGCAGGACCTTTGGTACCGGTTTGTAACACGAACCGGTACCAAAGGTGCCCCTATATCATCATCGAGCCCGTCCCCCGGCCGTCCCCTGGCCGGCTCATTTTTCTGTTCTTCCTCTCACACACAAAATTTTTGCACCTCTCACACTCCAATAAATCACTAATTTTTCTCCACCATTTTAACAAGAATAAGGGCATTCATCTATCCAACGGTTAGCAATATCATCCTTTCTTCCGGCGTTCCTAATTTTGCACATCTCTTTGGTGGTTTTAACTCGTACTATTTTTCTAGTGCTAGCAAGGTGTTCGATGAAATTCCTAAGTTAGGGATTTTACTTTTTTATAATCAATTTGAGCTGAAATTATGGTATATTTTGTAGGTTTTAATTAGTATCATCCCCGTCTTACCGCCGTCGATCGCCAGCGTCGTCCCCTAGCCGAGCACCGTACAACCTCGGTGAGCCTCTTCTTTTTTATAAAAAAACTTAGTTTTATCTCGATGAACTTGAATATTAATTTAGTTTGTCACTCATATATCCACGATGTTGTGTAATTAATGATATTTGATATACATATAAAATGCGAGATGAATCGACAATGGATGTACGGTGACCGGTGCCGTCCCGACTTCATTAATGGCATGCATTATTTTCTCAACGTGGCTGAGGCAAACGAGCGATCGAATGGTTTCATCTATTGTCCATGTAGTTCCTGTAAGAATATGACGGATTACTCTACCTCAAAGACCATTCACGTCCACCTGCTGCGGAACGGTTTCATGCCCAGCTATAATTGTTGGACCAAGCACGGAGAAAGAGGGATTATATTGGAAGACAACGAAGAAGAAGAGGATAGTGACAACTATCCTATGTTCACCGAAGACGGTGATAGTAGAATGGGGAAGACGAAGTCGAAGAAGAGCCCATATTTGATGAGCCCATTTTTGATGACCCCGATGAAGATTTGGGTCGGGCCATTCTTGATGCGAAGATAAGCTGCGGAAGTGAAAAGGAGAGGTTGAAGTTGCAGAAAATGTTAGAGGATCACAAGACACTGTTGTACCCAAATTGCGAAGATGGCCGGAAAAAAGTCGGGTACCACGCTGGAATTGCTGCAATGGAAGGCGAGAGAATGGTACTTCCGACAAGGGATTTGAAAAGTTGCTGAAAATAATAAAGAAGATGCTTCCGAGGGAGAACGTATTGCCCTCTAGTACGTACGAAGCAAAGAAGGTTGTCTGCCCTCTAGGATTAGAGGTGCGGAAGATACATGCATGCATCAATGATCGCATCCTCTACCGCGGGGAGTACGAGAATTTGAATGCATGCCCGGTATGTAGTGCATTGAGGTATAAGATCAGGCGAGATGACCCCGGCGATGTTGAGGGCGAGTCCACCCCCGGGAAGAGGGTTCTCGCGAACGTGATGTGGTATGCTCCTATAATTCCACGGTTGAAACGTTTGTTCCAAAACAAAGAGCATGCCAAGTTGTTGCGATGGCACAAAGAGGACCGTAAGAAAGATTTGATGCTCGAGACACCCCGCGATGGGTCGCGAGTGGAGAAAAATCGACGAGAGAGTTCAAGTCATTTTCAGATGACGCAAGGAACTTAAGATTTGGTCTAAGTACCGATGGCTTTAATCCTTTCGGTGAGCAGAGCTCCGAGTCATAGCACCCGGCCGGTGACTCTATGTATCTATAACCTTCCTCCTTGGTTGTGCATGAAGCGGAAGTTCATTATGATGCCGGTGCTCATCCGGGGCCCGAGGCAACCCGGCAACGACATTGATGTGTACCCGAGGCCGTTGGTTGAAGAACTTTTACGGTTGTGGCGTGACGAAGGTGTACCTGTGTGGGATGAGCACGAACAAAAGGAATTTAACCTACGGGCGTTGTTGTTTGTAACCATCAATGATTGGCCTGCTCTTAGTAACATTTCAGGGCAGTCAAACAAGGGATACAACGCATGCACACACTGTTTAGGTGAGACTGACACTATATATTTAGGAAACAAGAATGTGTACCTAGGGCATCGTCGATTTCTTCCAAAACAACATCACGTAAGAAAGAGAGGAAAGCATTTCGGAGGTGAGGCAGATAACCGGACGAAGCCTACCCGCCCTACTAGGGAAGTTATATATGATATGGTCAAGGATTTAAAAGTGATCTTTGGAAAGGGTCCCGGCGGACAATCTGTTCCGAATGTTGATGGACATGTACCCATGTGGAAGAAGAAGTCGATATTTTGGGAGCTACCCTCATCGGAAATTCTTAGAGGTTCACTCGCAATCGACGTGATGCACGTGACGAAAAATCTTTGCGTGAACCTGCTAAACTTCTTGGGCGTGTATGGGAAGACAAAAGATACACCGGATGCACGGCAGGACCGGCAAAGTATCCACGAAGGAAGCAACCTGAATCCGAGAGAAGTATCAAGGTCCTGCCGGCTACGCTCTTACCAAAGAAGAGAAGGAGATCTTTTTTGAAGTCCCGAGTAGCATCAAGGTCCCGTACGGCTTCTCGTCGAATATAAAGGGAATAATAAACATGTCCGAGAAAAAGTTTCAAAACCTAAAGTCTCATGACCGCCACGTGATTATGACACAATTACTTCCGGTTGCATTGAGGGGGCTTCGCCGGAAAATGTTCGAGTACCCATTGTGAAGCTATGTGCTTTCCTCAATGCAATTTCTCGGAAGGTGATCAATCCACTTACTCTACAAAATTTACGGAAGGATGTGGTCCAATGTCTAGTCGGCTTCGAGTTGGTGTTCCCACCATCCTTCTTCAATATTATGACACATCTCCTAGTTCACTCGGTCGAAGAGATTGGCGTTCTCGGTCCTGTATTTCTACACAACATGTTCCCCTTTGAGAGATTCCTGGGAGTCTTAAAGAAGTATGTTCATAACCGTGCTAGGCCAGAAGGAAGCATCTCCAAGGGCTATGGAACGGAGGAGGTCATGGAGTTTTGTGTTGACTTTATTCCCGACCTTAAGCCGATCGGTGTTCCCGAATCACGCTATGAGGGGAGACTGCGTGGAAAAGGCACGCTAGGAAAGAAAGCAATAACGTGTATGGACGGACATTCTTTCACTCAAGCACACTACACGAGTTCTACATAATTCCATCTTGGTGGCTCCGTACAAAGAGGAACACAAGGATATCTTACGCTCTAAATACCCGGAGGAACGTGAAGATTGGATTGATGGAGAACACATGAAGACTTTCGGCGGTTGGTTGCAAACACGTCTCATGAATGCCACTGATGACGAGCAGCTATACTTGTTGGCCAAGCAACCATCTTCGACTATATCGACTTTTCAAGGGTACGAGATTAATGGGAACACATTTTACACGTTCGCCCAAGATAAAAAGAGCACCAACCAAAATAGTGGTGTCCGCTTTGATGCAGCAGATGACAATGGGAAGAAGGTCACATATTATGGGTACATAGAGGAGATATGGGAACTTGAATATGGACCTAATTTCAAGGTCCCTTTGTTCCGGTGCAAATGGTTCAACTCTGAAAGACGGGGTACGGGTAGACCCGCGATACGGAATGACTACGGTGGATCTCAAGAATCTAGGGTACGACACCGAACCATTCGTCCTAGCCGAGTGAAGTGGCTCGGGTTTTTTATGTGAAGGACATGTCTAGCAAACCGAAGAAAAGAAAAGAAAGGCAAGAGGACACATCATACGATGAGCCAAAGCGGCACATAGTTCTTTCGGGAAAAAGAAACATCGTGGGAGTAGAGGACAAGACGGACATGTCGGAAGATTATAATAAGTTTGATGATATTCCACCCTTCAAGGTGAAAACTGACCCAAGCATCATCTTAAATAATGAAGATTGTCCATGGTTGCGTCGCGATCGGAAGAAAGGGAAACGGACGAAGAAAACTCGGAAAACTAGCTAGATAGGGATCATAACTTGTGTATCTCAATATGGAAATCACTTTTGTGTAATGATGTTAACAATGGAGCTTTCACGGGCTTGCATGGAAATTTTTCCAAGGCGGAACTTCCGAATATGCCATATATAGGGCATGTGCACCAAGGGCATATTCGAGAAGTTCCGCCACGGAGATTTCCTATCCTTCCACAACATTGTTAGAGGAGATGGAGTCTTTCACGGGCTTCCGGGGAAATTTTTGCGAGGCGGAACTTCCGAAGATGCCATAGGTCGTGTGCACCAAGGGCATCTTCGAGAAGTTCCGCCACGGAGATTTCCCAACCCTTTCCTCCATCCATGGGGATGAAACTCTCCATCCATGTTGGCTTGTTGAGCTGCTTGCCATGGCGATGCTCCTTTTATAGGCACGGCGCCGCTTCTACTTTGTCTTCTTCCTTCGAGCAGGGCGTCGTGCGCTACATGCTTTATCTCATCGAGCAGGGCGTCCTTATCATGCCGACGGCTTTAGTACCGGTTGCACCCACCAGCCGGTACTAAAGGTTACCCACGCGTCCTTATCCCACCGACGACTTTGTTACATGACAGAAAACCACCTTTAGTACCGGTTGCACCCACCAGCCGGTACTAAAGGTTACCACGCGTCCTTATCCCACCGACAGCTTTGTTACATGACAGAAAACCACCTTTAGTACCGGTTGCACCCACCGGCCGGTACTAAAGGGTTTCCCGCCTATTTTTTCACCGGTTCCCGCCTCCGTCATCCCGCCATTTTTTCACTATATATATGTAGGCTTGGCCTCCATTTACATATCACATCTAGACTCATATCTGCAAACCTCATCATTCTCTCCCATGGCTTCCATCGTATATCTAAACCCTCGGGAGGCGGAGGCGCTTTGCGCCTCGAACTACCCCTGCCCGCCGGGCTACCGCGTCCCGACCGGCTGGTTGCTAAGCGTCGGAGGCGTACCGGTCCCTCCAGTCCCTCTAGGTGTGGCGCGCGAGATGGCCATCACGAACCACTACTACTTCGAGCTCACGCCGGAGCGGCGGAGGAATCCCCGATGGCATCCCGACTACAGCCCAACTTGGGAAAGCTTCTTCATCAATCGGCGTGAGAGGGCGCATGCCAGGCATGAGGAGGGCGGCCCGCCTCCTTCGAACTTCAACGAGGCCGGCCGTCGGCTGTGGTGGCGCGGCCGGACTCTCCAGGGCGTCATGGCCTACCGTGGCCCCCGCCTGCGCTACCCTCAGTCCCAGCCCACGCGTGCTCTCCCGCCGAGGTTCGACTACCGCGACCCCGATGCCAGCGACGATGATGACGGCGACTACGACGACTATAGTGGCGAGTACTATAGGGCTAGGCACGAGTATGACTGAATGACTCCAACGGTCAAATCTGGCCATGTATCTTAATTTTCAGTTGAGCTACTTTTAATTCGAGTTCAATCGTAACAAAATTGTATTCCCACCCTTTCTTTCTCGCCTTTTTTCTCCCACGCGCGGCATCGTGACGGGCAAGTTTCATGCGCGACGTCGGGGCGGGAAACTTTCCCGCGCGGACGGCGTCGTGGCGGGAGTAAAGAAAAGAAATAGAAAAGAAAAAGAAAAGAAAAGGAAAAAATAAATAGAAAATAAAAGAAAAGGAAACGAGAAAAGAAAAGAAAAGAAAAAGAAAAGCAATAGAAAAAATAAATAGAAAATAAATAGAAAAGAAAAAGAAAAGCAAAAGAAAAAATAAATAGAAAAGCAATAGAAAAAATAAATAAACCGAAATAGAAAAGAAAATAAATAGAAAAGAAAAGAAAAGAAAAGAAAAGAAAAGAAAAAATAAAAGCAATAGAAAATATAAATAGAAAAGAAAAGAAAAAATAAAAGCAATAGAAAATATAAATAGAAAAGAAAAGAAAAGAAAAGAAAATAATAAATAGAAAATAAATAGAAAAGAAAAGAAACAGAGAAGAAAAAATAAACAGAAAATAAATAGAAAAGAAAAGAAAAAGAAAAGAAAAGAAAAGAAAAGAAAAAATAAAAGCAATAGAAAATATAAATAGAAAAGAAAAGAAAAAATAAAAGCAATAGAAAATATAAATAGAAAAGAAAAGAAAAGAAAATAAAATAATAAATAGAAAATAAATAGAAAAGAAAAGAAAAGAAACAGAGACGAAAAAATAAACAGAAAATAAATAGAAAAGAAAAGAAAAAGAAAAGCAATAGAAAATAATAAATAGAAAAGAAAATAAAAAATAAAAACAATAGAAAATATAAATAGAAAAGAAAAGAAAATAATAAATAGAAATAAGTAGAAAAGAAAAGAAAAGAAACAGAGAAGAAAAAATAAACAGAAAAGAAAAAGAAAAGAAAAAGAAACAGCAAAAGAAAAGGAAACAGAAAAAGAAAAAAGAAAAACAAAAAAAAACCTTTCGTACCGGTTGGTGGCACCAACCGGTGCCAAAGGGGGTTCGCCTCCATTTTCCCTTAGCCGCGCGGGCAATCTCCAAATCCAGTTAAGTTTCAGACGCACAGAGACCCGCGCCGCTCCTCGCCGTCGCCGTCGTCCACGCACAGGGACCCCGCGCGCTCCTCGCCGTCGACGTCGCAGCCTCGCCGTCGTCGTTGCAGCCTCGCCGTCGCCGTCGGCCGCCGCCCGCTCCTCTCCGCGCGCGCCTCTGCAGGTATGTGTGCGCCGCCCCCGTCGCCTCCCTCCCCTTCTTCTTCGGCGCCGTTGCCCACCGCCGATGCGCCGCCACCGCGCGAGACCGTGGCCGCCGCCGCTGCGCGCCACGCTGCCGTTCCCCTGCTGGAGGCCGTCGCCATCCGCGCGACACACCGCCGCACACCACCGGTAGGTGCACGCATGGTGCTCGACGAAATGCACCTGCTGCCGGGGACGCGCTCGCCGCCCTCGCAGGTGCACGGCGCCGTCGGGGTCCTCGCGGGCCTCGCGCAGCCGCACGACGGCGGCCCCGCCGCGGGACGACATGCGCCGCATGATGGCCACCTCCCTCCGCACGTCCGCCGCGTGCGCCGCCCGCGGTCTTGCGCTGCGCCCCGCGTCCGCGGCCCCCGCGGCGGTGCCTCCGGATGGTCTTGCACGCGAGCGACTCGCCCGTGGCGGCGTCCCGGCAGCGGCGCGTGACCCCGAACTCGCCGCGGCCCAGCTCCTTGCCCAGCACGTACCGGCGCGCGAACTCCGCGGCCGTCGTCTTGGCCACCAGCTCTGTTGGCATAAACCCTGTCATGGTAGTGCTAGGTGTTAGTTTTATTCAGTTTCGTCAGTTAACACTTTGCAGTTTTCCCGTTTGTTTCGGTTAGGATTTTAGCGTCCTGGACGTTGCTTGTAACGATCCAGGAACGAGTCAGATGGGAGCCATGATCTTCTCGTGGGATGGCGCGAGAGTAGCGGATCGTGGATCTCCCACGTTTGCTTTGTAACCGAGAATAAAAGGAAGAGAAACACAAAAGCCGGGCACGTTTACACGGCGCAAAAAAACTCTTGTCTTCGTCTTCCTCGTGAACTGAGCGAGAGAGAGAGAGCCAAGACTACAAGCTCCGCGGGTTGGGGTCTTGTTCGGTGACGGGGAGGACGAAGGAGAGGTTGCCGAGGCGGCCGTGCAGCTTCCGCGAGGAGGCGTAGGCGGAGTAGCAGCCCCCATCGAGCCGCCTCGCTCCCTAGCCCGCCGCTGCGACGCGCGCGCCCTCTCGGCTCCCCTCTCCCTCTCGTCCTGCTCCTCGGTTCGGCGCGGCGATGGCGATGGCGCGGTAGTTGGGGCGGAGAAGAAGGGATCATGCTCTTTTTGAAAATTCAGTACATCTTGTTATATTATGCATGAAATAATTAACAAACTATGACATTATTGAGACTATAACAAACAATCAGATAATTTATAACAAACTATGCTCGTCATTCTCTCTATCTTATGTAGAAAATTACAAACAATCAGATAATTTATATTTAAAATTTCAAATCTAAATTATTGGCATCATTGGCATTCTCGTGCATTCTCATTCTCATGCATTCTCATGCATCATTGACAAGATGAATGAAATATAATTGCTTTCTTAATTTTGTAGTGACATTGAGCTATGGCGGACGGCACCTTCGTCCGAGATGAGGAGGGGGAAGAAGCGGTGCAGAAATTGATATATGAGAGTGCCCGTGGGGCTGATGGAGATGAAACAGATTTTGCCGACTTTCCGAATGATTTCGGCGAGGGACTTGAGTCCGAACAAGTTAGAAGAGACAACGAAGTTTCCATAACAAACTCCGCCGAGGTGTATATTTATGTATCAAGTCTATGTTCATATCACTAGATGCATTCATTTATTTGTATTTCACTTATTAACGAATAATTTTTCTATTAGCCTTCTGGAACATCGAGCAAGTCCGTTAAAACAAAACGAGGCCCGACGCGAGTTCTAAAGGGCGAGGGTAGGTTAGCCCTCACGGCATTTAAGGATAATGGTGAACCGGTGCATCCCAAAGATCACTGCACCAAATTTACAAGTCAAGCTGGAGTTCTTGTTAGGGACCATGTACCGATCAGCATTCGAGAGTGGCATAAGCCGAAGAAAGCGGACAATGAAGCTAGTTATGTCAACGACGCGATGAAAAAGTTTCTTTGGGAAACTCTCGCTGACACGCTTCAGCCTACCGGAAGACATGACGGAAGGCCAGAAGAATAAAGTCAAGGAATGTACTCTCAAGAAGATGGCCATACAATTCCAGACTTGGAAGAAAAATTTATGGGACAAATATAAGAATGAAGATCCAGTATTCGATGATAATCTAGTGAAGATAAAGGATCATTGGCAAGAATTTAAGAGGTATAAGCAATCGTCTACTTTTGTGTCTCGATCGGTCACAAATAAGAAAAATGCTGCAAAGAAGATAATTTGGCATCATATGGGGTCAGGTGGCTACAAGACTGCCATTCCGAGGTGGATAGCGTATGAAAATGAACTGATGGCTGCAGGAATCACTCCACGGACATGGGACCGGCCCGAACGGTCCAAGTTCCGGTTGTTCGCGCATGGGGCAGGGTTGGACCCAAAGACGGGGCTGATCGTTGCGAAGGGAAAATGGAAGGAAAAGATTGAGCAAATCGTACCGAAGCTTGTAGCTGCAATTGAACAGAGTTCGAAAGGGAGATTACATTCCCGATAGAGAGAATGACGAGCCGACACTCGCTCCGGGGAATCCCGAACACGTTGGACGGGTACGAGCTCGCCCGAGGTCTCACCATGAAGGAAGCGTTCCCGCAGTCCGCCGACACTTATAGAAGCCGTTCGCGGAAGAAGAAGAAGGACGCCGACATTGTAACGGAATTGTTAACTAGGGTGGAGGCGCTTGAGAAAAATCGGAGGCCACCCGACCGAGCCGATGTTCCTACAGGATCCTCAAGCCGATGCCGCCCCATCTCGGCGAAGAAGCAGGTGTGGGTTCCACGCATCTTGACGGATGTGGAGGAAGCTACCCCGTGGATTATGTCACGGAGAAGACAGATTGCGAGCTCTATATGTTATTCAGAACCGCGTCTGGTAAGGTGGCGGTCGGTTATGTTTACCCAAGTGAAGAAGGAGCAACGCACCACCATATGCCCATTCCACCTGGCTGTGTTCGTGTCGGGGTAGATGAAGTTGTTCCGGCTTTTGAATCAGTGGAGCTTGATATTCCTAGAGGTGACGATGAGAGGACACTTGCCGATGTCAAGCACGGTTTCGCTCTATGGCCCAAGAAACACATCGTCCTTCTGCAAAGGCCACCGACTCCTCATAGCAGTCCACATGAGCATCAAAGGCCTTCGACTCCTCCTCCTAGCAGTCCACATGAGCGAGCAAAGTCCATACCTACACGAGAGGGACCCCGGCGTGAGTCCACCACCTCGAGATCCTCCGCGTAAGACAGGCGCCGGTAAGCGGAATGGTACGCCGCCTAAGAAGAGATCTAGAAAGGAGAAACCACTGCCGCCTATTGAGAAGTTACCTTGGCAAAAAACTCCCGAGGAAAACCAGGAAGCCGTTGAGTCCCAGTCGAGGGCCTTTTTTGCTAAGAAAGAGCCAGAGATACCTTTTGAGAAGACACTAGATCCGGTGAAGGTTCGTCGTACAGTCGAGAATCTGTATAACCCTGAACCATCGCCGCCATCTGACTATAGGCGTTCTATTGAAAGGTCGTACGACCAAATGATGGAGGCGAAAAACCCCACTACCAGCTCGGGTATCAGGGAGATAAAAGGGATACACCAAGTCTACCAGCTCGGAGAACAACCCGTTAAATCGGTCCCCCTCTAAAGGTGTTTGACGAGAAGGCCGTTCAAAGTTCTCGACAAATCTCAACCGATTACGCCATGGCTAAGGTAGTATATCAATATGTTCAAGGGAAAGATTTGGTCGAGAATCTCAGCAAGCTACCAACAAGTATGCATAACTTGCATACGTGGTACGGTGTTGCCGCAAAGGGAGGGATGGAGACTATCATGGTGCGAGTTAAGGAAGAGCACTACTTCCAAGAATACTCGTGAGCGTTGACTTCGCGAGCTTTTCCGGTTATACAATCTTCGGGCCCTCGACAAATCTATCGTCGGTTGCTATTGTCCGTAAGTGATTTATTTATATAATTTGAGAAGTCTTTAGCTCAGCTCCTTGATTATCCGCAAATTATAATCTTTTGTGCGCTATGTTATGCAGATTGAAGATGCTCGAATGCAAAAGGGATGAAATCAAGGACATTGGGTTCATTGACCCGGACACAATGCATGTCAAGACCATAGAAGAACCCCTCTATAACAGGGATACACCGGAGACTTTGCTAAGGTTTTTGAAGCGACAACGTGACAAAAAGACAATACTTTGGCCTTACAACTTCCGAGTGAGTGTTACTCTCTTATAACACATTCTATTTTGCTCACTTATATATATGACACTACATATTTAAACGTGCGCAGGTTTCACTTTATTCTTATCGTCATTAAAATGTACGAAGGAGAAGTTGAAGTCTTTGACTCACTAACCAAAGAGCCTATACAATACAAGTCTTGTTTTCTTATGCTCAAAAGGTAATTCAAATTCTTATCGGTTTTTTTGTTAGTTTCCCGATATCAACCGATTGATAACTCTTTTGTGCATTTTCTTTTGTCGGGCAGCGTATGGGAAACTTTCATCAAGGAAGATCAGTCCCATGATTGGAAACCGAAGCCGATATGGCGTGCGAACAAAGTAAGTAGTACTACCTAGGTCCACACACCTTTATCATACTTCATTATTGTTTGACTGAATTATATTCTTGTACAGAAATGCGCAAAACAACCACCGGGGACTAATCTATGTGGATACTACGTTTGCGAGTACATCCACAGAATTGTCGACGAGAGAGCGAATAATGAAAGAAATAGAGAGGTACGAAAATAATATTCACAAATTTATTTTCTTACCATAAGTTGTGCTGAGTTTCAGTAATAATTGTTTGATTTGTGATTTGATATAACACACATAGCTCATGTATTCATCTTATTCTTTTACAGTTGAGAAGAAAGCGGGAGAAGATCGGAATCGAGGAGCGCTTCAAAGCAATCGGCGATGAATTGGCGGGATTTTTTCTTCGGGAAGTCATACCACCATCCGGAGAGTACCACTATGCATAAAGATCTTCTCCAGCTCCTCGATTGCTTTGTGTGTATATATAGTTTGACTCGGAGTGTACCACTATGGTACATGTGTGTAATAGATCGATCTTCATGCTTGTACTATGGTGCATCGACTTGATTTGCATCGGAGAGTACTACTTATGCAATTACATGTGTGTTATATTATATGCACCAACTTTATATGCATCACCTTGATCTTCATGTACTACGTAAACCCAAACGCATTTCCGGTGCATCGACGCGATATGAAACGCTCCGATACCCCTAAACCCCTGCAGAAACCCTAAACCCTGAATTCTCTGCCGCGGCATAGATTCTTGAATTTTTCCTGCCGCGGCAGCCTACCTTTGCCACCGGTTTGTAGTACAAACCGGTACGAAAGGTCCATCGACGTGCGCTCTCCTGGGCGCCCACGTGGAGGCCCATCTATACCGGTTCGTAAGGAACCGGTAGGAAAGGGGGGGGGGGGGCCTTTTGCACCGGATATTTTATACCGGTTGCTAAACCGATGCAAATGGCCCTCTGGAACCGGTATTGATAAGCGTTTTTCCACTAGTGTCAGATTTAATCCAGCAATAGCCAGTTATTGTGTGGAGAGTTTACCATTTGCGCTCTTAGTTCTGGGTTTCAGAAGCTCTTCATGGTCAACAGTCTCGCGATTCACTCTATCTTCAGAAGATGGCTGGTTTGAGGCTACTATATCTGCATTAATCTGTTTGGGATGGAATGTGTAGTTAGAATAAACAGATGTTACAAGATAATGGGCATCACACTTGTGCACGAAATTGTGTGCTGTTGAGCACATATCTGATAGTTCTTTAATAGTACATGTGTTTTATTTGCAGATGTTGTCGTCAGACTGTGGTGCTGAGGTTTTCTCAGTCTTCTGATCACGGTCTTCACAATTATTTAATAATTTCATGGTTCCATTATTAATGATAGAAGAGAGATGGGAGGTGGTTCTCCTTCTTGCAGCTTTGGTCCTCTGTCCTGTTAGAGTAATCTGTGTTGCTATCTTCGGGGTTTCAACTACCAAGGAAGAAAGGGACCTCTCTTTTCTCTTTGCTGGCGATGTAATAGTTGGATCCTTAGAAGCAGAAGCTTAAGTGGAAATACCTTATTCCTGACACTCTGAAGATTTTTATAAGGCCTTCAAAGATGAGAAGATTAATCATGTCAGGTAGAACCATATAGTTGAGTACTTGAGTCGAGATCGCAACACTACGGGAGAGACGGCGTGTGCCGACGGCTAGCCGATGTGCCGACGGCCAAATGTCGGGGCCGTCGGCACAAAGGCCTCCAGCTACCGGCGACGGAGCTCACCATCGGCACAACGCACGGTAGACCGACGGTCACCCTTGGCGCCCTTGGCGCAGATGAGGTCGTCGGCACAGCTAGGTGGAGCCCGAAGGCCACCGTCGGCACAGCCACAACCGTCGGCACACAAACTGACAGGCGGACCCAACCGTCCATGCTGTGCCGACGGTAGCCCAGGGCGCAACCACAGGCTGGAACACTAAACTTTTGATTTACAAGAAAAGTAAGCGTGCGTATTTTAGCCAATGCTATTAGAAAAGATAACAATATAGCAGGCAGTTAGTTAGCACGAGGGGCCCTCATGGCTGTTACAACTAGTAACCACAAGAAACTATTTCCAATTCAAATGCATATAGATAAATGTCCTTAACAAAAAAATGTTTAGTACACTTTTCTGCAATTCAAATGCATATAGATAAATGTCCTTAACAAATCAAATGCAACTGCGAATAAATGTTGTGTGTAAGCGCGATGATCTACTGAAATGCATTTAAAATGTAGCATTTTGAACAAAAGGGAATTGACGAGTTGAAAAAACAATGTTATACAGATAAACCTTGATATTAACCATAACTTACATGAGTTTCTCTTCAGGAGCAATACCAAGATAAACATTTCATACTGGGCAGGAGTCTATCTCTTCATCATCTACTTTCTTCATAATACACTCCCGACAAACTGCGTACAAAATGATGGTCACAAGAGGAACTCTAGAAACAAGCATGCTAGTTTGAGACTTGATAGAACTGAATTTTATGCGCTTGACACATCAAAACTTCATTGGACGTAATTAGCAAGTATCAGTAATGCAATAGAGTAGATGTGTGATTGCATCAAGATTGAAAGTGCATTTTTCTTGAAAAAAGTCCTCGAAAAAAATTGAGCGCGTAACAAATTTTATTCAAGAATGTGAAGCCTTGGTTGCCACGCTATACTGAAAGGTGGGAGTTCTTTCATGTTGTAAAATATCATGTTGGCGCCGGCATGGTGCGATTAGCCGGCACCCCCTAGCCGGACCGAACCCACAGGGGGCTAGCGGAGGTGCTAGACGGACTAGAAAACGGGGCGGGCAAGCCCTAGTAGTGAAAATGCCGCGTCCCGTCGACGGCCACGCGGCGGCGAAAATGCGCGCCACCATCATGTTCCCGCCTTTTCCTTCCGTCCTTTTTCACCGCTTCCTTTTCTCGCTATATGATATAGGAACAACCGCCATTCGTGATGTACATCTAAACTCTCCTTTGCTCTCTACCGTTCTAGCTCTAACCTACGTGGAGGCATAGGCGGAGGTGCTACACGCCTCCAACTACCCCTGCCCGCGGGGCTACTAGTGCCCCCCGGATGGAGGCTGAGCACCGAAGGCGTGCCGGTATCTCCCGACCCACAAGGCGCGGCTCGGCGTGCAACCATCAGCCTCCACTACTACGTCGAGTTCGCACCCGAGCATCGGATGGATCCTTACGGGGATCCCGACAACAACGTGACTTCGGACGCCTTCTTCACCAACCGGTGGGAGAGTGAGCTCGCCAGGTACGTACGAGGGGGATGGGCCGCCGCCTGTTAACAACAACGAGGCCGGTCGGCGGCTATGGTGGGGTGGCCAGACCCTCGAGAGCGTGATGGACCACATCATGGCGGGTGATTACCCCCCGACTTTTGATTTTTTCAGATCTAAGGCGGAATCTTCCTTAGGAAGCTCCTGCGACTCAGATCGGATCTTCGCGACTGCGTCCAGCTCGGCGGCGGTCGCGTCAGCGTTACCTACCAGAGCGTTCCCGTCGGAATCGACGGTTTCACCGATGAAGATGTGGATGCCGCTGATTGGGACGATGGAGAGCTTGACGGGGTTAGTCTTAGACGGAATCCAGAATTCGTCCGGAGGGACGATCGGAAAGTTCCCGGCGTAAAGAACACGCCCCACAGCGATCGTGTCGTCGTAGCTTCCCATGGCGGAACCCTCCCGGTTCCGGCCTCCAGACGCATCAGGACCCAGGTGGGCGCCAACTGTCGTTGCTTAGTAGACGGTACCTCGGAGGAGGGATCCTCACGAGGGGGAAAAGAAGTAGGAGCCATAGGGCGGAGTGTCCTCGGGACGGTAGTACGCGAGTTACCCAGCTTCGGAACACCTGCACGGAGACAGGGCCTACTGCTGCTTGTCTGGAATTATCTGGGCGCTTGCGCGTTGTTACAATGAGTTGTGGTTGTGCCTCTAGGGCTCCCGGGATCCGGCTTATAAAGGCGCACGGATCTAGAGTTTACATGGAGAGTCCTAGCCGGAATACAAGTTGCCTAACTACGGTACAGTATCTTGCCGTGTACGTCAAGGATCCGCCTTCCATCTTTGGCCGTGCTGGATCCGGATACTTTATGGGCCTCCACGGATCCGGCCTCCTTCGTAGGTCGGTTGAAATCCGCTCCTTGTTCCTGGGCTGGACTTCATCCTTCATGATCAACAACAACTGGGCCACCCGGGCTTGCCGGATCCAGGCCATGTTGTTGATATACCCACAACAGCAGTCGCGGTGGAAACTACCATCCGGGAGCACTCGCCCGCACGCGGGCATCTTCGGCTCGTACGGCCGCAGCCGGAATGGCAGGTGCCTCCAGCGTACTCCATGGTTGCGCAACATTACATACACGTACGCCGACGATCCGGAGGAGTATCGCGGCCAGCGTGCCGCCATACGCGCCTCCCTCAAACCCAATCCTCCGGCGTCGGTGGGCTACGCTCAGTCCGAGTGAGAGAAGAGGAGCAGACCTACCGTGCACACCGTGGCGAACTCAGAATTTTTAAATAAAAACTAGGTTGTGTGCATCTTTCGACGTAGAGGCCGGGATCCCCATTTCGAAAAAATACAATATATTTATATTATTTAATTTTTCGATTGTTTGGGGCTGTGGCATTTCCGTGATCATGCCGAGGGCCCCATATGGGCAAAGAAGTAACACATGCGACAGACGGACGCCATATGGGTTGGCCCAGTGAAGATGCTCTAGGCCTCTTCTCTCTAGTTGATATCTCCGAAATCGTTAAAAAAAGGCCGACCTTCGCGAAGGGAAGTCAACTCGCTCCGCACGCGATAAGTGGCGCGTTGTGGTGCTAGAAAATCCCTGGAAAGTGGTCTCCCTGCTCGCCACGTGTCGCAAGGGAAAACACGGTGGAGATGGGAGAGGAGAGAGAAGACTGGGCTGCGTCAGTTTTTTTCCTTTTTCTTCTAGATTTGTTTTTTCAAAATGAAATATCTTGAGAACCGTAAGTTTAAATTGCGAACCGTTTTCACTTTTGAGATCATCGCGTCGAGATCTTCAAAACTAGATCTCATGTTGATAGGTTTGGAGATACTTTTTTCGTACTTCCAATAATATTATGATTGTACTTGTGGTGTGTACCTAATTGTACTCGTGTTTCAACTGATAAATACTTCTGTTTTTAGTGTATTTGGTGCAATTTTTCCCTTTACTCGCTAACTGTACTCGCCCGTGTGTGGGACTGTACATGTACTTACACGTGACTGTACCTGCTCGTGTCCGCCACTGTACTTCTGTATATGTACTTGCTCGTGTTCACGACTGTACCTGCTCGTGTGCGTGACTGTACTTGTACTCGCTCGTGTGTTCTGTACCTGCTCGTGTGCGTGACTGTACTTGTACTCGCCTATGTGTTCAACTGTACTCGTGTGTTGTGCGTGACTGTACCTGCTCGTGTATGCGACTGTACTCGCTCGTCTGCACAACTGTACTCGCTCCTGTGCGCCACTGTACTCGTGTGTTGTACGCAACTGTAATCGTCTGGTATACATAACTGTACTCGCATGTTGTATCGGAAGTGCTAACAACGCGCACAGAACTACTAATCGATCGCGGAGCGAGTACATGCGGAGCACGACGCAAGTACGCGCGGGAGAGTTCCGCGCGAGTACGCACGGCCACGCGTCACGCTGTCGCTGGCCCATCTTCCCTTCGGGGAGGTTGGCCTCTAGGGAACGATACCCCGATATCTCTAGTCGATATATGCAGTCCAAAGTCCACATTTTAGCTCAGAGCATGTTTCAGATGGGCTAATACCCGCAGAGTCTGCCCCCATGGAGCAGCAAATCGGCCAAGCCTACCAAAGAACCTTACTATACCTGGGCATGGGAAGCCCGGCCCGAACGGCCCGACCCGACCCGGTCCGAAAATCCCAGGCCGGGCCAGGCTTTTTCTCTCTATCGGGCCGGGCTCGGGCCATCATTCTTCAGCCCGTAATTATATCGGGCCGGGCTCGGGCCACAGAAAAAAGAAAATTACCATTAGATCGGGCCGGGCCGTCGGGCCAGCCCGGAAAAAATCGGGCTTTTTCGGGCCGCGGGCCAGGCTCGGGCCAAAATTTGCTGAAAGTTGGTCGGGCCGGGCCGGGCTCGGGCCAAGGATTTCCCGTCGGGCTTTTTTCGGGCCAGCCCGAAGCCCAGCCCGGCCCGAGAAATGCCCAGGAAGAACCCTTACCAACCCACTTTTCATAAGTTGCTACTTCGTGACCAAAGCGCTCATTCTTCATGTACTTTTTTTCACAAAAATAATTCTACAAGCTATTGGCAGAATCTATTCTAAGATATTCTCTTTGTATGCATCCTGGTTATTATGCTCTGCTGGCCTTACCACACTATAGTAGCCAGGACGCAGAAGGTGTCTAGGTGAGGGGTATTCAAGATTTTACACCAAAAAGTATCTACGGCACAGGCAATCTCACTCAGATTTCAGCTATACCAGTATTCAACATAATGCGAAACCTGCACGAACGACGTCAGGAAAGAAACAGAATTACTCCGTAAGAGCACACATAAACACACACGAAACAATTTAAGAAAATTTAGCTGGTCTGTAAATTCTCGTCGGAAATGTGAAGTGCATATTCTGGGAGCCAAGGTATAAATCTTCCATCTTCTTTTGATGCCTCTAACAAATCTAATGCTACGCCTAACCTCTTTCTTTCGACCGCTCTTTACACGGCCCATTCGGCCCACAAAATTGTAAAGGTCAAATATATCTATGCAACTATTACTAGGCTGACTGGCTGGTAAACGATTATTGGAGCTAGCAGCAAAATGTTTCTCTTCTCCTGCAACCTAGGTGCTGCAGTAGCATGGGAGGGAGGTTGTCACGGAGTTTGTCTTCATCATGCAGCACAGAGATACGGCCGCCGGCCGCCGGCGGTAGCGCAGCTCCATGACAAACTCCTTGGCCGGGCCGCCCACCGCCGCCCGGACCTCCTGCTTTGGCTTGCGGCTCAACCACTGTTCGCGTAGGCGGTGTAGCGTTGTCGAGGGGCAGATTGGCCATTCGTTGCATAGGATCTCCAGCTGCACATGCAGAGAGGTACAGGATCAGAAGAAAGAGCAGATTCAGCATTGTGCATGTATATACATACTTTATCGGCACGCACACAAGCTAACCGGAAGATATGATAGGATGGATCATTGCGCTGCAATGGTTCAGTGGTGTTTCCTTTAGGAGCTTTGCAACAGAACAATGATGCAAATAGTTCTTATGTCACCATCCAAATCTACAAATGCAGCCTAGTGGTTTCTTTATCAGGAATTGGTGGGGGACAGTGGCCCCTTCAGTATTTTGAAAACAAATCTCCAAACGCAGCAAACTCCAGTCTAGCAGGTAACTGTATTCGGATTGGTAGATGATCTGATACTTCAAAGCAAGCACCTCCACAAAAGACTAACAAATGATGCACATAAATCATATGTAACCATCAAAATCTACAAATGCAGCCTGGTGGTTTCTTTAGTGGAAAACGCCGGGGACAGTGAAAGCAGTCAAAATGAAATTACAAGGACATATAAATAGCTCACCTTATCATCACTTGCTAGCTCAAGTTTCTTTGTAATGTAAGTCAGGACGGAGGAGATCTGCATACTCCTATCTCTGAAACAAGTAGAAAAATCATATTGAACATAATATATTAAATTCTTGCAATCTAGTTACATGTTATTAGATCGGGAAAAACTGAATTGCTGGTAGGGAAGACTAAACAAACAACACAGGATTTTCAAATGAAACATCTTCTCCATTGCTGATAAAATTCCCGAGAACACTGTTTTTCTACATACTTCCCCTTGGTACATTTTTTTTTAAAAAAACTCTTGCTTATACACAGGTGCTACTAGTAGAAAACATAACAGATACAACAATCCATATAAAACTGGGTAAGTATTTCCTGAAATATATGCTACAAATAAGAGGATGCTAAGTCTGAGAAGCCTCTAGTATTCTAGAAGTCAAAGAAACTGCAAGATTAAAGGGAAACTCACTTAATTCTCAAGTACATATTTGGTATCTGAGGCAGCAGTTTATCTTGTACCCTGCAACACAGTTAAATTTTGATGTGAGGAAATAAAATATTTGGTCCATCAGAATAGGTATAACTATTGAATAAACTCTAATCTTACTGGCTCGGTGAAGAGACTAGTGAAAACCAGACTGGGGTAGTTACTCCATCATGCGAAGAACCAGTGATTGTAGAACAAACCGGTTCCTGCCGTGGGTCTGCTTCTGGGCTTTTCCTCAGATTATCCTCCGTGGTTGTTTTATTGGAATGCTCACTCAGGCTTAGTTCAGCAATAGCCAGTTTTTCTACCATGTCATCTTTCCTTATGGAGAGTTTACCATTTGTGCTCTTAATTTTGTCCTCCTTGGCGGTAGCGCCATGGCTCTTAGAACCTGATCCAAGCGATGTATTCCTGCTTGCCTCAATACAACTGTTCAAGGGTTTTCCCTGCAAGTCTGCTTCTGTAATTTTCCTCAGACTATCCTCTGTGGTTCTTTTATCATTGGTTGATACAGATTCTGAAGAATTGCCTTTGTTTTCGTCTACAAGTTTTAACTTGTTTGGGTGCTTACCCACCCTTATTCCAGTAATAGCCACTTTATCTGCTGCGACATTTTTCCTTATTGAGATTTCACCCTTTGTGCTTTTCATTTTGTCCTCCTTGGCGGCAGCGTACTTTCTTTTAAGACTTAATCTAAGCGATCTCTTCCCACTTTCCGTTACCAAACTGTGTAAGGGTTTCTGAAGTTCTTCATTGTCAATTGTCTCACGATTCTCTCCAACTTCAGAAGATGGCTGGTTTGAGGCTATAACATCTGCATTAATCTGTTTGGGATAGAATGTGTAGTTAACATAAACAAATATTAAGATAATTGGTATCAAACTTGCAAAAAAAAAAACTATGTGCACATATCTGATAGTTCTTGAATAGTACCTGCGTTTTATTTGCAGATGTTGTCATCTTGCTAGACTGTGGTGCTGAGGTTTTCTCAGTCTTCTGATTGCGGCCTTCGGAATTATTTAGTAATTTCATGGTTCCATTTGTAATGAGAGAAGTGATATGGGAGGTTGTTGTCCTTCTTACAGCTTTGGTCCTATGTCCTGTCAGACTAGTCTGTGTTGCTATCTTCGGGGTTTCAACTACCAAGGAAGAAAGGGACCTCTCTTTTCTCTTTGCTGGCGATGTAATATTTGGAACCTTAGAAGCATCAACTTCTGTCTTGTGTGGAAACACCTTGTTCCTGATACTCTGAATATTGTGATCAGGCCTTCAAAGAAGGAAATTAATCATGTCAGGTAGCAGCATATAGTTGAGTACTTGAGTCGATATCACACGAAAAAAATGAAAACAAATAAATGGCTGGAACACTAAACTTTTACTTTATAAGACAATTAAGTGCATATTTTAGCCAGTGCTATTATACAAGATAACAATGTAGCAGGCAGTTAGCACGAGGCGCCCTGAGGGCTATTGCAACTTAGATTTACACAGTATAATTTGTAGTAGTAAACTCTCAACTAATAACCACAAGAAACTATTTTCGATTTAAATGCATAGAGCTACTTTAACAGTACAGAGACTCTTGTCCAGTTGTCCTTGACAAACAATGTTTAGTAGTACATTTTTATGTTAGATAAGGGTCGAAAATGAGTAAGTCTGCTGTAACTGTGAAAATGTTGTGTGTAAGTACGATGCTCTACTGAAATGTACATACACATTTCAAATGCAGTAACCTGAAAGAAAAGAGAATTGACAAGTTGGAAAAACAATGTTATACGGATAAACCTTGATATTAAACATTACTTACCTAAGTTTCTCTTCAGGAGCGATACCAAGATCAATGTGGCATACTGGGCAGGAGGCGATCTCTTCATCATCTATTTTCTTCATAATGCACTCCCGGCAAACTGCGTACAAAAGGATGGTCACGAGAGGAATTCTAGAAACAAGCATGCTAGTTTGATACAGAGATTTGAAAGAACTGAAAATGCAATAGAGAGGCTTGACTGCATCAAGATTGAGCACGCATTTGTCTGGAAAAAAAATACTTGAAACAAATATTGAGCGTGCAGCCAAGACTGATAATATCACTGTACTTATGATGCAGAACAAGTGCCAGGCTTACGATCAAGAAATGTGATTTACATAATAGAGCGATCACCCTCCCGGCCTCTACACCATGAGATACACAAATTTTATTCAAGAATGTGAAGCCCGGATTTCCACACTATACTGAAAATTGGGAGTTCTTTCATGTAGCAAAGTATCATGGCGGGCAAGAAAACTTCAAGCATGGATGTATCTGGAAAGTTGGAGACGGGTAGCAAATAAATATTTGGGAGGACGCCTGGATACCCACAAGTTCATCAAGCAAATAAAAGATTGAGCGCTTAGCCAAGACGACAATATCACTGTACTTACGGTGCAAAGCAGTGCCAGGCTTACGGTCAAGAAATGTACTTTTACATAATAGAGCGATCACCCTCCCGGCCTCTAAATCATGAGATACATAAATTATATTCAAGAATGTGAAGCCTGGTTTCCACGCTATACCCAAAACACAGAGAATTGAAATACTTTCACAGTACAAAATTACAGATCACCACTCTCTCTCTAAACACTAACTAGAAGGAAGCAGAGAGCACGCCACTGAATTCCCATTCTGCTAACCAGAAGTGTCGAGGACACAACATTTCTGATCACAGCCAGCGCAGAATGCCACCATATACAAGCTCTCCGCCACCATTACCAGACACACCGCAAGCTACTAGAATGCCTTAACAACCCCCAGTTCCCAACATCCTGCAACAAGTGCCAACGCTTTGCAACTTTTTCTCCCAGCATCAAAAGCTCGGAAAATACTACAAGCTGCTCTGTGATCGCGGTGTCAGATGGCTACCACATCAATGGTTTGGACGCAGACAGTGCCTCACAGACACAAGTTCTTCCTTTGGCTGGCATTTCGCGGACGACTAAACACGAAAAACAATATGCCAAAAAAGAAATGGTGCATCTATGCTGGCTGTGATCTATGCCAGGCAACTGAATCAACCGACCATATTGCACTACACTGCAAACACTCACACTGGATATGGGACAAATGGAGGATTGCAAATCAACAAACGAGTCCAACTCGATTAGCCAATTTGTCAAAACTGTCCAAACAAACATTCAGGGGGATCACAGCAGAAGCTTGGGCAATTTGTTTTCCAGCAGGGCTGCTTAATCTATGGAAAATGAGAAATGTCCGGTTCTTTAACAATAAGCAGGTTGGGAGAAGGCAGCTCCTTTGGCAGGTGGCAGAAGATATCACACTCTGGTCATGTAGATCGCCTAAGCTACAAACCGAGCTAGAACAGTGAGCTTCTAAACTGCCAGATTAGTACAAGTTCGTGTCTCTTTTTTTTTTCTGAACTATGAGGAAACTCGGAACGAACGCCCATCCATGGCGCTGGCGTCCACTGCAGTGAAACTGTGCGCGAGGCAGGAACTCTCGGCTGCTCAAACTGCTAATGTGCTGCAGGCACGGTGACGGGACATGGTAACCACCCGGAGAGGCGAAAGTCTGCAGCTTTGCAGCATTGTGAACTCCAGAGAAGGAGGCATGGCGACTCCGGAGCGCACCCAGCCCAGAGCACGGGCAATTGGGCAAACAAAAGACGGCTCGCGCGCTCGGCGGCGTCCGCGCGGAAGTTCTCCGGAGTAGTGCGCGCGGGATAGCAAACGCGTGCCTCCGGGACGAGACGACAATGCAGACAGAATCGATGGCCGTCGGAGTCAACCCGAGAGATCCCCCAACAAGAACACGAGTCGACCTAGCGAAGGGATCGCAGCCGCCGACGCGGACCACGAGACGCGCGCCGGGCAGAGCACGGTGAGCCTCCACGAGAATGACGGCACGGCCACGAGGAAAGCAAACGCGTGAGCCCAGAGCACGGTGAATCACGGACATACACACGTCGCACGCGACCAGCGGGAGAGGAACGGCGGCGGCGCTCTTCCAGGACCGACCTGATCACCAGGCCACCCGAACAGAGCAGAATCCGACACCAAAACCAAAGCCACGCGACGCGACGCGACGATAGCGGCGCAGGCGCAGGAGGCCGTGGGACGGCAGCGCGTGGGGGGCGTAGACAAGACGAACCGAAACCGGAGAGGCGGCGGCCGGCGGGGTAGAGAGAGAAAGGAACTTACAAGTGTGGAGGCACTCGACGAAGGCGGAGGCCTCCCGAAAGAGGTCCTGGCAGAGAGGGCATGTCAAGCGGGCGGTGAGCGCATCCCGCCGCACGCGGACCACCCCGTTCTCCGTCTCCATCTCTCGCCGCCGCCGGCAACAACGCCGACCACCACCTCCTTCTCTTGGAGGATCCTCCTCGTCTGGCCTGGGGCGGGGGAGAATCACGAATACGTGAGGCAGAGACGTGGCGTGCAGGGCATTTGACGGGCGGGCGAAGGCGAAGGCGAAGGCGGCAGGGGCGGCGGCGGCGGAGCTCCGGCGAGGTACGGGGTTGGGGGGACCGAGGAGTACCAACAAAGTCTATTTGATATATTTGGCTGTGTATAAATAGTGGGGGAGGTGGCGATTGCGTGTGGGCGGCGCCGGGTGCGCATAGCCTAGGACCGGGGCCCACCAGAATTTTAGCTCCGGGGTACTTTTCTAAGTACGAGTATGTACCATTTGTATTCAAGAACAGTATTCTTCTATTGTTTCCGATATTTTTTTGTATAACAATGTTGTTCCTAACCTTTTCTTCTGGCAGAGGGGCCTATAACTTTCGTGTTGTAACTCTATACCTCCTCCTTTTCTTTTGAGAACACTCTATACCTCCTCGATTTGGGTTTACAAGCACCTATACCCCTACCATCGGTGCCAAGGAATGCAGCCACATGTCGGCTAGCGACATTATCGCTCCTTATTAAGTCGAAGCGATAAAAAAGCACACGTCATGATCTTACTACCTACCTATCTCGTTTTGTTTGTTGTGCGCCGCTTTAGCCCTTCTCGCGCTGCTCGGCACGTCGACACTCTTAGTTAATAAAAAGGCAGTGCAATTAATGTTAGATAGACAATCCAAGGTGAAAGTCCACACTACGTCGTTTCGCTTGTTGTGTGCCTCCGCTTCAGGTCTCTTTGCAGTCTAGTGCACGCAAGATCTAGCTCTCCGTGATTAGAAAGTCAGACTCCCAATTTAATATGATGATGAACAACTTCGCAAGAAAATAAATAACGAAAGCATATACAGATGGGAAGGATGGGAAAGGAAGTGGGCTTCGTGTTTTCAAAATTTTCATTTTGGTAGAAGGGGGGAGTATTTGAAGATATGACACTAAAATATTATTGCAATAAGTACAACACGATACTCAGGTCGTGGCGGCTTCAAATGACGAGGCTTGCCCATAATTATCGGGTCTACGCTAGCACGACAAAAGGAAGTTGTCTGGGAAAATTGTAGCATGGGAAAGTACATGCAGGAAAGTTTGTTTCGCTCGGCATTATAAAAACTAGAGTTAAACTTTGCCCTTTGCCTCGGGTCACCTACATGTTAATATAGATAGCACATCCCTCGGATTACAGAGATTGGTGCGGTTGGGATTCTCCTTTATCTCTACTCAAAGTTAACATATGGGGAGAATCCCTAACTAGCATGATTACACAGCTACAACACGGTACAACTTAAACACGCTATTTTACTCTCTTCCTCAATCTGAATTTATATAAGTTGAGATTGCGATAAAACGCTTCCATCCATCTAACTGACAAAGGTTTGGTGAAGCCATCAGCAACTTGATCACCTATAAAAATGAACCTTATATCCAACTGCTTATTAGCAACTCTTTCTAGAACAAAATGATAGTCCACTTCTATATGCTTTGTCTAGCATGAAATACTGGATTATATGTGGTGTCAAGATTATCACACCACAATGACAATGACACTGCCTTAGGAAGTTATATTCCCAACTCAGTCAACAAAGTTTGTACCCAAATCACTTCAGCTGTAGCATTTGCCAAAGATTTATATTCAACCCAATACTGTACCTCGACGTTGTGGCTTGTCTGCGAGCACTCCACGAACTACATTACTACCAACAAATATTGCAAAACCTTCAGTAGACCTCTTGTCATCTGAACAACCTGCTCAATTCGCATAAGAGAAAGCACTCACCAAAGTAGACTCAGATTTAACAAGCTTCAGTCCAAGAGAGATGGTAAACTTTAGATACCGAAGAATCCGCTTCACAGTTGTCCAATGTAGAGTTGTAGGTCCATGCAAGAATTAACAAATCTTGTTGACATCAAAAAGATATATCTGGCCGAGTTAAAGTAACATACCGAAGAGCACCAACTATTTTTCGATAGCGAGTAGCATCGTCAACATTAAGAGGGTATCCTTCTGAAAGGGATAGATTTTCGGATGTGGAAAGCGGAGTGGTAACAACCTTACACTCCCCCATGCCAACACGCTTGAGAACATATGAAATATACAGTGTCTGAGATAAGGAGATACCATCAGGAACTGAACCTCAGTGCCAAAAAAATAACGAAGAGAGCCAAGATCCTTGAGCGCAAAATCCATTCACAAATCTGCAAGAACTGCATCAATAGCTTGCAATGAAGAATTAGTGACAATGATGTCGTCAACATAGATGAACATAAAAATAGTAAGAGCATCTCCAATCGCGTCCCTCAAAAAACGTCCGGCACAATGATTGGTTGCGCCGGACAAAAAAATACCAAAAATCTGTACAAAAAAGAGGCCCTTCCTAGCCGTGTCCATCAAACAACGTCCGGAAGAATGCATTTTTATAGAGGGGACCACCCCATGTGGGAAAAGTAGGTGAGAGAAAGTGTGTGAAAATAGAATGACATGTGGGAACTAGGGGTGCATGCATGCATCCGGACGCTGTTTTTGTGTCTGGCGTCCCCGGTAGAGACTATATACACATAGTCTCTACCGGGGACGACGGACACAAAATGAGGTGCTATTTAGCTTTGGAGGACGCTACTGGAATGAGTTTTCTCCATTTCTTGTCCGCGGTCCCTCAAACGATGTGACTGGAGATGCTCTAAGGCCATTCTTACGATAGAAGAATAAGGAAGTATCAACTTTGGATGAAGGAAAACCAGAGCATACATCTTGGAAGATAACCGAGAATACCATGCTCGAGGGGCTTGTTTTAGTCCATAGAGAGATTTATCAAGTATGCACACATATCCAAGAGTAACAGAATGCTCAAATCCGGGAAGTTATCTCATATACACTTCTTCCAGAATGCCAATAAGAAACACATTCTTCACATCTAACTAACGCATAACGACACGGCTATAGACAAAACAATTCAAATTGTTGTAGGTTTTACCACAGGACCGAAAGAATCCTCATAATCAACGTCATAACGATGCTTGAACCCTTTAGCAACAAGCCTAGCATTGTATCAATCAATAGTACAATCAGATTTTCGCTTGACTTTATAGACCCATTTATAGTCAATAATATACTTTATAGACCCATTTATAGTCAATAATATTGCTGCCATTTGGACCAAGAACCAAGTGCCATGTTTGATTATGCATGAGGGCAGAAAACTCCTCCTCCATTTCCGCTTTCCATTTGTCATGGCCAAGGACTTCTTCAAGACATTCAGGTTCACCTGTAGCACAGAAATTACCCCATCGAATAAAATCATCACGTAGTTCTTTCTTGTGAAATATACCACTTTGCGAACATGTACGGACATGCTGATCAGGTGCTAGCGGAGGCACACGTGATGACGACACAGAGGATCCCGTTCGATCGGGTGAGTCAGACGAGGATCTCTCGAGATCACCAAGGGCAGAGGACATGCAGGAGATGCAACGATGTCGCTGTCTCTGCATGACCGAGAGGTGGGGCTGGTCCCGGGGGAACTCGTGGTTGAGGGCGTGCCATGTGGTTCGCTAGGCAAGGTGCGCGTAGGGGACGACGCGGGAAGGACGAAGCCTCCAATCCCGAGACGAAGATAGACCTGTTTCCAGAGAATCCGCATGTGTATTAGCATCGGGATTACCGCCCGGATTTCCTGCGACGGACGGATCCTGTGAACTATCATCAACAGAAAAATTAATAGGTATAGACATATGATCATGACGTAATTCATTCTCCTGGTCCAACATGGAAGGATTCCTCAAAACAGAGGGTAAAAGAAGAAGTTCAGCACGGACCAAAGCACCATCATTCGTCCTGAGATGAGCAAATGGAAAAACGGACTCATCAAATGTAACATCACGAGAAATGTAGAGAGGACCAATAGAGATTTCTAGAAATTTGTAACCCTTATGAAGACCACTATAACAAGGGAAGGTACACTCTTTGGAGCGAAATTGAAGTTTATGCTGGTTATAGGGACGGAGATTTCACCAAACCGCACAACCAAAAGTGCGAAGGAAGGAATAATCTAATCTGGTGGTGTTTGGAACAAAAGTTTAGTTGGTGTATTATGTTGGATAACCTTACTAGGTAAGCGATTAATAAGATAAACAACGGTAAGGAAAGCTTGATCCCAGTACTTGAGAGGAATAGATGCATGCGCTAAAAGACAAAGACCAACTTCTACTTTGTGGCGATGCTTGCAATCAGCAGAACCGTTTTGTTGGTGAGTATGTGAACATGACACATGATTTGCAATCCCAACACGAGAAAAGAAAGAGCTCTGGTTTTGATATTCACCACCCCATTTAGATTGAATCGATAAGATTTTTCTATCAAAAGGACGTTGCTACTGAAAATCAAGAAACTTCTGAAAAACATTAGACTTATTTTTAAGCAAGTAAATCCAGGTGAACTTGCTAAAATCATCAATAAAACTCACATAGTACTTATAATGACCAAAAGAAACATAGGCATGGCCCCAAACATATGAGAAAATAAGCTCCAAGGGAGCACTAAAAACACTAGTAGATTTACGATAGGGTAATTGATGACTTTTTCCCTTTTGGCATGCATCAAAAACTGACTCATTATGTATATCCGAACACGGAATTTTATTGCTACTAAGAATTTGTTGAACTATAGAAGACAAAGGATGACCAAGATGTGAATGCCATCGAGCAGATGAAGTGCTTGCACTAAGAACTTGTCTAGAAATTGAAGGGTATCCATGAAGAGGATAAAGACCGTCCCTACTCGCGCCGCACAGAAGGGTACTCATCGTGTCCTCATCCTTGACAGCTAAGAATTTAGGGTGAATTTCAACATAGGAATTATTATCAGAGACAAGTTTTGATGCAGAAACAAGACTTTTGGTTGCTTGAGGAACATGCAGAATATTTTTAAGCTAGATAAATAGGACGAACCAGGAGTATGAAACGATGCATGACCAATATGTTATATTTCCATACCTAGTCCATTTGTCATGTGGACTTGTTTATTTCCATTGTAGCAGTCACATATGGCCTATTTGTCAAGCTCACCAAAGATATGATCAGTTGCGCATGTGTCAATGTACCAGTGGGGGTCTACTCCATGAGAACCTGTCATTGCTGCATTGACTTGTACCTCGGGTGTAACAAAAGATCTATTGTACCTCTTGAAGCATTTGTAGGCGGGATGTCTAGGCTTGGTACAAATTTGATAGGGTGGAACATTGTAGCGAGCACGGTTACCTTGATGTTGCCGATTATTGTAGTCACCACTAGTGTAGCCGCCACACCAATCTTGGTAGCCATCACGACCACCTCCGCCACCACGGCTGTAGTTGCTGAAGCCACCACGATAGGTATTGTCACCACCGCGACCTCCTCCATGGTCATCGGGATAACCACCCGAGTTGCCACCACCACCACGACAAGCAAGGTTGGCAGAGACACCACTTCCAGTGTCCTCACTCTGCGCAGCAAGACGAGCCTCTGAAGAAAGGAGCATCGAATAGACCTTAGTAAGTGAGATCCTAGTCTGTTGGAGATGGACATTGATCGCATCCACAAGCGGATTGTATTCCGCATCTAGTCTCTGTTTAAGCCTGCATTGATGACATTATCTTTGTCAAGTTTCTTGCCTGCCATGGCCAGTTCATCAACAATTGTTTTCATCTTGCCAATGTAGACGTGATGTCTACGGGTGCTTCTATTCTTGTAGACAGTGTTGGGCCTCCAAGAGCAGAGGTTTGTAGAACAGCAGCAAGTTTTCCCTTAAGTGGATCACCCAAGGTTTATCGAACTCAGGGAGGAAGAGGTCAAAGATATCCCTCTCAAGCAACCCTGCAATCACGATACAAGAAGTCTCTTGTGTCCCCAACACACCTAATACACTTGTCAGATGTATAGGTGCACTAGTTCGGCGAAGAGATAGTAAAACACAGGTGGTATAGATGGTGGTAATATTGCAGAAAGTAAAGATGCAGTAAAACAGTAAACAAGCGGCGCCAGAAAATAGCTTGCTGGCGTGGGAAGCAATTCTTTGTGGTGGAAACAAGGCCTAGGGATCATACTTTCACTAGTGGACACTCTCAACATTGATCACATAATAAATAAGTTCTCTTTCCTTTGTGCTACATATACTCTTGTTGGATGATGAACACCACTAATTGTGTAGGGCTACAAGAGCTCCCTCAAGCCGGAGTTAACAAGCGCCACAACATTCGATATTCATGTTTAAGTAACCTTAGAGTATAATAGATCTTTGCAAAATAGACCAAGTACTAACATAGCATGCACACTGTCACCATCACACTATGAAGGAGGCATAGATCACATCAATACTATCATAGCGATAATCAACTCCGTAACCTACAAGAGATTATGATCATAATCTACGACAAGAACTACACGATGCACACACTTGTCACCATTACACCATGCGGGAGGAATAGACTACTTTAATAACATCACATGAGTAGCACATAGATAAATAGTGATACAAAACACATTGCAATCATAAAGGGATATAAATAAGCACTTCACTATGCCATTCATAACGGTGAATACGTGATTCCGTGAAATATAGCCTAAGAGACCCACACGGTGCACACAATGTCACCTTTACACACGTGGGACAAGGAGTCTCCGGAGATCACATAAGTAAAACCCACTTGACTAGCATAATGACATCTAGATTACAAGCATCATCATATGAATCTCAATCATGTAAGGCAGCTCATGAGATTATTGTATTGAAGTACATAGGAGAGAGATGAACCACATAGCTACCGGTACAGCCCGAGCCTCGATGGAGAACTACTCCCTCCTCATGGGAGCAACATCGGTGATGAAGATGGCGGTGGAGATGGCAGCGGTGTCGATGGAGAAGCCTTCCGGGGGCACTTCCCCGTCCCGGCGGCGTGCCGGAACAGAGACTCCTATCCCCCAGATCTTGGCTTCGCGATGGCGGCGGCTCTGGAAGGTTTCTCGTACCGTGGCTTATTCATCTCGGGGTTTTAGGTCAGGGACCTTATATAGGCGAAAGGGGAGCCTCGGAGGGCTGACGAGGCGACGACACACTAGGGGGGCGCGGCCCAGGCCCTGGCCGCGCCACCCTGTCATCTGGGGCCCACAGGGCCCTCCTCTGGTGGCTCTCGGGTGTTCTGGAAGCTCCCGGGAATTCTAAGATGTTGGGCGTTGATTTCGTCCGATTCCGAGAATATTTCCTTACTAGGATTTCTGAAACCAAAAACAGCAGAAAACGAGGACTGGCACTTCGGCATCTCGTCAATAGGTTAGTTCCGGAAAACGCATCAAAACGATATAAAGTGTGAACAAAACATGTAGGTATTGTCATAAAACAAGCATGGAACATCAGAAATTATGGATACGTTGGAGACGTATCAGCATCCCCAAGCTTAGTTCCTACTCGTCCTCGAGTAGGTAAACGATAACACAAATAATTTCTGAGGTGACATGCTACCATCATAATCTTGATCAACATTATTGTAAAGCATATAACATGAATGGAGTGATTCAAAGCAATATCTATAGTTTGCTAACAAATAGATAACATATAGCAAAACTTTTCATGAATAGTACTTTCAAGACAAGCATCAAAAAGTCTTGCATAAGAGTTAACTTATAAAGCAATAAATTCAAAGTAAAGGCATCGAAGCAACACAAAGGAAGATATAAGTTTCAGCGAGTTGCTTTCAACTTTCAACATGCATATCTCATGGATAATGGTCAACATAGAGTAATATGATGAATGCAAATAAGCAAGTATGTAAGAATCAATGCACAGTTGACACAAGTGTTTGCTTCTAAGGTGGAAGGAAATGGGTAAAATGACTAAACAATAAAGTAAAAGATAGGCCCTTCGCGAGAGGAAGCGAGGATTAAATCATGTGCTAGAGCTTTTCAAGTTTTGAAATCATATAGAGAGCATAAAAGTAAAATTTTGAGAGGTGTTTGTTGTTGTCAACGAATGGTAATGGGTACTCTAACTACCTTATCAACCAGACTTTCAAGAGCGGCTCCCATGAAGGACGTTATTTCTACCGGCAAGGTAGATCATCCCTCTTCTCTTTTGTTTACACATGTACTTTAGTTTTATTTATTAGATGACACTCCCCCCAACCTTTTGCTTACACAAGCCATGGCTAACCGAATCCTCGGGTGCCTTCCAACATTCACATACCATGGAGGAGTGTCTATTTGCAAATTTAAGTTGCTTACTGATAGATCGAGCAAAACATGTGAAGAGAATTATTAATGCAAGTTAATTAATTGGGGCTGGGAACCCCATTGCCGACTCTTTTTGCAAAATTATTGGATAAGCGGATGAAGCCACTAGTCCATTGTGAAAGTCTGTCAAAAGTAAATGACAAGATCGAAAGATAAAACACCACATACGTGATAATGACACGAGTTGCTTCCGATTGCATTGAGGGGGCTTCACGAAAAATGTTGTTGCCCATTGTGAAGCTATGTGCATTCCTCAATACGAATTTCTCGAGGTAATAATCCGAAATTCTACGAAGTTTAACGAGTGCTTGTGTGTCTCGTTTAGTTTTGGTGGTGTTCCCCACCATCCTTCTTCAATATTATGACACATCTCCTCGTTCACACAGTGAGTGAGATTTTCCATTCTCGATCTGTGTTTCTACACAATATGTTCCCCTTCGAGAGGTTCATGGGAGTCTTAAAAAATATGTTCATCGCAGGTACTAGGCAGAGGAAGCATCTCCAGGGCTATGGAACATAGGAGGTCATTGAATTTTGTGTTGACTTTATTCGACCTTAAGCCGATTGGTGTTCTTTTGAATCGCGGCATGAAGGGAGACTAAGTGGAAAAGGCACGCTGGGAAAATCAGTAGACGAGGATTTCTTTGACTCAAGCACTACACGGTTCTACAAGTTCCACACCTTGGGTAGCTCCGTATATCGACCCGCAGAACTTTCTACGCTCCCGGAACCCGGGGCGGTCGAACGATTGGATTAGGCAGTGAACACATGTCAACTTTCGGCGGTTGGTTGCAAAAACATCTCTGAACAACATCGATATTGAAGATCGGTTAGCCTTGCGGCGGACACCATCTTATTTTGTAGTGACTTTCAAGGGTACGAGATAAATGGGAATACATTTTTACCGATCGCCAAGATAAAAGAGCACCAACCAAAACGGTGGTAATCGATTTGATGCAATAATCAATGAAGGCCCAAATGACACATATTATGGTTATAGAGAGTGTATGGGAACTTGACTATGGACCTTCTTTTAAGGTCCTTTGTTCGTGCAAATGGGTCAACAAAACGGGGAGGCGGGGTTAGGGTAGACAAGTTGTATGGAATGACAGCGATTGGATCTCAACAATCTTGGGTATAGAGACGAACCATTCGTCCTAGCCAAGGATGTGGCCCGGGTTTTCTATGTGAAGGATATGTCTACCAAACCAAGAAAAAAGGAAACATGGAAACAAATACATCAAACGATGAGCCAAAGCGCCACATAGTTCTTACGGAACAAGAAACATCGTGGGAGTGGAGGACAAGGTGACATGTCGGAGAAGATTATAATAAGTTTGATGAAAATTCCACCCTTCGAAGGAACGGTTAGTCCAGCATCAAGTTAAATGATGAAGATGCTCCATGGTTACGGCCGAAGAAGATTGCAAATGATGAAGATGCTCCATCATCAAGTTAATTGAAGAATGTTCATGGCACAAATGAGTATCTCAACATGGCAATCAATTTCCCATTTATTTTTGTGTAATCATTTAAGCGTATGTAAGATATTAAAATTGGAGATGCGCCACGGAGATTTCCCAACCCCTTTTAACAGCATTAGAGATGTAGTCGTTCGAGGCTTGCAAGGGAAAAATTCCAAGGCGCAGTTTGCGAAGATGCCGTAGGGCGTGTGCACCAACGACATCTTCGGCTGCGCCACGGGGCTCCCAACCCTTTCCCCCAACAACACATTGAGGAGATGTTGTCGTTCGAGGGCTTGGGGAAAAATTCCGAGGAGCATCCACGAAGATGCCGTAGAGGCGTGTGCACCAACGACATCTTCGAGGAAGTGCGCACTGGGAGATTTCCCAACCCTTTCCTTTCATCCATGGGAATGAAACTGCAGCAGCATTGATACGTGGCAAAGGGCGCATCAATGCTCCTTTTTTATAGGCCACGGCACCTCGCTCCTACTTTGTCTTGTTCCTTGACGAGGGCGTCGTGCGCTACATGTTTTATCTCATCGAGCGGTGCGTCCACCCATGCGTTCTTATCCTGCCCGACATCTTTAGTCCCGGTTGTACCCACCGGCCGGGACTAAAGGTTACAAGTCCCTTATCCCACAGCGGTTTTGTTAGATGACAAAAAAAGGATCTTTACGTCCCGGTTGTACCCACCAGGCGGGACCTAAAAGGATACCCACCGATCCTTATCCCACCGACGGTTTTGTTAGATGACAAAAAAAAGGATCTTTAGTCCCGGTTGTACCCACGGCCCCGGGACTAATGTTTCGCGCCCTTGCGTTCCCGCCTATTTTCTTCCGCGCTCTTTCCTTGCTTTCCGCCTCAATCCTCCCGCCATTTCACTATATATATGTAGGCAGCACTCCATTTACATATCCATCTAGACTCTGTCACCGCAAACCTCATCACCCTGTCCCATGGCTTCCCATCGTGTCTCTAACCCTCGGGAGGCGGACGCTGGCGCGTCGAACTACCCGCCGCCAGACACCGCGTCCCGACGAGGCTGGTTCCCGGCGTCGGACGTCTTGGGTCCCCTCTCGTCCCTCTAGGTGTGGCGCGGCGAAGTGGCCATCACGAACCACTACTGCGAGCTCCGCGGTGGCGGAGAGTCCCCGATGGCATCCCGGCGCAGCCCGACTTGGAAAGCTTCTTCATCAATCGGCGTGAGAGGCGCTGCCGAGGCACGAGGAGGGCGG